>NC_137082.1:80233978-80748516 GCF_951640355.1 Cnephaeus nilssonii
TCTGAAAAACATATATATAAGCACACATGCATAGCACTCAGATTCATGGATTTGTGGCGATACTGGCTCTTTTGATGTCTCTAAGAGGAAAGGCTTTGTTTTGTCCCCTCCAAGTCATAGATGCTTTGCACAGGGGCAGTTTTTTATATCAGCACCTATAAAACATTTATGTTTTTCTAGAATTACAGAGCACAGATGCATCTTTAATTTAATTAACCATTCCTTTATTGATAGATATTTAGGGCCTCCATAATGTTGCACTGTAACACAATGATAAAACAATTTTTACACATTACCATTTGAGATAAATATTCCATCATTAAGATTGCCAATAAAAGTAATTGATGATATCTGGGATGACATGGACAGAGGCAAACAAACACCTTCTTATACTACTAGTGGGAGAATAATTGGCAAAAACCTCTGTTGAGGGCAACTTGGCAGCATCTAGAAAAGGAAAAAAAAATTGGAAGGAAACACACCACCATTTTCACTGTGGTTGTTTCTGGGAAGAAGAGATAGAATACAAAAGATTGAGCACTTTAGAAAGAACTTAACTTTTTACTACATATAATACCATATTGCTTGAAATTCTACAATAATTACATATCCCTTTTTAAAGAAAATATAATTTAAAATAGGAAATACCCTTTAATCTATATATACTGTATACTATCTAATCCTCTTGGGAATTTACAATGTCCATTAGCATACTGAAATTCTGAGAAGCCCCAAGTTATTCAAATACTGCATTGTTTATTCAAATAAACTTTATTAATATGCCCATAATTTAGTATTTCTGTAAAGTCCTTTAGCAAAACCATGCTGATTGTTGAAGAATAGCTATCAAGGAAAAGAGATCTTCTGAAATATCAAATTTGATCAAAATCAATGACTCTCAAGGTTTCCATGCATATCAGGCTCATGTCTTTAGATTCAAGGGCAAACAATCTCCAAGGGCAAATTACACTTCTCAGGTTGGTTTCTATAACTCTGTGATGAACTTGGTGTCTCAGGGCAGTGCATACTCCTAACCACAGTATGTGGTCCCTAGGGGAAACCAATAAAACCTGGGGCCCAGTATAATGAAAATCACTTATTCTACTATGCTGAAATGTGGTTTGAGCAAAAGGCTTTAAGCATGAGCTAGATACAGTATAGTGCCTTCATTTTCTCAAACTACAGTTCCTTTTAGCTCGCCTCCCCTGCCTTAGCTGCTGACATTCAAATTGACTTTTCCCATTTATAATAGCAGTTTCTGTCTTGTTTTTACCATTGTCCACCGAGACCACTGCTGTGATTTTCTACTCATGTACAAGATGGAAGAAAGTGTCCCGGAAAATGCACCACTTATTCCAGTCATTTTGCTAAAGGACACTCAAGTGTGGGTAAAGGCATCAGGAAAAATGACAGAGAGCTGCATGCTGCTGTCAGGAATTGCTTCCTCGTTAGTGGCCCAATTTTCAGAAATGAGACCAAAAACTCATGTGCTCTCACCTTTCAGAAAAGACAGACATGAGCTATACTATACATCTAAACTAAAACAATGACCAAATTACTTTTTTTAAAAATTAAAAATAACAAAATGGAAAAAGAAAAGGAAAGAAAGTCTCAGTGATACAAACCCCTTGGCAGAAACACCAGAATTTTGGACAATATTACACTTGACCTAAATGTCAATCAATGGCACTAAAATGTTTGCTGAGTGCTTTGTGCTCTGCAGGTTCTAGGCAATGTGAAAGAGTGGAAAACAAGTTAGAGGATGGAAAAGGAAGAAAAGAATAGGTGCTGTGAATTTAAAAACTAGGAAGTTTATAACTCAGAAGGCAAACACAAATAATAGGGGAAAATAGAGAGAAAAGGAGAGAGAAAGAACATATTTTTCAAAATATGTTTTGTAAAACAACAGTTTTTTTGATGCTAACAGGTATTATGACAAAAATAAAACTAATCAGAATCATCAGAAAATGACTCTGAGGCCAATTAAATGTCAGCTTCTCAGGGCCTATACTCTGTGAATATGTTTCCTGACTCACCAAAAGGGAGATATAATTTGCTACATTTGAGATGGGATCATTTTTATTGACTGCAAGTCTATTAACATTGGAAAACCATCCTTTTGAGGAAGGCGATTAGGAGACATCAGAGGTCTCTAGTTCTGTTTTGGCTGCTGTTTAGTTATATGACTTTGGAGAAATTTCTAACCTTCCCTGCACTTATGTCTCCCCATCTGTAAAATAATAGAGTTGCCCAAGAAAGTCCGAGAGGCCTCATTACCCTTTAACTCAAACATGATAGTACATCCCTTGGTCCTCACATATGTAGCACAAAATGGGTAATACTGTTTCAGACCACACCTTCTGGAGGGTCATAATATCAATGGAAACAAATCAACCAGAAAGACTTTAGCTCTGAACCTTGATCCAGTGGATTAAAAAAAAAAAAAAAAAAATGAACTCCAGGTTTGACATTTGTTGGTTATCAAAGTCTTCTAATTGTAGTTGTCAGAAGTCTCTGGTCAACTTTCCATAAAACTCCCTGCTGAGGCCATGTAGACCCTGAAATGTGTGGAGTCTCTTTCTATGAGGTTGTTACACTTCTCCTTATCACAATGTGAAATATCCACATGAAAACATTTGGAATTTCAGGTATTAGCTTCAACATGTAAAGAGCTTGGAAGTTTTCGCTTCTGTCCTTAAAACAAGAAAAAGCTATAAATATTGAATTTTAATTATTTTAGGCCCATCAGCAAATGAAGTTCATAGAGCAAACTGCCATCAGGAAATCTGGAGCGTCAGGGGCACCCTCGTAATCAAAGCTGGAGCTCTTGCTGGAGTCATAAATTGGTAGGAACACTTGATGATAGCTTTGACAAATTGCTGGAGGCTAAGTTGGGCTTAGGGTGAGTGAGAAATCCATGAGGTGCTAGTCTAAGAGCTCCACAATATCATAAGTTTTACCACCAAGTTCCTTACAGGTTTCCATGGTGAAGATCCAAGAAAGAGTCCCTCGTGACTGTTGCAGGAAACAGAAAAGAACAATCATTGTGAAACACATGCAGAGTTTCTACAATAAAAATAAAAAAAAGAGTTAATAGCCCTAGCTGGTTTAGCTCAGTTGATAGTGTTGGCCTGTGAACCCAATGGTCCTGGGTTCAATTCTGGTCAAGGGCACATACCTAGGTAGGGTTGCAGGCTCCTTCCTGGCTTGGGCCCTGCTGATCAGGGCACGTGCAGGAGGCAACCAATTGATGTGTTTATCTCACAGCAATATTTCTCTGTCTTTTCCTCTCTCTTCCACTCTCTCTAAAAATCAATGGAAAAATAAACTCAGGTGAGGATTAAAAAAAAAAAAGTTAATAAAATGATTTTTCCCTCCAGAGGCATAGACTTTATCAGAGCCTTATCCCAGATGGGAGAAGGGCATTCCCCCCATTCTCATTCCAGCTCAATCTAGCCTTCTTTTACTCACGGTGGGGAAAGTATATAGTCAACAGGGTCCAGGGTTTCAAGGATATAGATTTGGAACCCAGTAGTCAGGGAAGAAAGTAGGTGGCAGGGTGGGGGGAAACTATACCTCTGAAGAAACTCTTGTGAAAATCAGAACAGATGAATAATGTAAGCAGGAAAAAAAGTTGACATAAGACTAAAATTTAATCATTACTAAACACTTGCCCTGTTTCACATGTTACCACCACCAAAGACAGTGTCAGAGTGGATTAAAAAATCGAATTACATGTTGTCTGCAGGAAACCCATTCTCTATATGGAAACTTAGGTTAAAAGCAAAGGAATGGAGAAAGACACACCATGCTAACACTAATAAAAAGTAAGCTTGAGTAGCTCTATTAATTTGAGGCAAAGTATACTTCAGAACAAGGAAGACTAGCATAGATAAAGAATACTACAGCCCTAACCAGTTTGGCTCAGTGGATAGAGTGTTGGCCTGCGGACTGAAGGGTCCTAGGTTCAATTCCGGTCAAGGGCATGTACCTTCGTTGCAGGCACATCCCCAGTCGGAGATATGCAGGAGGCAGCTGATCGGTGTTTCTCTCATCGATGTTTCTAACTCTCTATCCTTCTCCCTTCCTCTCTGTAAAAAATCAATACTATATCTATCTATCTATCTATCTATCTATCTATCTATCTATCTATCTATCTACCTATCTATCTATCTATTAAAGGGGTCAATTTCCAAAGAAGAAAGAATAACTTAGTATGAACTGAAAAAGAGACTATTGCAACACATGAAGCAAAAATTGAAAGAAATAAAAGGAAAAATAACCAAATTCACTATTATAGTCAGAGGCTTCAATATCCTTCTGCCAATAAATGATAGATTACGTAGGCAGAAAAATCAGTAAAAATATAGATGACCTAAACAGCAACATCAATTAAATTGTTCAAATTGACTTTTATAGAATACTTCATCCAACAACAGCAGAATACACATTCTTCTCAAGTTTCCCTGAAACATTCACGAGATGGGCCAGATTTGGGCCATGAAACACACCTTAACAAATTTAAAATAATAGAAATCATACAAAAGATGTTCTTAGACCACAATAGAATTAAACTAGAAATTCATAATAGAGAGATACCTAGAAAATCCCTAAATATTCGGAAATTAAAAACATTTCTGAATAGCACATAGATCAAAGAAATCTCAAGATAAATATAAATATATTTTGAGCTAAATAAAAGATAAACTATAACTTATCAATATTTGAGGATTACAACCAAAACAGTGCTTACAGGAAAATTTATGGCATTAAATACATATATCAGAAAAATAGAAAGCTCTAAAACCAATATAATGCAAGCTCCCATTTTATAAAACTATAGAAAAAAGGAGTAACTTAAGCCTACAACAAGTGGAAGAAAAGAACTAATACACTTAGAGCATAAATCAATGAACCTGAAAACTAGAAAACAATAAAGAAAATCAACCCAAACCAAAAACTGGTTCTTGAAAAAGTCATGGATTGGACAAGACTCTATGGATGAATAAATCTTGAGGGGTAGGTTCAACAAACTAAAAATAAAATGTGTACTATTCATAAATCTTACAAAAACTTCATAAAGTAAGATCTGTAATTTTTTTCCATAATTTTAGATAAAGTATAGAAGAGTATATGGTTAACCAGATCATTCTATTCTAACATATATATCAAAGGAGGGAATAACATTAAAAAGTGGGAAAGCCAAATATATTTTAATAAAAAGGAAGTATTTGCTGCATTGTAAAGGCCAGATTACATGTGATCTGTGGTTAGTCACACATGTAGTAAAGAAAATTTTTATCCCTGCTCTTTTGCTCATTAGATGTTTTTCCTTCTGGTGTTTTTTTCTTGGTAGGTGGAGTGATTTGTAGGCCAACATTTAATGGAAGAGGCATAGTCCACTGGGATCATACAAAGCCTTAAGGAAATAGTAACAGACAACCACTAAAAGAGATAGACTATGTAATTCCAGGTAACACCCATGCTTTGGCTGCAAAATCAGTAAAGGCTAACTTGGAATTTAGGGGACAAAGTCACATGGTAGAAGACAGCTCACATAATCTTTAGGAGGTTGAGCAAATGGCTTGGCATCTACTCAGAATAAATCTGAAGTCATGTCACAGTCAGTCTAGAGAAGCCACCAAAGGCACAGACCTGCAAGCTTATCGCTAACTTCACCCAAATGGACTCAGTCTATTTCTCCTTTGGATAGCCTAGCATCCAAATCTTAGGACGGTATGCCACATAATCGGACGTAAGGCATACATTTATGCTCTAGCTACAAAGGAGGATGGAAGAGTAAGAATCAGGCATACTGAGTCTCCTCAATGGGATGCAGGCTCTACTGCTTAAGTAGGGAACTTCCCAAACACAGGAATAGAGTTTACCTGTTTGAAGCCCAATAGTATGCAAATGCCATCGCAATTCTAATTTTACTAAGAGTATAATTCTTTTAAAAATAATTAAAACATGTAATTACATCATGGTGAAGATAAAAGAAACAACTGTGATACCAAGCAATGGTAATATGTATTTATATACTCATACATATATGCACATACCTGCTATATACATATAGGTACACATATATTATGTATGTCTATCAGATATAGATATATAAAATAAATATGAGCTATTAAATGTGTGCAAATGTATGTACCTATGTGTGTACACTCACTCTACAATTCTGACTACAGAGCCCAGCGCAGGGAGAGCTAATTGATACTGAATTATTTTTCTTTCCAGCCCAGATACAATCCTTATAAATACTATGATCCAAGTACCTAATGCTAATCAGAGTTGGCATTTAAGATAAAATCTACTAGCAAACATAAAACCACATTATTGTACAGATGAGAAATCAGAAACTGAAAGACCTTAAAGCACATTCTCAAGTTACTTATCAAGACAGATAGTTAATGGAAAACTCAAGGCTAATGGCTAATAGCTAACATTTATCTGGCTCCTCAATCTACCAGTCACTCTTCTGAGGGCTTTGTGTGTAATAATGCATTTAATCCTCATAACAACCATGTAAGATGAGCATTATTGTAATTCTCATTTTACAGCTGTGACAAGCAAAGCACAGAGAAGTTATCTGCCAATTCAAGATTGGAATCCAGATCATCTAGAAGCAGAATTCACACTCTCTCCTATGATGCTAAACTTCTCACAAAACTTAAACAGGAGTAGGAATTCTGTCTTTAAAAACTGTTATCAAATGTCAAAAGTACTTAAATATTAATTTTCTTATTCACTCAGAATTTGTATGTTACAGCATCTCCTAGGTGATGAGTTGTTTTTTTAATATTCTTAATTTTTTATCAAAATTCTGCTTAATAAATATTCCTCAGTTGCGAGAAGTCTCTTTCTACAACCTCAAGTAATTATTTCACCATTCACAAGCTATTGAATATAAAATTATTGGCCACAGATTTTCTTCTTAGTCTTTCAGTCAACAAGACACTTTTACTAATTTTTACTTCTTTAATAATGTGCCCTCATGTTTAAGAAGAAAAAAAATAATCTCAAGACATGGAATGGTTACTGGTATTATCTTCTGGGTTTTATTATTTTTAAATTTAAAAAATGATGAGAAGATATGCTTCTAAAATGAGCAGATATGCTTTTAAAATACCTTTACAGTGTACAAACAACCTCTCAGAAAAGGGATATTTCAAATAATTTATTGGAGAATGTTTAAGATACTTAATCAAAGCCAATCGATATCCAGGAAGTGTGTAGGAAAACTCATATACAGAACTGGATGTGGAGAGAACTCTAGAAATGGCAGAAGGTCCTTCTAAGTATTGAGGAGACTGGTGACCTGAACAGGCTTATAAAGAAATGACCTGGTTGGAAGAGTAGATGTGAGGAGCACTAGAAAGTATTAGAAGAAATAGTACCTATAGCTCATTCATGGCCGGATATAGTTTTTGTTCTCAAGCCAACCAGGAATAATTCATAATTCAAAGGGCATCAAGCAGGAAACTGATAAGGCTCTTGCCTCCGTAGCAAAGAATAATTGGCCCTATACAACATGATGTTCTAATCTTCCCTGATAAAGCTTAAGAGCAAAACTTAAAGTTTCTAAATGTTTCTAAGTAAATTAATTGCATCTCAAGACAAAGTTCAGTAGTATTTGTAGGAATACAAAAAATATCCAGAACCCAGCAAAGTAAAATTCACAAAGTCCGACATCTACTCAAATATCATTAGGCATATAAAGAAATGGACAAATACTACCCACAGTGAGGAGAAAAAGTCAAAGCTGATCCAGGTGTAAAAATTAGCAGACAGAGACATTAAATGTTATTACTATATCCCATATATTCAATAAGCTAGAAGATTAAACCTTTAAATAAACATATATGAAAAAGATCCAAAGTAAAACTTAAGACATGAAAACCACATTTTCTGAGGACAATGTAATAGTTATTTTTCATGCTATAAAAAAGTACACTGAGTGGGATTAATCCAGATTAGACATTGCCAGAGAGATTAGTAAATTTAAGAATAGCAAAGGGAACAATTAAAATGAAATACAGAGCAAAAGTATCTCAAAAAAGAAAAAGAGAATATAGCATCAGGAAATGTGGCTAATATACATGTGATTGGAATTATTGGAAAGAAGGATAAGGCACAAAAAATTGAACAAATAATGACCAAAATTTTTTCCAAATTTGATGGAAACTATATAATTCAAATCTAAGATGCTCAAGTATTAGAAATATTAAGAAAACTGTAAGACACATCATAATCTATCAATCATGACAAATTATTGTTGTAGAAATAATTTTAAAAATCTTAAAAGCCCTCAGAAAAAAAAAGCAGACACAATGCAAACAAATAAATAAGAATATAGCAGAATCCCTATCAAAAAACAATTCAAGAGAGATGACAGTGGATCAACATCTTTCAAACCGTGAAAGACAAAACCCTCAACCTAAAATTCTCTAAGCATAGAAAAAAGCTTTCAAAAATGAAAACAAAATAAAGTCCTTCTCAAAAACAAAACAGCTTAAAGAATTTGACAGCAGACTTGCACTACATGAAAGAAAAATGATGCTAGGTAGAAATATGGAGCTACACAGGATAATATATCATGACACAAGTAGGACTTCTCCTAGGGATGCAAGCTTAGTTAAAGATTTAAAAATTATTCCATACACCATATTAACGAAATAAGTAAAAACCAATATGATTATCTTAATAGGTAAAGAATATTCATTTGAGCCCAGCCAGCATGGCTCAGTGGTTGAGCGCTGACCTATGAACCAGGAGGTCACTGTTCGATTCCTGGTCAGGGCACATGTCCGGGTTGTGGGCTTGATCCCCAGTGGGGGGTGTGCAGGAGGCAGCTGATCAATGATGCCCTCTCATCACTGTTTTTATCTCTCTCTCCCTCTCGGAAATCAATAAAAATAAAATAATATGCATCTGACAAAATCCAAATTTTTTTCCTGATAAAAACTCTCAGCAAACTAAGACTAAAAGGAAGCTTTTTCAGCTTGATAAGAGTATCTCTGTGAAACCACAGCCAGCATCAGATTTAGTCATAGAAGATAGAATATTTCCCTCAAAGATGAGAAACAAGGCAAAGATTCCTACTCCCAGCACTTCTATTCCTCATTGTACAGGAAGTTCCAGCCAGTGTAATAAGACAAGGAAAAGAATTCAATGACACCCAGATGAAAAAAAGTAAGCAAAACTGTTTATTTGCAGACGACATTATTGTCATATTAAAATTTTGATGAAATCTACAAAAAATTATTAAAACTAATATGAGTTTGCAATGTTGAAAGATATAAGAATTATATTTAAAAAATCGATTGTTTTCTATGTAATAGCAAAAAAAAAACAAACTCAGAAATTAAAATTTTGTAAATGCCTCTTTAAAGTAACTGCATTCAACCAGATGACCTTTACTTAAGGATTCTCTCTGTGCTGTCTTAGTCTTTTTTTTTTTTTTGTCTCCTTCCATAATCATTTGTCCTCCTATGCCCTCCTCCACCCCCTACCAATCTCATGGACACAGACAACAGTGTGGTGATTCCCCGCAGCAATCACCACCTTGTTGTCTGTGTCCATGAGTTTAAAAAAAAAAAGAAAGAGAAAAATCTCATATGGTGTCTTAGTCTTAAACAAAGGAGAAGAATGTGTTTCCTGCTATATTCCATAGATCTCTGAAAATAAAGCAAAAGGTAGTTTTCATTTCCAGGGTATGACTGAGAAAGGATTCTAGTCTCTTGTTTCTGTTAAATTATGCATATAAATTTAAGTACATGCTATTTTATCATAACAAATGCCTTTTAGATAAGTAGAAATAATGACTAATATGCACAATTGTTTTTACTGACAACCTTAAAAGATAAGAGGTCAGGATGGCCTGTATTTTTTTCAGATAACATTCTTCAGCTTTCCCAATTTCAGATGAGTCAGGATAGTATATGCTTCCCTTATGTCTGTGAGCCATCAACTAAACGTATCTCTAATTCTATATCTACTAACTTTTTATTTTCCTGGGTAACTACTTCCAAATTCCAATTGCTCACCTTAGTGCTTTACGTGAATGAAGTATAACATGTAAGAAATATATGGGAACATAGGACTGAATCAATTTTATTGAAGAACTAGAAGCCCGATGCACGAAGATTCGTGCTAGAATGGGCTTTCCTTTCCCTGGCTGCTGGCACCGCCTTTCCACTCCGGCCCAGCCCCTTTCCACTCAGGCCCTGGAGCTGCCTCTTTCCACTCTGGGAGCCACCTCTTTCCGCTCTGGCCCCGCCTTCCCACGCTGCCCGGAGGCCCTGAGAGATGGGGGTGGGGCAGAACTCCTGCATCGTCGCCATGGAGACAATGCAAGCATCCCACCCCCATCACTCAGCGCCTGTGTATGCAAATTAACTGCCATCTTTGTTGGGTTAATTTGCATATCACTCCTGATTGGCTGGTGGCATAGTGGAGGTATGGTCAATTTACATGTTTGTCTATTATTAGGTAAGTCTAGAGGCCCAGTGCACGAAATTCATGCACTCAGAGTGGTTCCTCAGCCTGGCCTGCACCCTCTCACAGTCCGGGAGCCCTTGGGGATGTCTGACTGATGCTGGGAGTGGGCCTAAGCTGGCAGTCAACATCCTTAGAACTACCACGGAGGCAAGAGAGGCTCCCGCTGTGCTTGCCAGCTGTGAGCCCAGCTTCTGCCTGAGCAGTGCTCCCCCTGTGGGAGTGCACTGACCACCAGGGGGCAGCTCCTGTGTTAAGCGTCTGCCCCCTGGTGGTCAGTGTGAGTCATAGTGACCGGTCGTTCTGCCATTCAGTCGATTTGCATATTAGCCTTTTATTATATAGGATTCTTTAATAAAAAACAACAACACTGAGCTGCTTCTGGTTTGTTTTTTTTTGTTTGTTTGTTTGTTTGTTTGTTTTGCAGGGGTAAGGAGGTAGGTAACTTCTAGACTATCTGCTTTAAATTGCCCTGAGAGACCCCATGATAGTTGCAATAATTCTTGGGGCACAATTTGAAAAGGCAGATCTAATAGAATCTTTCATTTTATTACTTACAAATGGTCACACAGCTAATATTAATTTTT
This sequence comes from Cnephaeus nilssonii, assembly GCF_951640355.1. Lineage (NCBI taxonomy): Eukaryota > Metazoa > Chordata > Mammalia > Chiroptera > Vespertilionidae > Cnephaeus > Cnephaeus nilssonii. Next base: position 80,245,072 of record NC_137082.1, read on the forward strand.
CTAAAAAGTTTTATTCCACAACAAACCTCCTTTGGACTTTCAATGAAATAGATTTACTTCCTATGTTGGCCTTCCAAACTCAGCTCATTTCTCTTTGATTCTGAGTGATTTATGCTACCACACTATGATATACCTACCTATATTACAAAGAGGCAACTGACTTAGTCTACCAAGCAACTCAAGCTTTCGGTAAATTTGATATTTTCTAGTTGATATTAATCATGTCCCATGAGTCTTTATTCACATGGCATCCCTTTGTTACATCTTAAGCTACCCAAAGTATAGAAGTTGTTGCCTCTCAGAGATTCATTTGAAGATTTCTGTTTGTGCATGTATTAAATTCTCAGATACTAAATAAGAGTAGCAAATATGTCTTGACTGACAGGCCAACTACAACTTACTAGAAATGATTGAACAAGGCTTTTTTAAAATTTTTAAAATAAGAATTATGAGGCAGTATCCCATCTCACCAGAAAAGAGTTTCATAACTGATTAGCAAAGTATGTCATGAGCTCCAGAGGGTTATATTTTGGCACTAACGCCATATATATGCCATGCCTTTCCTGAATTTTATGAGAAACCCTGGAAGGCAGAGCCATAATACCATATAACTGCCTTCCCTGATTAAGTACAACCAGCTCCCTAAACTTTCACACTGACTTGCTAGCTCCATAGTAGTTATTCTTTGAGATTTGTTCCCCTCACACCATTCTCTGTCTTAATTTTCAGTCTAAATGCTGATGCTTTGTCCTCTGAGTTTGGGTCCATGTGGGGTCTTGATCTACTGTAGATTAAATGTTCTGCGAGAACATGGCATTCAGCTGTTGTACATTTGAATAATGTGTGAACATTTTCCAAAATACATATTCCCTCAAAATTTGACAATTAAATTTATGAAGTGGCTTGAAGAGTTTATATTTTTTACAAACTAGGAAAGAGAATATGGATGTTATATCAACCTTCCTAAAATAATTATATAAATATAGACAAACTTCACCTATGCAAATTACTAGAAAATATAGAGGATCTCTGCATTATTTGAAATTACTCAAGATGATATTTGTTCTAGATGAATTTCAAATGAAATTTGTTCTAGATCCAATTGTCTAGAATAACTTTGTAGGTACACAAATATATCTACTTTCATGATATATGCATAATAATTTGAAAAGACTACAAATATCCATTAGGGTAGTAGAATTTCACCAAATATATATTTTAACCCTTTGCACCTGCTTGCTTTTTTCTCGATTCCTTTATTCTAATGCTAACTGTGTCGAGTCACACTCGACATCCGAGTGCAAAAGGTTAATAATATAAATAACAGATTTTGATCTAGTAATGGTCAGGCTGAGCTTACTTTGATGAATAATCAAGAATATTTGCAATTGGAAAAAGTTCCAGGAAAATAGAGATAGCAGTAGCAGAGTAATTTTTGAAACTAAATATAAAAATAGAAGGAGCAATAAGCTAACAAAACAATAACAACATCAAATGGACAATATTTATGACAAAACTAAGTAACAGAATATCTCTATGAACTCAAAATAACCATGGGAGTCCGGCCAGTGTGGGGCTCAGTGGTCATGTGTCAACCTAGGAGCCAGGTCACATGCCTGGGTTGTGGGCTCGATCCCCAGTGGGGGGCATGCAGGAGGCAGCCGATCAATGATTCTCTCTCATCATTGATGTTTCTCTCTCTCTCACCCTCTCCCTTCCTCTCTGAAATCAATAAAAATATATTTAAAAAAATGCCAAGGGTAGAAAACTACCAAATGTGAAAATTTGCATTCTCTGAACACCTGAACAGAAGAAAGTAAGAAGCAGTGGGATGTCTTAGAAGCAGTAAATCATAATAACAAATAATAGCCAACAGGTATTCATTGGAAAACATGGCAAGCCAACTGAGAACAACAGTTGAAAATAGTGGGATCTTTGCACATACCAATAATGGGTTAAGACAGCGATGACAGTCTAGCCCCATGTACTCTTAAAACTCTGTGGCAGGTTCCCCCAACCCTGGGTCTTAAGGTCACATTAAGGAGAAATTGAGTAGGACAAGGACATGAGACAGTAAGAAAAGTGAAGATCCAAATAAAAGTCTGATTATGAAACAGAGTCCCCCCAAACCCTCAAATAATAAAAGCCTATATTTCTAATGATGCTTAAATTCAATAGCTAGAAAGCCAATTTTGAACTTTGCTTCTTTTTAGTTTAAAGCAAACTGATTTAAAATTATGAATAAGTATCAAGAAAATATTAAGTTCAAATTCCATGCAAAGTTTATGTAAAATAAAGAGAATGATGAACAGAAAATATTCCTATAAAAAATAAAACAGGCCAAAAAGATATAAATCAATGCACTGTTTTTTAATTGATTTATATTTGACAGAAAACATTGTGTAAGTTTAATGTGATGCAATATACTATTAAAATATAAAATTAAAACTTCAATATAGTATTTCAAAATTAGCTTTCAAATGATATGAAGTTAATAATATAAATCATCATTAGAAAAACAGACATGAGTTAATGGAATTCAGAGAAGAATTAGAATGAAAATTAAAGAATCACTTTAGAAACAAAGATTAACTGGGGGAAAAACACAAAAGAATGAATACGTACATCAAATAATACATGAAATAAATAGAAGGTAAAAATAAGAAAGTGGTTTAAATAAAAAAATAAGTAGGTAAATATACTTGAGAGAATGTGACAAATATCGAAGATAGTCAATGAAGATTCAACATACAACTAATTGGAGTGCTTGAAGGAAAAAAATCAAACCAAGGCAAAACAACAACACAAAAGCCAGAAGAAATACTAAAACAATAAATCAAGAAAAATCTTTCCACAATAAAAAATGAAACCACATACAGAAACAGTATACAGTGTACTTGAAAATATTAACTCAGCATAACCAGAAGAGAATGCAAATGTATGAGCAAAAAAATACTACTAATAATAATAATGATGATAATAAATGAAATTTTAAAGTGTTTTAAGAATCATTATTAATGTTATTTGGATTAGAATTATTGTTCAGATACTCTTATGTGTGAAAAGATAAATAAAGTTATGTATAATTTTTGGATTTTCTAATTATATCACCCCCATTGCTCTTGAGAACACATTTTCTCTGTGTTGAATAAAGAACATGTAAATTAGTATTTAAGTTAGTTAAGTTAAAAATCCTGTAGTCCTTCCCTGGCTGGTGTGGCTTAGTCATTTGAGCATCATCCCATGCACTAAAAAGTTGTCTATTAGATTCCTGGTCAGGGCACATGCCTGAGTTGTAGGCTAGATCTCCAGTAGGGGCATGCAGGAGGCAGCAAATTTATGTTTCACTCTCACATTGATGATTCTCTCTCTCCTTCTCTATTCTCCTCTCTCTAAAAATGTGCAGTCGGACATCCCTCAAGGGGTCCCAGATTGGAGACGGTGCAGGCTGGGCTGAGAGACACCCCCCCTCCCCCGTGCATGAATTTCATGCACCGGGCCTCTAGTAGTATTATAATATTACTAGAGGCCCATTGCACAATATCTTTGCAAGAATAGGCCTTCCTTCCCCGGCTTCACTCCCGGCCGCCTGGGATCCGGCAAGTCCCCGCCCTGGAGCCACCAAGTCCTAGCTCCCAGCTGAAGCACCACTCCTGTAGCTCCCTCCGCCCTCCTCCCTCCCTCTCATAGCAGGTGTCCCACCCCACTGGTCACTCCATGCCTGCATATGCAAATTAACCTGCCATCTTTGTTGGGTTAATTTGCATACTCGCTCCTGATTGGCTGTGGGTGTAGCGGAGGTACGGTCAATTTACATGTTTGTCTATTATTAGGTAAGATAATAACTCTCCTTATAAAGTTATTATAATTCATAAAGAAAAATAAAATGATATGATTAAAATGTTACCATTTTGCAACCCCAGTGAATTACTGGATATAGTCATTGATTGATAACATTTTACAACATCAGCAAAAGAGAGACAGTCAGATATTATGTTCTTCCTACAGTCTTGCAATGTACTACTGATAGCTTTGTCAAAGAAATGACACCTAAGTGTGATTCTGTGTCTGCCCTCTTGTGTTTGCTCACAATTATGCCTAAGAAATCTTTTTACCACATAGCGTACAAAAGTGAATGAAGCTATAAAACAGATTTCTGGATCTAACTCAATCAATTTTGGCATCTGGGAAATGAAGCATCTGCACTAACTGTTATCTGTGTCTGTGTCTGTGTGTCTGTTGTATGTGCACACATGCATATGTAAGTGTTCCCATTTCTAAACAGTCTAGAGTTCAACTATCTTGTCAGCTTTACTCAAGTACAAGGTGGATAATAAAAAATTATTCATTTTCATCACAATTTGCAATTTCAAAACTATCTCATCTAATGTATTTCATAGTTCACATATATTATTCCATTGAATCTTCATGTTCATGTCTAGAGACAGGTCAGAGCCAGCATATACTATAAGGCAAACTGGGATGTAAGCAGATTGGGGAATAAACTGGTGAGGTAAGGCTTAAAAATATTCTGTTTTGTTACTCATTTTAGAAAACAAAACAAATGAAAACACCTTCTGTTGTATTTAAAAAAGAGTAACCTGGAGGAAATTAAAGAACCAGCTTCCACATTTAAAAGGAAATGCTGATCTTTAAGTTTCTAATAAGCATAATTAGAACTGAGAAAGAACAAATACTTTTTATTTTATTTTTGAAGCATGGTGGGTGGTGGGAACTTCTGGTGGATTCGAAGCTTAGAATGTGGTACAAAGAGGAGAAAAAAGACTTGGCTGGAAAGAGGAGAATTCTGAGAAGATGAAAAACAGGAATACAAGTTACTGTTTGGTTCCAGGACCTTGGCTATCTTGTCCCCATCCCTGCAAGTGGCCTGGTGGTTCATCTTTGGCCTGAGAACTGTCGAGGCCAAAACACTACAGCAAGGATCCCTATGAGAAGTGTCATTACAATGCCCAAGGGCTGTATTGGATCAGAGAAAAATCCCCAGATGAAAGCATAATGCCTAGCACAGGGGAGGTAAACAGTGGAAGGAACCATCTGAGCCCAGATCAATCTTCAGTGGCTGGAGCTCTGTAGTTTGGTATTAGCGGGAACTTGCAAGACAGGCAGGACAAGCCTTATTTACCCCAAATTTAAATCCTCTCATCAGAATTCAGTTCTCCATATTCTAGACTAATTCTGTCATGCCATCTGCTAAATTAATGAGGTTTTAATGTACTAGAAATGCATCCACACTAGACTCATTTATTTGGTGAAGAGACCCTGAACATCATCACTGGCTATCAAAGAAGAAATTCAATGAAAATGAGATTCACATATAAAAGCCAGGAAGGGCTGTGGAATTGTCATTTCTGATGATTCCAGTCTTCCAAGACGTGATGAGGAGGGAAATGAGCTATGTGATGTTGTCTTCACTTCATTGTCTTTCATTATTGAGCAATTGAAACCCACGATCTTTTCTAGGTCAGAATATTTCTACATTATAGGAATGAGCTATGAGTATTTTTAAAAGCCTGGGTTTCATCATTTTGTCATATTAATCAATTAAAATAATAGGCTCACAGTAATTTCTTTTTCATTATTGTGCATTACCAATCTTTTAAAAATATAGCCTCTATTCTATATGGCTTAAGATTCTGTCTAGTGAATTGAACAACTGAATAATTATCCAGTTAGTTGAATCAGGATAGACTATTGATCTACTTAATATTGCCTGAAATATATCTGTTAGACTAAAACTGATTTAAAGCCTGAGGGATATTTGGCTATGTGAGAAACATGATAAAATTTGATCTGTAAAATGTATATCTCCACCAAAGAGACTATGATTTATTTTTCCTGCAGAGATTTGTTCTCATATAGGAATAGGACTAGAATTCATCCGAGTCTACCTTCCTTCTAGATCAGAGCTCACAACCTTAGCTATTTATAAGAATCATCTGTGAGGCTTTTAAACAACAGGATGCCCTGTCCACACAATAGACCAATTTAACTAGAATCTTTCTTTTGAGGTGGGACCCAGGAATCATATTTTTGAGAAATTCCACAAGTGATTCTACTAGGCAAACAAGGTAAATAACCATTGTCCTAAAGTCTCCAGGACAGCAGAAAATGCAGAACCTTTCCTACTCTCCTCTAAAAGAACATCCTCCATCTGAGCTTGTACACTCCATGACATTGTTATTTGTGAAAATCTGGTCAATTTTAAGTTAGCTCATCTGTATACAATTGTTTAGATGTGTCTAGTTTGCCATTAGTATAACGGGCCAGGCCAGAGGAACAATGACAGCAAAACTCAACTCTCTACCCCCACTTCCACCTCTCTTTTCTTCCTCTCCAGCTGTTTTCCGTGTGGTGTTTCTATAATTCTCTGCACTTGAAGTAAAGAAACCTGACATATCATCATGTAGACCCAGATTACAGCCTCTGACCTTATAAGACTTGTTAGTTCTGCTCTTATCAGCACCCCCCCACACACACACACATTTTGAACTCTGCTATGGTTCCATTCAGTGTCCCCAAGGGTCTCTGAGGACATTCTGTTTCCCTCTGGTTTACCAGCAGAGAAAGCTAATTCTTGACCCACGTAATCCACGTGTACCTGACTCCCTTGGGGAAATCACACAAGTCCAATCCAATCCAAAATCGAGGCACTCTTTAGAGAGTCAGCAAAACTAACAGAAAAGTTGAGCTACTGTGAGAGATGCCTCTCAGGAAAGCAAATTTAAAATTTCCTTTGACTTCTTACTTGAATGAAGTAAACAGCTCAATAATCAGTGGCTACTTACGATAAATTTAAGTTTTGAGGGTTCTTAGAAAGGCCAAGAAAGGCAGCCAAACTAAGAAACTCCTGCAGCAAGATGTCATTCCACCATAAGTCAGAAATCGAAAGCTCTTAGCTATAAGACATGTCAGAGCTTAACTATCATAGTCTGGTGTAAAACAGAAGGAGGTCGTACCTGCTAGGGACAGAAGAGACATTTCCTTATGCTGGGTCTGTAATACAGCAGTAGCCCTGTAATTCAGTATAAATATTCCTAGGTAAGGTAGTCCCTGAGGTATTTGTGAAGCTGTTGTCAAGCCTAATGATGACTAATGTGTTTGCTTATTTCAAATTGCTGAAAATAATACTCAGGGCTTAGAGGCCAGAAATAGAGTCCTCCGTGGTGAATCCATACTTAGTAGTGCCTCAAGATGTGCCTGGGAATGTGGGTCACTGGTGACAAGATCTCTCCTCAGGTAAAATAGAAAGAGAATGCAAGGTGACAGGTCCTTGGCCAAGTGAAATATAATGTATAACATGGATCCCTAGCTCCCACTAGAAAAGGGGTACAAAGCAAGAAAGGAGGTCATAAGTCCAGTATAATTAATTCCAGATTGAATCAAGTGACTAAATCTCATAATGTCCTCAGGACTTCAACATTATGTCATTCAGCCTAGGGTACAATATAGGTGCCTCAGTCATACCTAAGAGATGGAAGTCACAGCTGTTTATCATAAAGTTTTGGCTTATCTTTTCCCCCACATTTATATAAATTTTGGCTGCCCTTGTATGAATATGAGCAGATTTCTTTGAAAGACATAGAAAAGTATCAAAATGTAGTTAAGTACATTCTAGGTACTTTACTGTTATCATACTATTTAGTCCAAAGAGGAACCACTATGCAAAGTTATTTCCATATTACACAGAAAATACTGAGGCAGAAAGATTAAGCAATTTTTCCAACATCAAATAAATTTGAAGTACTAGGGTCAAAATTTAATTACAGAAATTAAACAACAGGAAATGTCTTGAAGTGCACAAAACAAACAAAAAAAAACCCAAACAAACAAACAAACAAAAACGAGCATATAATGTAAAGGTATTGGTCATTGAATGACTGAATGCCTTATCTTCTCTTCGATGCTTGGCAAATTGTGACATTCATTTCATATCTTAATGTTTCAGTCTCTCGCCCAAAAGCAGCAACAACAGATCAGATAGATGCTCATAGTTAGAAAGGACCAATATATCACCTAAGGCAGTGGTTCTCAACCTTTCTAATGCCGCGACCCTTTAATACAGTTCCTCATGTTGTGGTGACCCACAATCATAAAATTAATTTCATTGCTACTTCATAACTGTAATTTTGCTACTGTTAATGAAACATAATGTAAATATCTGTATTTTCCAATGGTCTTAGGTTCTACAGCAGTGGTTCTGTGTTTTACAATGGTCGTAGGCTCTACAATATCTGTTTTCCGACGGTCTTACGCTCGACAGCAGCAGTTCTCAACCCACAGGTTGAGAACCACTAGCAGGGTCACCTAAGACCATCGGAAAACACAGATATTTACATTAAGATTCATAACAGTAGCAAAATTAGTTATGAAGTAGCAATGAAAATAATTTTATGATTGGGGGTCACCACAACATGAGGAACTATATTAAAGGGTCGCGGCATTAGAAAGGTTGAGAACCACTGACCTAAGGGAAAGATACACACATTACACACATATATGCTTACATTAACACTAAAATGAAATCAATGCTGAAGATGGGAGGTGGAAATGCAGGCTCACAAGGCATAAAATAATTTATGTGGTGTTACTATGACCTCCCAAGTCCCCTGATTGAGAGAGGTAAAATAGGGCACCGATTTCAGCCCCTATAGCATTGGTGATGAAGTCAATGTAATTATATATGAAGCAAAAACGCTCTGTAAAAGAGTACAACAGGCACAGATAATAGAAATTCAAGTACATTTCAGTCCTGTTTCTATGATACTTTCAATCTAATATGGAAAGAATAATCAGTAGTACTACCTGTGTATCCCTGGAAAAGTCCTGCATAATGACACAAGATGATGAGTATAAGTATATAGATGCAGCATCTGTCATTATGTACCAGGTTGGAACAATGTAAATGTCCAAAGACAGGAGAGTGGGTGTATAAACTGTAACATATTCATGTTCATGTGATGGAATAAAAACCAACATCAAACAAACAAAAAAGCTAATAGCTGAATGATATGTTTAATAGGGCAGCATTTCTGTAATATTTAAAAATCTGAAGAATACTGGTAAATATTTGTATATACGTATCCTATATAATAAAAGACTAATATGCAAATTGACTGAACAGCAGAACAACCAGTCGCTATGATGCACACTGACCACTAGGGGGCAGATTCTCAATGCAGGAGCTGCTGCCTGGTGGTCAGTGGGCTTCCACAGGGGGAGCACTGCTCAGCCAGAAGCCAGGCTCAAGGCTGGCAAGAACAGCAGCGGTGGCAGGAGCCTCTCCTGCCTCCGCAGCAGCACTAAGGAAGCCGACATCCCCCGAGGGCTCCTGTATTGCAAGAGGGTGCAGGCAGGCTAAGGGACCCCCCTCCTCCAATGCACAAATTTTGTGCATCAGGCCTCTAGTATATACATATATATACAAATATATGTAGTAACATAATAAAAACACTCAAGCAAAGAATTCATATAAGTTGTAAAAGTTACTTATATATACAAACCGTAGGTATTATTAAAATACAATTGACATAATAGATCACTTTTAATCATCTAAACCCATTAATTTTTCCAATTATCTGATAACATGGAATCGTGTATGTGGCTGATACCTTTAAACTCTACTTCTATCCACATTTATATCCAGGGCTCTAAACCTGTCTTTATATTTGTTCATTGAAGACACTAAAGCCTTCAACTATAGGTGATAATTAATGCCCTCCTTTTAGATGGAGTTCATATTGAGTTAAATAGTCACTTACTTAATAATGTGGTTTGTAAAGTGATGATAAAACATCCTTGCCCCAAAATAATCTTTTTCCTGATGCTTGAAGTACCTCAAGTACTGCTTTATTCTTTTAAGGTAAGTATCCTCCTCTTCATTCTTCTTCATTGAAATGCAAATCTCTCTGGGTAGGATTTGCATTTTAATTAAGCCTCTAATGCTTCAGAGTTAATGAGTTTATCTAACACTTTCTTCTTGACAGGAAGGTACAGGACTAACTGAAAGGCCTTTTGATCATTTGGGGAAAGTATGAGACATACATGTGTTACTAAAAATAGTGACAAAAGGCACAGATTAGGGACAAAACTATACAAAGGATTTACTTTAGAGAAATCACAATCGCACAGAATGCTGGATGGGATCAATCACTTCCCTTCTTCCCTTTCCTACATTTCAGCCTCACACTTCTCGATTTTGCTAAGAAGGACCTAACCAACTCACTGGTCCAATAAATTTACAAACAAAAGGTTGCCCTGTGCTTTCTATGAACCCAGTGATGCCCCCACCAATCAATTTAGTAATTTCGGCAGAAAGAACATTGTGATGAAATTCCAAACTCATAGGCTAAAACCCTATATGCACTTCTTATTTTACTGAAGTGGTCTAATCTAGTGGTTCTCAACCTTTCTAATGCCGCGACCCTTTAATACAGTTCCTCATGTTGTGGTGACCCCCAACCCTAAAATTATTTTCGTTGCTACTTCATAACTGTAATTTTGCTACTGTTAATGAATCGTAATGTAAATATATGTGTTTTCCGATGGTCTTAGGCTCTACAGCAGCGGTTCTCAGGTTGAGAACCCACAGGTTGAGAACCGCTAGCAGGGTCACCTAAGACCATTGGAAAACACAGATATTTACATTATGATTCATTAACAGTAGCAAAATTACAGTGATGAAGTAGCAATGAAAATAATTTTAGGGTTGGGGGTCACCACAACATGAGGAACTGTATTAAAGGGTCACGGCATTAGAAAGGTTGAGAACCACTGAAAATCACTTTGAGCCTCTAAATTCACATCTAAAAAATAAGCATATCTGTATATGTAACTCAAAGATTGCTATATAAAATCAAGATAAATAAAGAGTATAGCAGCTTATAAAACAAAGTGATGTACTTATATATATCAATTAAGATGTTTGTCATTGTAGGTAATAAATAATAAACCCTTGTCAAACTACTTTAAACAAAAGGAGTAGCTGTTCGCTCACGTGGTAGAAAGTTTAGAAATTATATATAGGTCCCTTCAAGCTCAAGTCTATCAAAGTTTTGGCTCTATTAGTTTATTATTTTCTCACTGACTTTGCCACCTTCTGAATGCCAGCTTCATCTTCAACCTGGTCACAAAGTGACTGGAAATACCAAATTGACCCACCTCCTTTGTTACAAGTTTCAGTGAGTTTGGGGAAAGAAGGCAAAGTTTTATAACCATCTAATGTGTTTCTTGGTGCCATATTGACTGTCTACTTTTGAAGTTTGCTGACTGTCTCCTGTCTCGGTGGCCAGAGGAATGTCTTGCACTGATTGGCACAGGCTTTCACGGTCACAGAAGTGATGAAATTCCCTAGATTGGCTTAGGTGAACCAGAACTGGCATCTTGGGATGGCTCAATACCTCCTAAATTACAATAAGGGTGAGTGAAATGGTTATATCATCTATAATCTTATACCAATAGGTACCTGTAGATTGTTTTAGTAATTTTTCATTAATACTAATTAATGTTAAACTATTATAATCATCACTATTGAAACTGTTATAGTTACCTATTATTTAACAGGAAAGGAGTAACAGGAACTAGATAATATAGGCATGTCATTTGTCATTTAAACACTCTCCAAGTTTGTTCCCCACTAGAGGCATGCCCAGTAAGGTCTGAGTAACATGGGAAGATGCTTACCTGTCACTCACACCTGGAAGGGAATCAGTGGCCAGAATAGGCGTGGCCACTGCAAGAGTGTGAAACCTGAATATTTAAACTTCTGAACAAAGGAGCACATGCTCTCTTGGTTTTTATTCTCTGGCACACCGGGCTCCTGGGACCCCTGTTGCAGGGGGATGTGCACTCTTGCACCCACATGGGTCACCATCATGTGGAACCCATAAGATGGACTGATGGACTTTAATTAACTGATGCTGAACTAGACCCAGGTGCAACATGGAACGGACTCCATGGACACTGGCCTTGCTTTTGGCTCCACTGGAACCCTAGCTGCCCCTCATTCAGGACTGGTTTAAGGGACCTGGGATTTTGCAGCCCAAGAAATGTAACTCCATGCAAATAAAGTCTTTCTCCACATCTCATTTTATTTCTGAAAATTCTTAATTCAGCAGCACCCCAAAAGCCACCCACTTCCTCCAGCAAAGGAGAAATCTGATTATCTGGTGATAACTATTACTGCTACTTATACTATACCACTGTTATTATTTCTACTCGTTATTATTTCATATTATTATTACTATGTCTTCCTAGGAACTTATAAGTAGTTAGAGGTGTATAGAATTGTCACTACTTTGTCAAGGACAATGAACACACAGTTGACCTAACTGCATTGCCAAATGAGGTTTCACTATTGGTGTGTTAGGATATTTGTTTTTTAACTCAAGCAGTTTGTTTACCTTTGTCATAATTAATCAGGGGGTTCCTTGTGATAGTGTATTTCCATGAGAGTCAAACTCAGGTTAGTATTTTTCAAACTAACCTTGCCTCTTCTTTTCATTGACTGATGGCCAGTCAATGGGCCTTGAAAACTCATTGACTGGGTTTGCTAAACACAGTCAAAATCAACAGTAGAAGAATATATAATTTTTGGAACTTGAAGGAATCAGATTTGTTTTTATTCAGCACCTTTCTTAATAAAATGGATCAATAAAGTGCAATTCCTGGAGGGTGACTCAGACAGACTTCTAGTCTTAGGTCGTTTAAAACCCTAACATGACCCTTTCCTATAATGACAATTCTGGTTCCATTTAGCGTTGGTTACTGTTTTGCAACCAAAATACTTCTGAAGTGGGGGTGTTGCAGTTATGAGAAACGATGACATTTCTGGCAGAGGAAATAAGTCAAGTCTGAGAACTGAGTTTTAAGAGAGACTCAAAATCAATTCTGTGACCTCCTAATTTACTGACCTCCTAAAGCACTGGCCTGTCTATCACTGGTTAAGTAATCATATCTCTAATTATAAGAAAAGAAAAAAGAAAGCTGCTTATTTTTATATAACTTATACTTAGATCATTCTTCAAAACCAAAGGCCTTGATAATAGAGATCGTGTCATTTGTGTGTGTTTCCCACAGCACCTAACTCGGTCCTGGCCACACAGTAAACACTAAGTAAACAGGAGTAAGAGTGAAATTTGCATCATATAGATTACAGGCATAATTAGTGCTCTCCTTTTTCTATCCTGGCTTTTGCTCCCTTTGCCCTAAAGGACATTTGAGATTCTTTGTAAATTGAGAAGCCTTGGAGGACCTCACAGTGTTATAACAGCATTCAAATGAAGAGGAAGAAAGAGGTCTGGGAGGGGAGGGGCAGGAAACAAAAGCCTGAAGAAAAACCTGAAAGAAAGCCTAGCGTTTCCACTAAGCACTCCAAGCCTCTGCAGGCAGCAATTACATTCCGAAGGAAATGTTTTACAATTGTAATTACACATAATAGGAGGAATGTATTTTTCCTTCATCCTACTCCCATGGCGAGTCAATTTAATTTTTAAATACAAGAGACATAATTGATTTTAGCTCTAGATTAGCACTGAAAATGATCTATATATGTTCCCACTAATGGAACAGGAGACTTGGTCCTCCTTGGAGACTTTCACCCAAATCTGCTCATGCAACAATTACTGGAGGCTGACAGGTTAGTGCACAAGGAGCAGGATGCGGGCAGGAAACACCCCACTGATTAACCATTGAGCAAAATAATTAATATCATGCTCTTCCCAGTTAATTATGGATTAGGCACAAATATATTATCATCATAGAGGCCACAAAGTAATGAGGCTGCCTGGAGGGGCCTTGTCCTGTTCACCAGAAAATGGGCTTTCTCAGAAGATTTCAGGGCAAACCCATTTCTAAATGGGGCTCTGATGCGATGGTATGGATTAGGGGTGGGCTCATTTTCTCCAATAATGAAAGACCTATCTCTTACCTGGCAATGGATTTCCAATCTGCTCCTCTACCAGGATGCTACACAGTTGATGGGTACAGAGAGTAGGAATAGCTTAAGGCAAAGCTATGAAATAAGTGGTTTATACTCTGCCATTTTGGTATCAAAATCTGCCTTTAAACACAGCTACAGAGTCCAATTTTTACCCTCACGGAGTTGTCACCTAATCCTCCCTAAAGCAGGATTAGTAGCTGGGATATTGCATTCTAAGACTATAATTCCCGGGTGTATTTGCATTTTAATTGATGACTCCAGAGAGTCAGCTTTGGCAGGAATCTCTCACTGGAAAGGTAATGTAGAGACCTAGGTTCTAGTCTGCACCCTTGTATTTACCAGTTAGGTCATTTCCAAGCTGTAAAATAGGATTATATCCACCCCATGAGATTGCTGTGATAATTAAGTAAATTATGTCATATATTGTGAAAGGTGCTAGCATGGTGTTCACACCTTTGAATGGGTCTCAAGGTGGGGAGGGGATCCTCGAATCCCAAAGGAACCAAGCAACAGTGGTGATGCTGTTCATAAGGCACTTCACCTGCTAGGGCTTCAGCTGTATCACCAGGAAAAGAAGAGCACTAGTCTATTTGATTAATATCTAAGATCCATTCCCCTTATAAAGTTCTAAGATCCTTTGTCCTAATAAAGTTCCTCAGTAGCACTGAAACAAATGAGGACACACAAGTGCAGGGACTCAGCCTAATCAGTCATGAGTGGAGACAGTCTTTCAAGACATTTATTCAGATACTAGTGACCCGGTGCACAAAATTCATGCACATTAAAAGGGAATTAATTAGAGAAAATACTTTAATACTAGAGGCCCGGTGCACGAAATTCATGCATGGGGGGTGTCCTTCAGCTTAGCCTGCACCCTCTCCAATCTGGGACCCCTCGAGGGATGTCCGACTGCCAGGATCAGGCCTAAACTGGCAGTCGGACATCCCTCTCACAATCTGGGACTGCTGGCTCCCAACTGCTTGCCTGCCTGCCTGCCTGATTGCCCCTAAATGCTTCTGCCTGCCAGCCTGATGACCCCCTAACCACTCCCCTGCCAGCCTGATCAACACCTAACTGCTCCCCTGCCAGCCCGGTTGCCCCCAACTGCCCTCCCCTGCAGGCCTTGTCTCCCCCTCAACTGCCTTCCCCTGCTGACCTGGTCACTCCTCACTAACCTCCCCTGCTGGCCTAATCGCCCACAACTGCCTTCTCCTGCCGGCCATTTTGCGGCAGCCTTCTTGTGACCACATGAGGGTGGTCATCTTGTGTGAGGGCATGATGGTCAATTTGCATATTACCTCTTTATTATATAGGATTGCTATCTGTGCTTTCTCTATAATAGAAGTGTTAGAGATGAAAGAAAATTAGTAAAATGTATATGAAAATCTTCCTCCTGTCAGAGTCTGGGGCACGCCATGGGAACGAAAGTCAGGTGCCTGTCCAACCACATGCACCTCAAAATCGCGTGAGACCCAGACCTGGCAGGCCTCACCACCATTGGGCTAGATCCAGACCCTGCTGGCCCCGAAGGCAGGGGGCATGGCCTTAGGTCCCCCATCAAGCCCCACGGGTGTGGAGCATGGCCTGAGGTCCCCTGTCAAGCCTCGCTTGGCAGGGGACATGGCCTCAGGTGCTCTGGCCCGGCATTGGGGTAGGGGCACAGCCTGAGGTCTCCTTGCACAGTACCGGGGCATGGGACATGGCCTGAGGTATCCCGTCAATCCCAACCAGGTGGGGGATGCAACCTGAGATCCCCTGTCAAGCCCCGCTGGGCAGGGGGTGCAGCCTGAGGTCCCCTGACAAGCCCTGCTGGATGGGGGGCATGGCTTGAGTTACCCCGGCCTGATGCAGGGTCGGGGGTGCAGCATGAGGTCCCCCGGCCCAGTGCCAGGGTGGGTGGCACAGCCTCAGGTCCCCTGCCCCGGCCCAGCACCACACAGACTCAGGTCCCTGCTTATTGACTGTTAAAGCTGGTTACAGGAACTCGGCCTCCGCTGTGGGCACAGCCATCTTGTTACAGCGTGATGGTCAATTAGATAGGATGACTGGCTCTTTTTTTTTTTTAATATATTGATTTTTTACAGAGAGGAAGGGAGAGGGATAGAGAGTTAGAAACATCGATGAGAGAGAAACATCGATCAGCTGCCTCCTGCACACCCCCTACTGGGGATGTGCCCGCAACCAAGGTACATGCCCTTGACCGGAATCGAACTTGGGACCTTTCAGTCCGCAGGCCGACTCTATATCCACTGAGCCAAACCGGCTTTGGCAGATGACTGGCTCTTGAATGTGGGCTGTGTTATGATTCAGGACATTGTAGTTGGCAGGGTGAGTTATGTGCCAGTAAGGTTTTCTTGTGGGGAAATGGAACAAGGAAATGGCTGAAGCAGTAAACGCTCATAATTTTCATTGGCTGATTTATAAGTGCTGCCTCAGTCATACTGTTTGAGAGCCAAAGCTCCTACTGGCTTGGAATCCATATATATATATAGCCAGAGGCCATCACAACCGGACGGATGACCAAACAGGCAGGCTGCGTGGGGTGACCAGGCTGGCAGGGGGGGCAGTGAGGGACGACTAAAGGCAACAACCAAAACAACAAAACAATCAGTCACCATGAGGTGCATGGAGCACCTCTTGGGCCCTCCCCCATGCCCACAGGCTCAGATCGCAGCAAAGCTGGCGGCTGGAGGGCGGGTGGCGGTGGGCATGAGGCTGCAAATGGCCAAGGCACAGGTAGCCACTGGAGGCTGTGAATATCTCAGGCTCAGGCAGCCATGGGTGGCTGCAAAGAGCCGAGGCGCAGCTGCGAAGGGCCCAGACTCAGGCAACCACAGGTGGCTGTGAAGGGCCAAGGTGCAGCTGTGAAGGGCCCAGTATCAGGCCGGCAGTGGCAGCAGCAGCAGCAGGGTAATGGGGGTGGCGCCTTCCCCTGATCTGCCAGATTGCCACCCACAGAGGGAGGTCAGATTGGGGCTTAGGCCAGGGGCCAAGGCAGTGGTGGTTAGGGGCAGGGGAGCAAGTTAGTGTTCATCAGGCCATCAGGGGGGCAAGTTAGGGGCAATCACGCTGGCAGGGGGGCAAGTTAGGGTTGATCAGGCTGGCAGGGGAGCAAGTTAGGGTCGATCAGGCCAGCAGGGGGCAAGGTAAGGGTGCTCAGGCTGGCAGGCAGAGGCAGTTAGGGGTGATCAGGAAGGCAGGGGAAGACAGTTGGGGGGGGACAAGGCCTGCAGGGGAGGGAAGTTGGGGGCAACCGGGCCGGCAGGGGAGGGCAGTTGAGGGTGACCGGCAGTCAGGCAGGCGAGCAGTTAGGAGCCAGCGGTCCTGGATTGTGAGAGGGATGTCCGACTGCCGGTTTAGGCCCAATCCCGTGAGGGGTCCCAGATTGGAGAGGGTGCAGGCCAGGCTGAGGAACCTCCCCCCCATGCACGAATTTCATGCACCAGGCCTCTAGTATATGATAAAATCTTAGAACCAACTGGCTTTTCATCTCTGATGTCTAGTATTACCCTGTCATATGATTTACATCACTCAAAATGTATCATTCTGGGAAAATGGAAAATAGCACTTGTGTTTGCTTGTTTGTTTGTTTGTGTCTGTGTGTGTGCATTTGTCATATGTATGTATGCATTCCTGTGCATCTATTTCTGTATATGGCTGTGTGTGTTTGTGTGTATTGTGTCTGTTTATATTCCCATATAGACTATCTGTTGTAGATGTAGGAATCATATTGCTTGTCTTTAATAATAATGGATATGTAATACATGGGGAATTGTATTCCTAGGAAAGCACTGGAGCTTACAGTTACTGACTTGTGAAATTACTTATGAGTGCATTTAATGTTCAAACTCGCACTTCCAAGCACAATCACAAGAGTTTCAGAGGGCAGTAAGCTGGACCCATGAAACTCACTCCAACCACTAGGGCAAGCAGGAGGCCATGTAAAACAATTGTCCCATCCCAATTCACACGACCAGATTTCTTCAATATCAACTGACTAATCGAAAGGCTTTGCCTTGGTGGCTTGGCTCAGTGGTTGCGCGTTGACCTGTGAACCAGGACGTCGTGGTTCAATTCCTGGTCAGGGTACAGGCCAGGGTTGTGGGCTCAATCCCCAGTGTAGGGCATGCAGGAAGCAGTCAATCAATGATTCTCTCTGATCACTGATGTTTCTATCTCTCTCTTTTTCTCTCCCTTCCTCTCTGAAGTCAAATTATATATATATATATATATATATATATATATATATATATATATATATATATGCCTTTTACTTTTGTTCCTTTATATACAAGGATTCGTAGGAAATTCAGAAAATTCTGAAGGGACTAGCAATTATGTATATTCTAGTCAAACTGCTCGTATCTAGGCAGAAACTGTTTGTTTTTGTTTTTTAATTTGGCATGGTATTAGAAACAATTTTCTCTCTGAAAAACTTGCATTCCCATGTTTCTCACTAGGATGAATAAGCTTTAAGGATATTAATGTATCTTTAATGGCTTAGTATTAAAATTGGATGAAAGTAGGAATTATTTGTGAAGACCTCAACATTTTCCCATTTAGCTGAAGGAAATGTTGAGATTCCAAATAAATTAATCAAATGTTCTCTCGCCAGGAGTGCAGCATGGACCCTTACAACAGTGAACTATTGTTTTTAGAAAATCGTCTACCTGTGACCAACCAAAACAAGGATAATGAAGTAAATATTTTAAATTTGCAGTTGAAGGTGAATCAGAGAACCCTTCATATATAAAATAGGATAAAATGCTGGGTGCACTCTTTGTATCATTTAAGAAACACATTAATTAAAAGTAGGTTGGCTTTCTGAAATCATGATTTGCATGGTCAGTTCAACATGTGTGTAAAATGATTACTGAGTCCTGGAACTGAGAAAGGAGAGTCTGTGAGTGGATGGGCAGTCAGTTATGGACTAGAAAGAATTACCTGCTTTCTTAGAGTAGGTGTTCTGGAAATGAGCTTCAGGATCACCTATGGCTTGCATTTAAAGATAATCTCTTCCAAAAAATAAATAAATAAAGATGATCTCTTCCAGACTTAAAGAAATTTCTTCCTTTAACTATTTTGCATTCTAGTTTGTTGACAACCTGCCTGCCCCTTTGACATCTCCTATAATCCTATCTTTCTGTGATAATTAGCTTCCTACCTGAATATCTAAAATCCCGAGAGAAACTAAGATGACTTCAGTTGGTGATAATTTTCTTTGTCTCCCTCTTCCTAACAGAATGCAAGCTTCTTGAGAAATAAGACTTACAACTTATTTTAATTCTCCCCAGTTCTTTATGTGATGTCATTTGGATAATAGACAATCAATAAATACTAGTTGAATCAATGAATTCCTGTCTACCCTGGGTTAAGAATGCAAGAAGTCACTGAGTGGCCTAGCCATTGAGAGAAGCCTGCTTCTATAATGGTAGAAACTGGATTATTGGATTCATTAACATCTGAATGGCTAGATTGATTGCTAGCTATCAGGATAAGAACTTTCATCTGCCCCAGGTAGTTTGCTTACCATTTTTCTTAAATTATATATTCACAGGAAACGTAAAAAGTATTTCATTTTACAGAGAAAGAAGCTCAGGTGCAGAATGATTAGGTACATCAAACAAGGTTACACAGCAAGTGTGAGTCAGGATTTCAATCATGATCTTTTTCCATGACAATGAAGTTGCCTCTACCACATCACCTCTAAGAAATTTCTGGTCAACCATCTCTAACTTGGCTTCCCTTTGTGTCAGAATCACAACAAAAACAGAAGTGTATTCCAATTGTATTAATTTAGGGGGTTTTAATACATGAATAGTTTATAAGGCATTTAAGTAATAGGAGCAGAGATAATGAAATACCCTGAGGTTAGTTACTCCTTTAATAAATGTGAGGGTTCAAAGAAAAATAATTACTGAGACCTGGAGACAAAGAGGCTGTATGGAGAGTATTCTCCCCTCCATCTTCTCACCTCTATCTCCTCTTCCACCATCTGGAGCAGTGAGCATTTATTAAGCATTTAGTAACAGTGAGGAAACTAGGGGAATAACCACTGGTTTCCTCCTGGTGCTTCCCATAGGGCAAATCCAAGCAGGAGCCAGAAAGTTAAGGGCTCTATGTACAGAGTTCAGATAAGTCAGCCTCCCGGGATACAGAGCAGAGAGAAAAGCATGGAGAGTAGATCTGAAAGAGCAAACAAGAAACTTGACAGCAAACCCATCACATAACATAAGTGAAAACAGAATTGTACACTCTGATTGGAGGTCTTGGGAGGCAGGAAAATCTATAAAACAAAAGTAAGTCTTGGCTAACTTAAAAAAAAAAAAGAGGAACCTATAAAATTATCCAAAAGAATTGTTCACTGCTGAGTCCAGTTGAAGCCTACTTTTACTGAATGACTGGCATCAAGTGCTAACTTATAATGCACCCAAGATATTAATTGGAAAGCAGTTGTATCCAAGAATGAGGGCAAATAAATAATGGGAGTGCATTTAGCACAGCAGGTAGCCCTGCTTTGTCAGATCAGAATGGCCCACAGACTGGGAGTGATACATTTCAATTCCACATTAACAGTCAAGCTCCCTGGAGGAGGAGTGGAGAACGCCAGCTAACATTTTTAATTTGGCCCTCTAGAGTCAGTATAGGTGCCTTTTCTTTCAACTCCTTGACCCTCTGCTCTACTCAACATACAGGCTCAAAATGTTCTTACTGACCCAAATCTTAATTAATATTACTTTCTCGGCTGTGATACCAGATCCGTTTCCACTGACCTACAAATGCCCTTCACTTTGCATCCTGGGAGCCCATTTAATCTTCCTTATCTACAACCTGCACTCTGGGTGCCCAGCATGGGTCAGAGTGACTGACATGGGTTGGGTACTGAATTAATAGAGAGACTCAATAAATGAATAAATAGCTCAATAAATAATAAGCTGGAAATAATGTTGCCCTCCAAGTGAAGGCAGGCAGAGAACAGGAATGAAAGGAAATGAGAAGTCAGCCCTTTGGTTTGTGAATATATTGAATGTACAATTAAAAACCTATATTTTTCAAAGTAGTCTTTTGAAAAAAGTCTTACTTACATTTTCCCTTTGTTACTGAAATATCTGAGGACAGTTCAAATTGAAGGAAGTAGGAAGAGAACGTGAGGGAACTGGGCTCATGTAGGCACTGGGATGAGAGAGATCATGACTGTTCCTTGTTTTACAGGAATAGAATTCTCCATTTTTCATGCTCTTATCTATGACCCAGCCACACTCCAATATTCACAGAGGTAGGGAATCCCTTTTCTGTTTCTTGTTTTCCCCCAGCAGAGCCCATCACATATGTGATACTCTATGTAACTGATGGAAAACAGTGGTCATTTTAGCTAACAGTGGTATAATTCAACTATAGTAAACAGGGAGCTCTCTGAGCCTACTTGAAAACATTTGGTAAAGCAAGTAATTAGGAAGGATTAATGACAAATAGTCAAGTCTCCCTTGGATGTAATTTCTTTAAGGCTGTAAAGGGGTAAATGGAGCTAAGGGATAAACTATTAAACAAAGGAATCAGTGGATGGCCACTTACTATTAGAAGGTATTTTAAACCGTGGACATGCTAGGCTCCAACAATTAAAACATTTTTCAGTCTATACAGAAACCAAAGGTTTAGATGTGCAAGGGAAAATTAATTCCACCACAAGGTTAACCCTGCCAACTAAGCAGTCTAAAGCAATCACAGGTTATATTTCAACCACTGCCTCTGCATAGGTAATTATATTAACAAGTGTTTTCAAATTGCTCCAGTTTCTCAGAATCATTGATAGCTTCTTACATTTTTAATAAAACACTATTTATAAAATGTCTGCCATTTCTCATGGGCAATTTTAGTTATTTTGCTTCCTACCAATGCATACTTCGGAGTAGAAAGCAGTTCTGTTTTGTTTGTTTGTTTATATTGGGGTGCTTTGTTTGTTTTGTTTTATTTTGCTTTCCTTCCATATGCTATAAGGTGGCTTTGTACACAATGTATACAGAACTCAGATACCTAGGGAATGTAGAATTTGGATTGACTTGAAACTGTCCAGTTTGTATTAGCATGGCACTGGGTTGCCAGGGACTTGGGGCAGAGCAGCCAGTGTGAGCCTTCAGACCATTTCCTCCAGGACTTGTGGTCTTTGTTTCTTATGGTCCAGGTAGAATTGGCCCACACTTCAGAGCACCAATGCATGCCTTGTTGCCTACACTACAGGGTCACCAGTCAATAGCAGAGGCAAGCTTTCATGTCAGCCTTAGGGAAACACCTTTTCTTAGTAAAATTAAAGTTTTTCCCTATGTGGATAAATGGATATATAATATTCTACATGAAATTGAAAATTTATAAACTGTATTTATATAAATCCAATGATGGATGGACTATGATTTCAGTAGACATAATTCAGTTAGAGAAGCCTTGGGCTACCCAAATCTTGAAAGCTCTTTTAGGACACCACCATTCTCTATAGTAAAAGCCAAACATGAACTATATATGATAAAAATCAACTTCCTTTGGCAAAGAGTTCTCTGTCTCTCTGGGATCTAATTCCAGCACCTAAGTACCATTCTTGCCACCATCCATTAGTCTTCTAGACTAATACTTTGTCACACTTGGTTTAATTCAGGTTCCTGTGTTTGTTTTCTAACAGTAAAGAAAAACCTTTAATATTTTGGGAGGAAGGCAAGAGTTTCACTAGCAATACTTTCCCCAGTTTGAGTTACATTTATCTCACAGATAGAGACCTCCTACCTAAATTACCCAAACCAATACCATCCATATCACTTAACACATACACATGCAGGCAAACCTCTAATATTCAGGGTATAAGAAAAGAGTAGAACTAAAGGTCGTCATGCTTAATATATAAATATTTAAAAGTTTTAAATCAAATTAATAAAATATTAAATAACCATGATGTATGCTTCATCTTAACAAATATGTTTTCATAATGATCAGGAAGACCAAGTCTGAGTTGAGGGTTCTTCATTTCCTTGCAGTTTTATAGGAGAATGATAACAAAAGGAGGCAGAGCTTCCGGATCCTTGACACACAGCTCTGTCCTCTTTCTTCTCCCCATATCCTCCATTTCCCTCTCCTGATCTAGTCCTAAACTGTCAGAAAGCTTATGCCCATGTTGATGGATACTCCACCATGCATGTCCAACCTGTGTATACCTCTTACAAGAGGTGGCCTTGTGGTAACTCATTGAGTCTAGGAGTGTACACACTAGAGCCAAAGCATGGCATTGGGAAGAAGGAGCCAGAGAAGATTGGAACATGGGCCCTGATCAAGTCTAGGGGCTTTTGGGCAGGAAATTCAAAGGTCCCAAAGTGACATGTGTGGGCTCCTGATGCATATTCTTCCTGGACCCATGGAATCCTCAATTTTGATACAAATCACTTTATGACAAAGGCTAGGACTGGCTCTCTAATGCAGTTTAGGAAAAGGCCCAGATTTCTCAGGTGTAGGGATGGAGTTTCATGTATAGACCAATACTCTACCTGAACAGTTAAGGCAAATAATATTTTTTTTTCTCCTGTGGAAAAGCCTCGATTCCTACATACACTTTTCCTGACTCTCTAGGTATGTCAAAGGCTGCCCTACCTTGAACATAAAGAAAACTGCACTATCCCCTTGTATTGAACTCCAGCTGACAATCAACCACACAGAAAATGTATTGGAGGAGGGTGCCTTTTGATCTTAACCACTTGAGTAACACAAATATATGACTGAACAGTCTACATACCTCAAGGTGAACTAGAATTAAGAGACTCTGGTCTTTGCTTGGACCTGGCTCACATTCCAATGGTCTTCACAATTTTGGCCCTATTTACTTAAATACAAGGCCTAGTGAACAAGAGTATCTATTTTAAGCATATGTAAAGTCTTTCCCCACCCTGACTCTCACTTATTTCCATAAAGACATTCAAAAAAGAAATGTGAAAGCAGATGATGGATTTATTTCCTAACCCATTCATTGCTTATTGTTTAAAACATATATGAAGAGGATTCTATTTTCTGGGCTCACTACCTGAATTGCAGTAAATCATATGTCTGATTTCTTCTAGGCTTCTACTGATATTTTTCCAGGTTGGATAATCCAAATACACTGATTATTTTTAAAAATTTCAAACTCAGATATGTAGGACCTCCAGAATTATCAAAAGGATGTATACCTTAGAGGAAACACAAGAACAGAGGAAAAATCCAAATTCCTGGGCTTGAAAGTCTCCCCACTGGCAGGTCCACAGGGAACATAGAACAGCTCTTCATCCTTCCTTATAGCAATATCTTTAACTCATAAGAATAGCAGCACTGATTTCTGAGACATCCAAAAGCTAGTGCCATTACTGATTTCTAGTGGCCTTTATTGTGCAATGATGGTCTTAGCCAAAGACTTTTTGAAAAATCAATGACATTAAGAAATACAAATATTGTGTTTTCTTCTCCCCTCACTTCAGTGTTATTTCTCTTATTCTTTGTGGTTCATCTCCCAAATTTTACTAATCCATAAATATTTCTACTGGTTCTCATGGCAAAACCTGTTTTTAAAAAGATTATTTTCTCAGTCATCTACAGCCTAGATTTAATTTGATTGATTTATTATATTTACTCATCAATTACTGAATGTTTCCATATACCAGAAACTTTACAAGATTCAGAAGATATGAAAATTATTCTAGTATATGAGGCATTTGTGGATTACAGAAAATTGGGAAGATTCCTGAATAAAAGATGTGTGCCAAATAGTTTACTGTCTACATAAACTTGACTTGATTATCATCTTGTTTTCATTAGCATAACTTTACTATTCTAGGAGACGCCTTTCCAGAAAGATAAAAGTTCCAAATAAGTTTATGACTTATTCTTGAATCTTTAAAAGGACCCAACTTTTCAGTAGAAAGCATCAGCTGATAATTTACAGCCCAAGATTCTTTTAACTCCTTGCCTCAAAAGTCCTCCAATTCTTAACTATTATATCATGATCTTCTCACCCAATCCTAATAAATTCTCTGTACTTTAACCAGACTTCAAAGTCTCAATAAATACAGTGACTGCTATTTTTTCTCTTTTTGAGGTAGTAGTCACTCTTACCTTGGTAATAAATTCAACTCTGTCTTAACAACAAGATCTGATATTTGGGAGGTGAATATTTGATGGATTACAGCAGTCCCCATTTCGGGGACCTGTGCTATTGAAGAGATTAGGAACTGGTTATTCTCCATTGCTTAGAATGGCCTGGATTCTTGAAAATGTGTCCTTACATTAGCATTAAAAGCTCTGGGATTTTCTGCTCAATCCATTTTGGTAAATGAGTGTGTGACTCTCTTGCTTATGTGTCAAGTCTGATTGCATAATCATGGGTTAGATTTTCATCCCCTAGAGCTATAAAGATTGATCACAGATGAACAAAAAAACCAGCTTCTCACAGGCCATAGTAATTTTGTTTGTGAAAGGAGAAGCAAATTAATCCTGAGCCAGCCTTTAATTCAACTGTGTGTGAAGAGATTATAGAGCAAGAAGTTCTCTCTGTCTCTATTTAAATGCCATTGTCCCTCCCTCCCCCTGGCTACAGAAGTAAACAGGCTTGTCACAATAAGATTTCAATTTCCTAATATTAATGATTATTGTTCTAATAAGGTACATAGAGCATTGTCAAATGCTGTCATCTATAACTTGATGTGAATAAGTGTGTTACCAATATGCCATGTGGCAGGAACAGAAGACTAGACATTGAAAAGGAAAGCCAGAGTAAACAGGCTAGGGATGGGAGGAGGAATAATTTTAAACTTCAGAGCTGAGGAGCCTAAGAGCCATGAATGAATATGACTCAGAGATGGTAAACCCTGGTATGGCTTTTTATACCAGCACCTTCACGATTTTCTCAAGGTCACTGTGTAAAATTTTTTGCTATCCCCAATGATGAAGTGTTCTGTTTATTGATAGTTAAGTTGATTTGGGAAATAATAAAAACAATTAATCCGGAATTAGGTGAAGGGGCATGATAGGTGATGTAAATTGAGGTCCAGAAATAAGGATGGAAATAATTCATCAGATTATTTTTATGAGTATTGTTGTTGCAATTATTCATTGCCTCTGAACTTGCTTTGAAGGCAAGCACCACAGGCCTATATGCAAATCTCCAAATAAGATGACAACAAATGGTACACTTTATTTAGAACTAGTGGCCCAGTGCATGGATTTGTGCACATTGAAAGGAAATTAGAAGAAATATTTTAATATTGCTATTCACCTTTTCTCTATAATAATTCATGATCTGTCAAATTCACGATCAACAATGACAGATCAAAACACACGTGTGCGATTGGCACCAGCAAGAGCTTTATATGTATCATGCATGCATGAGTCAATATCTATATATAATAAACTTGCTTAATTAGACCTGCTTTCTGATTTAGCTAAACTTTTTCCAGCCCAGTGAAGCACCCTAACTTCTCTTTCAGGTAATTGTCAGCAACACAGAAGTAAATATCAACACAAAGCAGATTATTATTGTAGGTCACGCAGGGAGAACAAAGGGTAAACTATTTAACTGCAGCAGTGTTTGACTATAGTCTGCACAGTGAGAAAACCTGAAGTCATTTCAAGGTCCACCATTTCTTACTTCTTTTCAGTCAAGTTTCTAAGCTTTCTAAATCTCTGTTTTCCGGCTAATGAAAAGAAAATAGGATTCCACTGAGTCTCCTATCTACCTACTCCCGGGTTCTGTGAGGATCAAATGAAATGAGGCACAGGAAAACACTTCACAGATATTTGATTAAAGTGTAAAATGTTTCCACCTGGCTATAAAGCAAGTCGTGTTCCTGGGCCAAAGAAACTCCAAGGAGGCTAGTCGCTAGGGAAAGGAAGCTGGGCGTTGCTACATGATGTCATTACCTGGTGCCTACAGTGACCATTTTGGGCTGGGCTGGGCTGTGGGCTGCATTTTGAGCCATGGGGTCTCAGCATCATCGGCTGTGATTTGGTGGGCTGTCACTCCATGGTGGTGGAGGGGCCTGTGTCCCACTTGGGGTAAGCCGAGTGTTGCTTTGTGGGTGCCAGGTCCACGGTGGCATTTCTCTGTAAATGGCCAGTGCATGTCACAGCAGCTCCTGCATTGAGCATCTGTCCCCTGGTGGTCAGTGTGCATCATAGCAACCGGTCAGATGGTCAGACTCTTAGCATATTAGCCTTTTATATAGAGAGATATGAAATTATGTTCACTTGTTTAAAATCAACTTGAATTCCATTGGATTCTATAGTTTTATTCCATAGAGGGGTTTTTGTTGTTGCTGTTATTTGCTTTTTTTAAATAACAGGAATGCTACTTTGCTAATTGCCTATCTGTTCGGTTGGTTTGTTGGTTTTGTGTTAGTTCATATCCTTCTGGAATATCTGGGACTTTGTTAATATGCATGAGGAAAGGTTTGAAGTCCCAGGGCGTAGCGTACCTTGGGACTTAGGAAAGGTAGGAATGGAGGGAAATGTGCCTCGTGGTGAAGATCCCCTGGTGTTACACTCTGAGCTCAACTGAAATCATTTGTGCATGTTCCTCTGCAGGTGACTGTTCTTCAGAGAACTCCTATTACTCTCTGCTTCAGGAACTAAGGTTTTCTAATAGTTGCTTTTCTTTATAGTATCCATTGCTTGGAAATATGTGGGTGTGGGTAGACGGAATCAGGGGTCTTCTTGCACATGCTGTCTGCTTATAGTCTCAGAAGAGGCTACTTCTTTGCAACACTGCACTCACCATCCCTGGCTAGCCCTGAGGGAGGTGCTGCCTCTCTGCTTCTGCTTCATGGTGACTCAAAAGAAAGCACTGGAACTCAAGCAATGTGGGAGGGGGAAAACACACAAAACTAAGAGCTTTCCCCAAGCCTGTTGCCACTGAAACATGTTGTCCTCATTCGTCTTAAGCTACTGTGCCCTTGAAACCAGGATATAGCAATCTCCCCCGCCCCAGCCCCCCAGAGGATTCTATACTTTTGTTTTCATAAAGTAAGCTATGTTTATAAGAGCAAAATGGACCATTGACTCAATAACTGAATAAGACCTGAGAGCTGGAGGGGAAGGGAAATATATTGTATAATGTCTAATATTGTGTTTTTCTACTATATAGATATCATTCCACTTCATACTGAGATTTAGGTTAATCTCAGGTTGAGAACCATATGTCATCAAGCATGAGTTAATAGGTTGAGAGCCATATGTCATCTCTTTCTAATAGTTCTTAATGTGCTTGGATATCCAAAAAAAAACACACTGCTAATGGATAAATGACATGTAAATAACCACAAGACTAAGCTCAGTGGAATTTCTATAGAAAGTGAGCGGGAGAAATAATTGTTGTGAACTGGGTTGATGAGGAAAGGCATAATAATGAAAGAACAATATTTATGGATACAATGTATGTAAATAATATAAGTATACTCTTTATGAAAGCCCTTTGACATAGGTATTATTACTCCCTATTTATAGATGACAAAACTGAATTCCTAAAAGCATAATACAGTTTGTTGAGATCACACAGGTAGAAAGTTCCAGAGCTAGATTTCAAAGGTACAACTCTCTGACTCCAAAGCTATTGTTCTGTTCAGTTTGTCATAGTCTCTATTAGGGGAAAAATACTCTTAACTGGGTGTATACATGAGTAGCTAAAAACTGGCATTTACATTTATAAACAAATCCAATTGACACATATGTTGAGAGGAGAATATTCCCACCACCACAATGACAAACACTATCTTCTATATGGGCTGACTGATGGTCCCTCCACATTATAGTATAGATGATCAGAAATGTCCTGTGTAGTCAGATAGAATAGGACAGTAGTGGTCTTTCCCAAATAATGAAAATTACTCTAACTCCAAGTAAATGGAGCATTTAAAAAGGGAATTTTAGAAGATAAAATAATAGACTCTCGTAAGGACATACAGCTCTGGAGTTTAACTTCGGTATTGTCAGGAAGTTCCAGTACTACAAACTGCATGAGCAATGTTAAAGGGAACGTCAGAAGTCTCGTCTGCTCGCCTGATTGTAGCGAGCATCCTGCTGGGGAAGTGGAATGAGAAAGCCTGAGTTTCCAGCAGAAAAGCTCATAATGGAGCATACAGTTATGGCTTCCCATGAAAAGTAATGTATGGTGCGAAAGGGAACGTGGAAGAGTACCATACGATCTGCACGCATTCCTGGGTTTATAGCCAATTGAGTGGAGTATTAAAATGTGAGCACACTTAATTAAATGTCTCATTTTGAGTAGTGTGATGAATAAGGGTCATGAAATTGTTAGTGCTGAGAAATGAAAGTCAAATGCCCTAGATTCCATTACAGACACCATCTTCCATTCACAGTTGGGATGGAGCAGGCGGGAATTTGAGCTTCTGCTTACACCTTGTCTTAAGTCCTGCAATGTAAACTCTGGGATATACTGTAACTTTTCAAACTCTACATGCAACTGGGAAAGCATAACTCAGCCTGTGAGTTATGAAGAAATAAGAAAAATGGAATTAGTTCATCAGAAGGTGTAGAATGTCCTGTTTTTATCTTTTAAAATTGTATCTACTTGTAATGTGTTTTCTAAATATGTGCCTTTCTTATAAAGGCAAAATACACATTCTTAAAATTTATTTATTATGGGAATGGAAAGTCACTCTTAGTAACTGTAGTTTTTGTTTGCAAAGAACTATAGGGGGGAATGTAGGAATTAATCTTTCAGAGGGTCATAGGTATTGCTCTTTTTAATAACTATGAAAATGCAACAGTCTATTTTTACTACCTATTTGAATTTAAATATTGGGCTTTCAGAAAGCTAAGCTAACAAATGATCCCCCAGTTAGTCTTATCTAGTAGGTGCTAGAAAACTTTACTAAACCCGCAAGATTAATTTATCAAAGGCCTGCTATTTGGTACAATTTGTGCGAGACTCTTAGTGTTTTTAATGTATACATAGCCTATATTTTTGAAGAGCTTCCCACCAAATTTAGAAGTTAACATATTCCCATGAAGAGAATGTTAACACTGTAAGGTAATTTAGGAAAAGTGTTTCCTAAGTAATGCATTTAGTAATCAAATGTGGACGCAAAACTATGTAATCAAAAATTACTACTTCTCACTTTGTGCAGGACAGCAAGGGAGCTGCTGTAGGTGATATAAAGAAATTTAAAAGTAGAAATCAATGTTTTCTGGCTCCTCGCTGCCAAAGTACATTCTTCACTATTATGTAAATATTCAAATTGTTCTAAGTGCTTTTAGAAGTAAAACCTTTACATCTATAAAAGCAAAAAATAATCCTTTCCTCTTGTAAAGCACTTGACAATTTTCAAAGCACTTCTATATTCATGATCTCACTTCATATTCACAGCAGACCTATAAAATGAGTAGGGCAGGTGTTACCACATGCACATATTTCCCACCTTGGAAACTGAGCTTTAAAGAGATTGCTATTTTCCCAAAGACAAAGACACAGTTAATAAGAGATGGAGAGTTGATTAGAATGAAAGTATTCTGATTTCTAACATGGTATTCTCTTTATAGAAAGAAGGCAGAGTTACATGACAGAAGACAAGAGAGGAGAGGAGATGAGAGAAAAGAAAGATTAGTTATCAGACACAGGTAAAGACCAGCTTTTCTTGTTTCTCAATATCCTTCATGCCATCCAGCCCGCCTTTGCTTGATATATCCTTCTTTTTTTCAGATCTCGTTATATCCCGTCACATTTACAAAATGCATTCAGATCATTTCCAACCTCACTTAAAGCCCTCTGAATTTGATTTAGCATTTTTCTATGAAAGGGAAATAGTGGTCATTCTTCATTCGTCATCTGCCTATATATTCTTTCAAGTTGTCATTTGATAGTTTCAAATCTCCAGGATTAGATGGTAAGTTTCTTGCAGACAAGTAGCAGAAAAATGTTTTTCTGCTTCTTTAAAACCTTTATAAGTATACAAATAGAGATACACAGGAGGGAAAGTAGGCCTTCAAAAGAGATCTCACTGAAGCAACATATAGGCACTTGATTTTATACTGATCTGTTACCTAGGTTTTCTACTTACACGTATTTTGATAATACAGTTGACCCTTGAGCAATGCAGGGGATCAGTGATGCAAACTATCTCAGAATCAAAAATCCACATATAATTTTTTAAAAATATTTTTTATTGTTTCAGAGAAAAAGAGAGAGGGTGAGAGAGACAGAAACAGCAATGATGAGAGAGAATCATTGATTGGCTGCCTCTTTCACACTTCATACTGGGGATTGAGCCTGCAACCCAGGGTATGTGCCCTGACCAGGAATTGAACAGTGCCTTCCTAGGCCCTCGAATACTTGTCCAAATAATCTTACCAATGTAGAAATGCTAATTTGCCTTTGCTTTATTTCCTATGCAGTCTTTAAGTTTTGACTTTTTTTTTGCCCCCAAGAATTTTTCACACAGACAAATCTTAATTTCTAAGAAATTAATATTTGAAGGATATTTTGTATTATAGTTACATTGGATTATGATCAAGATTGTACACTATAAAATTTCTCATTTTGAAAATGATTTAAGTTTATATATGGACAGGATGTGATTTAATGTAAATAGACCCTGAATATAAGGAAAAATGTATTTTACTTCAGGATGCCATGATGTACATATTGTACATCTGTGTATTTCCCCACATAAAATCTAGTTTATTGACTGTATTATTCTCTATGCCTCTGTGCCCTCACTTATTTCTTGTCTATTACATCTGTGCAATTCTTGAATGTGGAGTAATAAAAGTTTCTCCCTTAATTGTATTTTTATCAAGGTCAATGTGCATTTCTAATATTTTGCTTTATATATTTAGTGGCTATCTTCCTGGTGCATGCAACTTTATGACTTTTATATCATCTTCATAAATTGCTCCTTTTATCTTGGTATAATGTCCTTCAGTATTCTCTTCAGTACTTTTAACCTTAAATATCACTTTCTCTAGTATGAAGTCTAATACTTTTGCTTTGTCTTGTTTGCATTTGCCTAGTATCTTTTTCCATCTCTGTTTTTAATTTTTTATTATTTCATTTGAAGTTTTTTTGCAAGCAACATATAGCCAAATATTTACATTTTAATCAGCCTAAGAGTTCTACCTACTTGAAGGTAGTAGGAAATTATCACTCCACTTAATGTTTATCATTTAATTTACTTTGCTATTTCCTCATTTTAACTTATTTGATTTTGATTCTATTTATTCTACTCTTTCCTCTAAGTCAGAAATTTGACTGATTTATTGACCTTACATTCCAGTAGTTGTTTTCTTTGCTTTCTCTGCATTACGAAGCATACTCATTTATCTATTATTACCTATAACAAATGCTTTTATTTTTCCCTATCAAGTCTCTCATCTCTTACAGGAAAGTTTGGAATGCTTTTATTTCCTGCTTCCCACCTACAATATTTTAAAATTCCTGGATTTTGCTGAAATATCTTAGTACTTTTATATAACTATATCATTACTATATTTTTCCTTGCAGTGTGTCTTTTCTATTTCACAAAGCCACATTTACTAATTATATTATACAATAATGTCTCATAATCAATTTAGATGTAACTGTATTTATTGAAAAGCTTCATATCTGTGATTTCCTGCTCATATTTGTCTTGCCCTGCATTTTTAATGTTCTTCCTCAGGTCATTTCTTCTTATGGGCACTTGATTAATATTTCATTTTTTTGAATATTCACAACTAACATTTTTTTTTATCTAATAGGTGAATGATATCTTGGCTTGGACTGGGATTCCAAGTTCAAAGTCTTTTTAACTCAATAGAGCAAAACTGATTTTTACACTATCGTCTATCAGCAAATATTATGTATGAAGACCCATATAACAAAGAGTTTGAGCTTTGCAGACCAGCCTCTACCTTTACTATTTACCTTTGCAGTGGTTGCACAAATGCAGTTACAGGCAATATGGAAATGAATAAGTTTGCCACCTTACCCCTTTGGACACCCTGTGCCTCTGAATTGACAAGCAAAGAAGAAAATTACTTTACAGGCTGGGTGTCTGATCCCAATTACCAAGGTAAATTTGTTTCCTATTATGATATGGCAGTAAGAAAGAGTATGTCTGGAATGCAGCAGATTCCTTAAAGCAGCTTTTAATATGACTATGTTCTGTGATTAAATGTCAACAGAGCCCGGTCAGCATAGCGCAATGGTTAAGCATCAACCTATGAACAAGGAGGTCATAGTTTGATTCCGGGTGGGGGCACATGCCCAGGTTGTGAGCTCATTCCCCAGTGTTGGTGGGACATGCAGGAGGTAGGTCAATGATTCTCTCTCATCATTGATATTTCTATCTCTCTCTCCCTCTCCCTTCCTCTCTGAAATCAATAAAAATATATATGTTTAAAGTCAACACAAAACTACAACAACCCAATTCAGGCAAGACTGCTAATGGACCATACCTTTCAGGAATAAAAGTTTGGGTTACAAAGAACAACCACCAGCTGAGGTGCCCAATGAGTACAACGGGAATATAGAATGGGTAATGGAAGAGAATAGTTAAAAATACCAGTTAAAAACACATGATCAGTTGCAAAAATGAGAACTGTAATCAGTATGTTTTCCTTGCTTTGTTATAACTATGTTTTTATATGTAATATACATATAGACAAAATATTGTTGTATTCTTGCTTCTATTATACCTTTAGTAGGTAACATGTTTTAATAAGAGTTAACTTTATAACACAGTGTTAAAGTTATAGGATATTAAGAACAAGAGTGAACATCACCCAAGGATTTTGCATTCTCTTCCAGGGAAAGATTTAGCAAGGCTTAGTTGTATGCAGAATAGTTGTATCATTTTAGGTAGAGAGATAAATTTGTTATTGTCTTTATTAGTAGATTAAGTAAGGTTTAAGGAGATGTGCATGGATGCCATAAACTTTGATGTTTTATGTGTAAACTTGGTTAGGTTACATTCCCCAGTTATTCAATCAAACACTAATCCAGGTGTTGGAGTAAATATAGTTTGTAAATGTGATTAACATGCACTATAGATTGACTTTAAGTAAGGGAGATTAAACTAGACAATCTAATGTGCCTGATCCAATCAGTTGAAATGTCTGAAGAGAAGAGCTGAAGCTTCCCTGAAGAAGAAGAAATTAAGTCTGTGGACAGTAGTTTCAGCTCTCATCCAAGTGCTCCAACCTTCCATTCTTGAAGGCATAATCTGTGACTTTTAGATTTCATCAGCCAAATCTTTTCAGTAAGTCTCTTAATATGCATCCTCTCTGGTTGAACCCTGACAGATACAACCTTATTTTGTTGTGGGTTTTTCTAGCTTGCATTATAAAAGGAATGTACTGCTGCTCATTTAGAAGTTATCATCCAAATTCCTCTGGTGTGTGTGTGTGTGTGTGTGTGTGTGTGTGTGTGTGTGTGTGTGTAGATACAATATTACCATATTACCACTGGGCTGAAAAGAGTTGGAGATGATTTTTTGTATAAATCACAAGGTCTATAACTATGCTTGTTACATAGTAGGTAATCAATGATCAATGACTCTTTTCTGCCTTGGGCTACACAGGAGAATGGAAAGCTCAATATTTTCATCTTCAAGATCTAGGTTGCCAATGTTGCTTATGGTTATTCTTTATTATGTGGTATTTGACTCTAGCTTTCCTCCCCTTCTTTCCTCTCCTTCTTACAAGTCCATTTTGCAATATATTTGGATATTATCTGTAATTTCTTTTAGGAATATGCTTAGTCAATCACAACAGACTAAGGAATGAAATAATAATCTACTAATCATGCCATCTATAATTTTTAAACATTTACTATGTCAGGGTTCTTCAGTGAATTAATTAATTTAATCTTTTCACAAATAACTTAGTGTTTCATTTCCTCAATGTTTTGCAACTGATTTGGATCCCTTATTAATGCACCCATTTATTCCACATCATTTTGTTACCAGAGATCCACCCTAGTTGAAGGAGGCTCTCCTCTCCTCAGCCCTTTTCAAGCTCATGAGAAAGAATTCAGACCAGTGACAAAGCAATGTTGAAGCGAAGCAAGTGAATTTATTAAAAATACAGTTGACATAAAGCACAAGCAGGCAACTCATCTAGCCTGAGTGTCCCTCCAGGTAGGGGTTCAAGAGTTTTATACTCCCCTCCCATAGGTTTCAAGATTCCCCTGCCAGATATCTTAGGCAATAGACTGGATTTCAAGGTCTTCCATTTATATTGCTGTGGCTTTTCCCAGAATTTATGAGAACATCTGGTGATTTTATCTTGGCAAGTCCCAAGATTGGTGACTTCTTTGTTTAATAGATGAGATAAACTTCCCTTCCCTCTATCTCTTTCCCCTTCTCCTGCCCTAATAGTTATATACCCTGCCTAACACTTTGAATACTTAATTAGATAATAAGCATGTCACTATATGGTTAAAAGAAGATGCTCTGCATGTGTACAATGATGGTTTTTAATTATAATTATAATTGTCTGCCAAGCACTAATCAATAAGTCCTTAGATACATAAAAAGCTAAAGAAAGAAACAGAGAATCTTCAAAGAAAGTGAGCGAAAATATCATTAGATGTTATTAAATCAATGACCACAGAAACCTCATTCCTTAATAGCAAATGTTCCAAATACATATTGATTCACCTTTATAACAATTACCCTAGATGCAGTGGAAAGGGCAAGTCCAGGAATAAAGAAACAACAAATCCCAGGCATCTTTTCATGCCTCAGAAGACACATAAGTGTCAAATGTTCACACTTGGATGGGCAATCTGTTCTCCAAATGGCCAGAAGGGAGCTGTGCTTGGATATACCCTGCTCTGTGTGTTTTGTTTAATCATTCATGGTAAAATATCTTATGTTAATGTTTCTGTTGCTCACCTTCAGCTCTTCAAATTAATATTAGTATCACACATCCTTTCCCTGTGGATGTGTGGCCTCTTTAGACAAGCTCACTGCATCCTTCCTATATTATTTATTAAAGTGTGATAAGGTGAAGTAATTACATTATCAGATATCTCTGTCATATTTGAGCAATAAGGCACCAAAATAATAGTATAAGACATCTTGGAATGAGGGTATAATTACCACAAGGCAATCACACTCCTGGGGATTATAGGAGCTTGGATACATGTCTTCACTTATAATGCCCTAAGGATGTGATTATCTCAAGGAGAGAGAGAGAAAGAGAAAAATCCAATGAATAATGTTGTATTCTGCTCTACAAAATTTATAGGAAAGAGCAAAAGTGTATTTCATATGAGGATGTGATGTGGCAGTTTAGAATATTTGAACAGCAGTTTCAAATGAGCTGAGCTATTCAAGGAAGTTAACCTGTCTCTTCAGAAAGCAAGTAGGCCACTCTAAGTCATTTTGTAAAACAAGACTGGACTCAGAAATGCATTAGAATTTTATAATGGTTTAAGTGTTGAGGAAGTGGTCTGATTGAGCTACTCATTGCTAGTCAGCCCCATGCATTAGGCTTTCCATTTTCTGGATAGTGGGTAAGGTTGAGACTCATCAGTCAGGCTGCTATCAATATTTACTGCCTGGTGTTACCAAAATGGGGGGGGGAAAGATGTATTTTTAAATTCTCCCACCAAATATGAGGTCAAAATGTTTTAGTTGTGGTTAAATTAAATTTCCAGGCTGAGCCCGGCCAGTGTGGTTCAGTGGTTGAGCATCACGAACCAGGAGGTCACAGTTCTATTCCTGGTCAGGGCACATGCTCAGGTTGTGGGCTTGATCCCCAGTAGAGGTTGTGCAGGAGGCCGCCAATCGATGTTTCTCATCTTTGATGTTTCTATCTCTCTCCCTTCCTCTCTCTGAAATCAATAAAAACATATTTTTTAAAAATTTCCAGGCAGAAATAAAAGTAAAGAATGAGTAAAACAAATGTCAATGATGGGGCCACATCAACGTCTTGAATTCTCTAGGAGAACTTAGCTAAGTCTTTCATGACTAAACCAATTCAAGAATTTTCTGATTTTCTATGGAGAATTAAAAATAAAAATTTCTCCAAACACATACTAAGGTGATTTTTTAAAAGAATATTCTTCAGAGATCTGAAATAGAAAAACAAGGCCTATGATGAATTATTGGAATTGATTTTTAAATCTTATAAGAAAATTATTTCAATCAGCTAAAGATAGAACCTTTTGTCACAAAAATATTCAGATAAAAATGATTAATTTTATTAATTATACTTGGTTTTCAATCAAATAATACAAAACATCTGGAGAGACAGAAACAGGTAGCTGTGACTGATTATTTCATTCTGAAGACATGTTCTGTGATACCAAAACTTCTCACAAAAAGGTAAATGTTTTAGTACATAATTTTTGTTTGGAGTAATTTAAAAAATTTCAATATCTAATATCACATAAAATTCAATATCTTTATTAAATTTACTTATTTTAGTGTCAGCCAGATTCAGATATCACATAGATTTGGTATTCTGTACTATCACTCAGAATCATATTTATCTATAAAGCATGGGTTTGGTGAGCAGTGAGAAAAGAAAGATACTAAAGTTCAGGGAATCAGAAACAAGGGAGAGTCATTAAATCTCTGTGACTGAGCAGTTTCAGGTGTGATGAAATCTAATTTCCAGTGTACCAGGGTCTTGAACGAGAGAACCCAGTAGGAAATCAGATATTGTTCTTTTTCTCAAAAACATGAACATCCTATTTATTTCTCTTATGTATTTGAGTTCTTACTTCATGACAATTATTTATATGAATAAATTAATTTCATTTTCACAACAACTCTGAGGTAAAGACAGTTGAAGTGATATATCCAAGGTTGCGCAACTCATAAGTCAGAGATGGGCTTTGAATTGATTTATATGGATCTGGATCTCATATCTAACCACATATGCCCAGCACTGCTTCTACTTGAAGAAAACATGTACAAATTCAGAAGGAAACTAATTTTTTTTAGGTGTGTGATAAACTATGTACTACAAGACACAATATGAACTATATGCAGAAAATGATAAAAAATATACTAAACATTCATAATGAGTAAGGCAAACGACCAAGTTTTATGAAAAAAAATACAAAGATGCTTATTTCTAAGGTTTATTTCATGTTTCCACATTCAGTGAGGGTGTGGCCATTGGTGATCTCAGCTTAAAACAAAGAATCTTCTATAGCAGTGGTCGGCAAACTCATTAGTCAACAGAGCCAAATATCAACAGTACAACGAATGAAATTTCTTTTGAGAGCCAAACTTTTAAACTTAAACTTCTTCTAACGCTACTTCTTCAAAATAGACTCACCCAGGCCGTGGTATTTTGTGAAAGAGCCACACTCAAGGGGCCAAAGAGCTGCATGTGGCTCGTGAGCTGCAGTTTGACGACCACAGTTCTATAGCAACCTTACCTTAGCCTCTATCTGCAGTGCTTCATGGATCAAAGAACAAAGCTCAGTCTCACCAGGGTCAAGGTTAGGCAAGTGCCTCACTCTCTCAGATTGGCAATCTTCATTTTTTGGTAGGATCTAAAAAAATCTTTTACTTTCTAGCTGACTCATTGATAAACAATTTATCCAAATTTTTTTTATTGTTGTGAGAGTAAAGGTGGTCCAAGTTAGTTGACCATGCTACCTTAAACAGAAACCTATGTTAATATTTTTATTTTTAAAATATATTTTATTGATTTCAGAGAGGAAGAAAGGTGGAGAGAAAGATGGAAATATCAATGATGAGGGAGAATAATTGATAGGCTGCCTCCTGCACACCCCACACTAGGGATCAAGCCCGCAACTGGCATGTGCCCTGACTGGGAACTGAACCGTGACCTCCTGGTTTGTAGGTTGAGGGTCAACCACAGAGCCATCCCAGCCAGGCACTATGTTATTATTTTTAAAATTAATTGAAATGTTATTTCAGAATCTCTAGGATAAATGCCTATTCTTATTTATTTATTTGAAAATCTAAACGATTCACTCATCTCATTTATCTATTTATTTAGCTAGCCACCTAACTCTTTGTTAACCAGTATGATGGAAAAGAAGGACAGAAGGAAAGTCTTTAATTATGTACATTAAGGTTAACACAAAACTAACCAAATTTTAGATCAAACATTCCTTGTGTAAATAGAATTAAAAGAACCACCAATATTTTGGAATATAATAAAAAGGCTCTAAAGACAATATAATTAAGTAGAAAGTACATAAATAATACAAGGACAGTAATCAAGAAACACAAATATCATGTAAATTGCTGGATGTATTAAAAATGGCCAAAACTATAATATACATTAAAATATACTAAAGTTCTTACTCTCTTAATTCTGATGAACAATGAGAATTAAATACAGAACTAAAACAAATATCAATCAATGTGTCAGGCTCCCCACCACAACCACTGCAACCCCCAGCTGCTCAGTCTTTTTCCCTATATGGAGGAGCACTAGAAAATTCCATGCTTCTATAAGCCAGAGTCCCCTGAAAATGCAATCCCAAAACTAGTAACCTTTAAGACACTACTGCTTAAGAACCAAGAGCCAGAAAAGAATTTTCTGAATTTCAAGGGAGAAACAATGGGAGAGAGAGGAAAGCAGAGGAATCTTACTGTGATATAAACATCAAGGAGGATCACCAATTCCATTCACGTGCTTTTTGAATACTTTTTTTATTGATTTCAGAGAGGAAGGGAGAGGGAGAGAGAGATAGAAACATCAATGATGAGAATCACTCATTGGCTGCCTTCTGCATGCCTCACACTGGGATCCAGCCCACAACCTGGGCATGTGCCATGACTGGGAATGGAACCATGACCTCCTGGTTCATAGGTCGATGCTCAACTACTGAGCAACACTGGCCAGGCTGCTTTTTGAATATTTAAATATTTTTTACAACATTTATTCACATTTAACTTCATTTATTGATTAAATTCCTTTTAATTTAGGGGTCTATTCTTTTGCCTTGTTAAATATATATGTGCAAAATTAAATGCTGGGAAGGGAGTGTTGATGTTTTTATTGTAATTGCACTAAGATTAGACAATAACTTCTGGACTGCATGCTTCAAGTTTAATTTAAACACATGCCCAGATACAAATTCTGTTATACCTTTGTACCCAAGGTTCCAATAAAACATGTGAACATTGGTAAAAAAAAAAAACACAAAAAAACCCAGCTACTGATTTTGAATATTTATGATGTTGAGAGAACTCAAAGAGATACTGGTTAAATCTTAACACATATGTTGCTAAAAAAGATGTTGGTGTTCCCCTAAGACTGGTTCTCAACCTTTCTAATGCCGCGACCCTTTAATACAGTTCCTCATGTTGTGGTGACCCCCAACCATAAAATTATTTTCGTTGCTACTTCATAACTGTAATTTTGCTACTGTTAATGAATCATAATGTAAATATCTGTGTTTTCCGATGGTCTTAGGTGACCCTGCTAGCGGTTGTCAACCTGTGGGTTCTCAACCTGAGAACCGCTGCTGTAGAGCCTAAGACCGTTGGAAAGCACAGATATTTACATTACAATTCATAACAGTAGCAAAATTACAGTTATGAAGTAGCAACGAAAATAATTTTAGGGTTGGGGGTCACCACAATATGAGGAACTGTATTAAAGGGTCGTGGAATTAAAAAGGTTGAGAACCACTGCCCTAAGAGAAGAGAAAGCCTGATGGAATTACACATCTTACTGAGGAGTCAGCAGGACCTCCTCAGCCTGGCTTGCAATGAAGTGTGGGTGATCTTTATGAGCTTAGTATACTTTACAATGATTCAAATGTCTATAAGCAATTTTTTAAATAAAGAAAAATGAAAAATTGGCCCAAGGCTCAGGGTTGAGAAAAAGCAAAGATGGGCTGAAGGAGAAGAAGGCAAAAGCTAAGACAAACCTGCATTTTTCTTAGTGGTTCTCCCTGTCTATGCTTCCTAATTACCTGGAGATTAAAAGCAAAAACACAAATACCTCTGCTGACCAGAGTATTTTTAACATGTCACTGAGATGCTTCTGATACTGAGCTAGGGAATCACTGATTGATGTACTGAGTCCTGAGCTTCGCCTGATGTAAGCTGAATAATTTGGCATTTATTCCCACTCTACACAGTGAACTTCATCTAACCATTTAATAAATTATTTCATGTAAAATAAATTTGATGTAGTTCTTTTGAGAGAAAACTTACTTTTTTCAAAAAACAACAACAATAAAAACAAAACAATGCTACTCAGAAAGCCACAAGGTTGGTAAAAGCATGTTGGATGTGAACATCACCAAATGCAAGCATGAACTATCACTGCCACTGAAGGGAAGGGCCCAGCCAATATAATTCCACATCAGGAAATCCAGCTCAGGATCCGCCCCCCTCCCCCCCTCCACCAATGCCCAAAGTTGAGAAGAAGGAGCTGAAAGTGCAAGTCCTTATATCCTCCAACATGTCTGAAAAACCCTAGGGGGTTTGGATCCTCTGTGACTGGGGAAGAGAAAAAGAAAGGAAAACCAACCAACCAACAAACAAACAAACAATAAAACACCCATAAAGGAATCGGGCAACACAGCTGTAAAGATGGTAGATGCTGAATATAACATCCACTGTAAGAGTATTCATCAAATCAAAGCTAATGTTTTAAGGGGTGAAATGTTCTCCTTAAACTCTAATAAAAGTCTCCTCCCTGAAAGAAGTGCAACCATATTTATCTTCCCAAGTCTTCTAGGGAAGCTCTGTTATCAGAATCCAATTCTTCTAACTCTACCACTCTTCAGAGGAATAGAAAATTCCAAAGCAGTATTTTATTCCTGTGAATGCCTTTTTTTCTTCTTAGAATTTATTTTTTACACATTAAAGACAATACTATGATGCCAATGCAGTCGGAAGCCTTTCAGAATGGTCTGTTATTAAGCAATGTCTATAATTAATATCAATTAGCATCTATTAAATTTAATAGACTTTGAGTTATTGAGTTTAATTCAATTTCAATAAATTTTAATTAAGTACAATTTGTTTCCATTACTTTTATTAATTCCAGTCACTATCAATTACCTTCAATTAATTTAATTTACTGGCAATATATGTTCAGGTAATTCCCTATTATATTCAATTAGTTTCTATTCATTTCAATGAGATTCCTTGGCTGCTAACTGATTTCATAAAAAGAAATGTGCAGTTATAATATAGTTTCTATATTCTACAGCCATACAAACTAATTAGCTCTGCATTGAAATTTAACATAACACAAGGAGACCACTACTCAATCTACATACAATCTGTATTCACCTCTACCCATCTTCTCCCTGGGTTGATATGTCTGAGAAGTCTAGCCCGCTATAGAAAGTCTGGTATTTGTGAAGAGATGTCACAATTTGCAACTGATTCACCCATCAGTTTCATGTGCTTTGTATCTAGATCTCCAATAGGTGCTGGAGATAATACAGGTAAAAGGAAATATATTAGGAGATTACAACAGGATTCCTCAAACAATCAGATTCACATTTGATTGAAGGGGCTGGATGTGTCTTATTCACTGCTATTCTCAGAGGCATGAGCACAATGCTTCATGGGGTAGGTACTCAACAAATATGAATCTTTTCTGAGGCAGTCAGTAAAGTTGAGGTAAGAAGCAGGCTAATTAGGAAAATGTCTGATGTCATAATCCTATATAATAAAAGGCTAATATGCAAATGGACCAAATGGCAGACCGACCAGGTTGATATGACGCACACTGACCACCAGGGAGCAGACGCTCAATGCAAGAGCTGCCGCCTGGTGGTCAGTGTGCTCCCAAGAAGCCCTGAGCTGGCTCATGGCTGGCAAACACAGCAGCAGTAGCGGGAGCCTCTTCCGCCTCGGCGACAGTGCTAAGGATGTCCTACTGACTGGCTTCGGCCCACTCCCTGTGGGCCTAAGTCATCAGTCAGACATCCCCCGAGGGCTCCCGGACTGCAAGAGGGTGCAGGCCGGGCTAAGGGACGCCCCGAGTGCATCAATTTTGTGCACTGGGCCTCTAGTTAAATATAAATATGCTCTCCTGGCGGAAGAAAAACCTCAAAATTATCTTATGAATAGTGCTAGAAGAAAAAAAGTAGAGATCTTGCTGTCTAATGTTATTGTGCCATTGAAGTTTGTGAGGTCAAATAAGTGATGCAGTGTGTATGTGATATATTAACTCCACAGGTGACAACCTCACCTGTTCTACCTAGGGAGAATTTGCATGGAAAAGCTACCAGTGTATGGCTTTTCATAGTTTGCAGAACACTTTAGCCTCCGTTAACACATTTTATGCTCTAACAACCCTTTTAAGGAAACAGTGCAAATTTTCTTATCTACATTGAGAAACTAAGTCATATTGAGGTGAAATGGTTCCTTCATTATTAGACAAGTAGAAAAGAAGACATAATGACAAACAAGTCCAGACCCAGGGCAGCTTGTGAGGGGCGCTATTTAGGCGTAAAAGCAGTTTGAATCTGTAGGTAAACAAATCCTACCCACTCACCTCTAAAATGATGAATACGTTCTTGTAGTCCAAGCTATGCAGAACGGCAACTGTGTGCCTGGGAGAGACACTCAGAACAAATGACTCACTTACTAGGCCTCCTGTTCTCCTCCACTCAAGGTTTCCTTAGAAAAATGTACCTGTCTGAATGCAAGTGGCTGGATGTGTGACAGCTGGATACAGCCAAGAGCATGAATGGAACATACACCATTCCAGGGGAGGGCCAGCTGCCTGCAGGAGGAGATGGCTTGGAGCAGGGTTCTTTGGCAGCAGGGCAATGCTCCAGTACAAGAGGACTTGGCTCACGCCCAACATGTCTCTGGCAGAAAACTTGCTGTGAGGAAAGAGAGAAGGAATTCAAGGCTGAATCCAAATCAAGTTGCCAGAGCCTTTCAGCTAAGATGTGGGAGGTCCTGAGAAGGAAAATCAGGAACTTTAAGATCAAAAGAGAAACTGGCTGGAGGGAATGACAGGGTCCTTGGAAAGGAGCCTGAAGGAATCTCAGTGTGGGACAAGCCCACCGCAGGCATGACCCTTCCCCAGAGTGGCTTGCTGAAAGCAAAAATGGAGACAAGAGTAGGTGCAGATCATCAAAAAGCAAACATTTCACAAACCGGGCCAGGGACAGTAGAAAACGAATCTGTAAGCACTTTGCCATTTGATATCTTATTTCTTTAAAAATATCCTAAGTTAATATAATGAATAGATCCATAAATGTTTAATGAATGTTCCTATTGCTACCCAGGACAAACTCTCTTTCCCAAGCAATTCACACACCCTGCCCCGTTCTTTCCCACATTGCCCTGCCCCCAACTCCCCACTTCTCTGAATGCTGCTCATCCTTCAAGGTTGGCTAAAAGCAAGTGTTTAGTCTTTCAAAAAGTCTCCCTCACAGGTATCAGGCAACTTCAACTCACAGAACTTTATCAAACATGAATTGAGCTCCTAGTATATGCCACGTTATGAGAATGAAGCTGTTGCTTTTCTCCTGGTAACAAATGGTGAGGTCCTTGTGAATCTTTTTAGCCACTGACCTACCATGAGGAAGTTCCTCTTTCAGACTTGCTGTGTCACTCACAGTTTTTACCACCCCATTTTGGCATTAGTAATTCTGACATTTGTATCATATTTTACATTTATTAAGTGCATGCATCTGCCATGTCTTATTTAATCATACACTAAATTGTATGCTTTTCTCAATATACCCTGTGAATAGACTTCACAACCGGCCATTGAAAACAGAAGCTGAAGCCCTTGTTCATTTTTTTCCCCCATACTTCAGCACTAGGAGAGGTCTGCTATTGCCTTATTGCCTATACCCATATACCCACAACCATTTGAGGAAGGTTGTCTGGAAGAATGGATCAACAGATATTTTTCCAATTCATTTAAAATTTAATAAGTATTAAACATTTAGGATGGGCACTGTGCTAAATGCTTCAATCATGGAAATAATCTGAGGTCTCTCAAATTGATAT
Source organism: Cnephaeus nilssonii (assembly GCF_951640355.1). Taxonomy (NCBI): domain Eukaryota; kingdom Metazoa; phylum Chordata; class Mammalia; order Chiroptera; family Vespertilionidae; genus Cnephaeus; species Cnephaeus nilssonii. The sequence goes on from NC_137082.1 coordinate 80,289,973, forward strand.
GATGTAACTTCCAGAATAGATGGAATAGATGGAGCGTTAGGGATTCTTCCTCCCTTGAGTTTCTTTCAAAAACATTTAATGAAACATTTAATGTTCTCTTCATACGTCTCTTTCTCTTTCTCTGTACCTTTTATCTGCTAATTACTCTTTCCTCATACTCTTAGCATCTCACCTATTAAGCCATATTTTCTACTTTATTTGTTTGAATTATTCCATTAACTTATTTTATTGCCCTCTCTGGCTAACAAGCTCTTTGAAAATCAGACTTTCTTTGCTTTCCATCTTCCTGTTCCCACCTAACAAAATACTGGACCCACTACATGACATTTAACATATTTCTAGAGGAGATATCCATATTATATTCCTGATGCTTATTTTAACATACTTTCTTTAAATTTCCCATATCTACAAGCACATTAAGAAACTTACCATGTTATGTATCCAGGGCTAGTTGAGCAGTGGTGTCCTTTTAGACTCTGGATTTCTCAATAAAAACTCTGTTGCTTTCTAAATATTCATTTTATTTCTATATACATCATATGTGTTAAGTTTTGGAAGGTATAGATTCACTGGATCTTCCATTGTCATGGTTTCTTCTTTGTATGGGGCAAGAGGAGATTTCCATGAATTAAAAAAATATATGGGAGCATTTCTTGCATCAATAAATATGGTTCTGGTAAATGATGATAGAAGTATATGATGTTAACCTTTGGACAAGATACCACAACTAAATGAAGTATAACAGGGGCCTGTGAGTTTTAAATCTAAAGAGATCTTTAGTTTGGTAGAGAAATATAAGATGGCACCCAGGACATGAAGGCAGGAAGTCAGAAGAAAGGCTAGTAAACAAGAAACTAGAGATGCTAAGACATGTACCAGCTCTTAGGCCAAGGGTTCAGTTACCTCAGGATTAGAAACCTGCACTTTCAAGTTTGACTTCCTGTGGGTAATTGTCTTCTTTCTGTTATTCTTTGGTTAAGTTTATACTTACATTTGTTTCCCTTTTCTAATATTAGAGCTCAGTTCACTGTAATCATAGAAAATACAGAAAGTGGTATATGTCCTTGCTTAGTCTGGAATTTTAAAACAGGACCAGGGGCAGTGTTTCTCTGAAGAGTGTTCTAGTTGAAGGTTGAAGCAGAAATCATAATGAGAGAACCCCAAGGAGAAGCAGAAATCAAAGGAAGAGGCCGGGGCTCTGCCCCATTGTAGTGCTCATTGAGAATTAAGAATGAAGGGAAAGTACTGGGAAATCTGGATGGTGAAACAGTAAATGAGAACTCAATGTAATACTGGGCTGTTGGTAATGATCAGTTTCTTCTCAAGCTTACCATTAATCTACCAATCACCAAATTCACTTTTAAGGAAATATGTAAGCCAATGCAAAAAAAATACTTAAATTAGTCTCCTATTCCTCAAACATCCCTTCCATACGGAGTAGGAGCCAGCATGCTAGAGTTCTGTCCTTAAATCCTTACATAGAGGGTGTCTTATCTACTTAATTGTGGTTGCATAGAATGATGGTAAGCTTTGACTTTGTAATGAAAAGAAAATTAAGGGGAATTCTGATCCAAAGACCTTGCTGGGACTCATCTCCACTCAATTCCTCTAAGCTTTCCTTATGGTACTAGAATTTGAGAAAACTCTCCACAAAGGGAAATGTTTTAGAGCCCTGCCTTAGAGATCACTATTAATTTACGTGGATAGATCTTTATTAAAGAGGGACAAGCAAAGAGCTTCTAGGTTGGGACATAAGGTTCAAAAATAAGTTTGAAGTAAATTAAACACCCATCTTCAGCAAGTATATAATCTGATTTTGTCATCAAGCAATATAATTTTAAAAGCTGCCATTCTACAATAATCTCAAAGATCTCTAGAAAAATACCGCTCTTTGATATTGTTGGAATAATGTCAGATGAAGTTGACACCTTAGTTTATAACCAAGATCGTAAAATCATTTTGTATATAATCTAATTTCATCCCGCAACAACCTGATAAAGAGAGCTTTAATTTTTCAGCTGCAAAGGCTAACATATATGTAGTAGTTGATATAAATTACACAACTTGTAATTGGCAGAAGTATCAATTCTTTCTATTTTAGACTCCTTTGAATACCTCTAATTATTCAAACATTAGAGGCCCGGTGCACAAAATTCATGCACAGGTAGGGTCCCTAGGCCTGGCCAGCAATCGGGGCCAATCAGGGCCTTTCAGCTGCCAGCCAGGGCCTCCCTTCCCCAGCTGCCAGCTGCTGGCCAGAGCCTCCCTTCGTTCCACGCCTCCCCCTGGTGTTCAATGAATGTAATAGCAAGCAATCAAACTTGGGGTCGAACTCCTGAGAGGATACTTTGCATATTAGCCTCTTATATATATAGAAGATTTTAAAACTTCTGAGAGATGGTACATATCTACCAGTCCTCACCCATCTACTCCACATATAATCCAGTGGGGTACTTCACAACCCTCAGATTCAGAATATCCACACTAACATTGGTGCACAAAAATCTATTTAGTGTCAGTTCATTATATGGCTACAATGAAGAATAATGAGCATCTGCATAATTGGAAAGATGTTCTAGCTACACCCCAGGGTTTTCGTGGACTTCATTGATTATCATTAATTAAATTATCGTCAAACACTGTATGGTTTAGATTTCTAAATGCATTTTTGGGATTTTCCAGTGCAAAATTTTTAAAAATTGAAGCATAAATTAAGAATATATAAAACAGTAAGTCCCTAAATAATTTTAACTGTTTCTATGTCTTTTGCTAATTTATCTAACCTTTCAAAATCAACTGCGCTGGGTTGTACAAATACCCCCTATTCTTTCTTCTTCAGTCTTTTGCAGAATAACTTACTCCTTCCATCAAGGGGTGGCACCTATTTCTTCATCCCTTGTCTATTTCTCGACTCATAATCACAAGTCTTGTCTTGTTACTTTATGTGGCCAAAGGAATGTTGCAATAGTTCTGCACATGTGCCACAAGAGGTAGTGTAGCTGCTGTTCTGTTGGCTGAGAACTGTCTTCTATATAAATAGTCCTGGACCAGTCTGTTTGATAAGAGACAGGTGGCCTATTTGCGATCTTGGGGTTGACTAACAGTCAGCCAATACCCAGAAGCAGAGCCACCAGATGACCAGCATCAGATTACAACCCAAGTCAGCCAAGCCATAACTGGAAAACAGCCCAACAGTGCCCAAAATAAATTGCTGACTCACAAAATCATATGCTAAATCAATGTTGAAAGCCAGTACACAATATATATCTGATACACCAACCTTGCTGCTCTCCCCAAAGCTCTCTTTTAAGAAGTTCATACTTTACACTACTATATAAAACATCATTCAGTCTATAGAGTCCCAAATTAGTATCAAGTGATCTGATTTAATTCCTAACTCTGCCATTGACTAAGGGCAATACTGAAAAAACATTAAGTACATTCTCTGAGTTTCATATACCTGTCAACAGGTATCATGTTGCATTCTTTCTACCTTGATGGTGTGTAACAAATGCATGAGAAATTAAATATGAAACTGCTTTGTGTAACTTTATAGGCTTTGGTTTTCTCAGAAAAAAATCAAGGATTTATCTGCCTCAAAATGTTTCTATTGATATTATTGGTTGATGTTACTGGAGAATCAAATTCAAGGATTACTCACTATTCCATAGGCATTGTGAAGAACACAAAATTGAACCATTCTATATAACACATGGACTCATAGCAAAATGCCTACTGGGGACTCTTTTAAAACTCATACAATGTGCAGACTTGATTTCATAATCCATAGTGGAATGGTGGTAGTTTAAGTGTAGGGTGGAGTTTGGGTACAAATTTTGAGAGCAATCCCTTCTTTCGTACTATTTTAAGAAAGGAAGCTCTTATACCTAAGTATTTCTCCATCTACTTTTTAATTTGTAGAGCACCCCTTTGAATAAGGCAGAAATGCCCAAAGTATTGGTCAAAGGCAAAATTAAAATAACCTGAAAGAGCTTGTAAAAATATGTAAAAAGGCATATCCACAGCCTTCTTTCCCAATTTAATGAATCAAAACTTTCAGAAGTAAAGTCTAGAATGCACAAGCTCTATAGTTGATTTAGAAGCAAGCAAAATTTTGAGAATTGTTAAGCTTTGTAGTTTTTTTGGTAATAGTTTACTGATTGTTAGAGAGAGATGGGAGGGAGGGAGGGAGGGAGAGAGAGAGAGAGAGAAACATCTATATGAGAGAGTAACATTGGTGGGCTGCCTCCTACATGTCCCCTTCCAGGAACTGAGTCTGCAACCCAGGTATGTAACCTGACCTGAGATTGAACTGCCAACCTTTCAGTGCACGAGATGATGCACAACCCACTGAACATACTGGCCAAGGGTGAGCTTGTTTTATATTCTCCCCATAATCAAGAACAGACACATTACTAAACTATTTCTCATCATTTTCATATATGTTACTTGGAGTAAACTAACATATACTTGCTTTTATACTTAAAGAGGATTTTGAAAATATTGTCATTTTGATGGGATATGTGAAGGAGAGATGAATTTGGACACTGTTACAAAGAGTGAGAGATGTTTGATTAAACATTCTAGCCAGCAAGAGAACACTTGAGTCTTGGAAGGGACAAAAACAGAAAGGGAGAGACAAAAAAAGAGTTGTAGAATAACAAATATCTCATGTTTTCCTAGGGCTAACCCATGCTTAAATCTCTGGGAATCATGCTGCTTGGATTAGTATGGTTTAAAGATAATTGCTCCCAATTTGAGGTCCCACTGTTCTAGAAAGACTAGCAAGTATAAAATACAAAGCAAACAGGAGAACCTATAACTTCTCAGCATTGTAGCTGTCCAAAGCCACAAGTATCATTTGCTTTTTTCTCTGCCAGATTTGCTAGTAAGATTATTCTTGGGTCAGTGGCTGAGAATATTTTTCTTTGTTTCTTTCAGTTTCTAGTTGACAGCATTCTTCATGAAGAGTTGGCCTTACTTCTTGGCAAATGAAATCAACACATACTATGAGCATTATACCTTCCATTCTAACCATACCAGGCTCAGTTCTTGAGGTTTTCAACACTGCTTTCTAAAGGAAGAAAGAAGGAAAGAAGAAGGGAAGAAGAAGGAAAGAAGAAGGGAAGGGAAGGGAAGGGAAGGGAAGGGAAGGGAAGGGAAGGGAAGGGAAGGGAAGGGAAGGGAAGGGAAGGGAAGGGAAGGGAAGGGAAGGGAAGGGAAGGGAAGGGAAGGAGTTAGAAAGAAATAAAGAAACCAGTATTTAATGAATACCTATAGCATATCATGCACGTTCACAAACATAGTATCACATTAATTCTCACAAAAGCCAATGGCATAGGCATGATTTTTTCCTTGTTTGCAAATGAAGAAGCTGAAACTCAAAAACATTATGAGTAATTTCTCAAAAAGATAGGTTTCAAACCTGGTTATATCTTGCCCTGAAGAGCATAATTTTTCAACTCTTTCAGAATATAAGTTTGTAAGCAAATATTCCTGGAAACACAGCAAGAATCAATCAATATGCTCATAGAAATACATCAACCTCTCATCTTTCAGGAGACTTGTGAGGTATTTTTAGTAGAAAATTCTTGTCTAGGTCAATGTTCTTTAAACTGTGGCTGTCTTCTCCTTAATGAGTCATGTCATCAATTGGGTAGCAACCAAAAAATTTACTAAAATATTACACAATGATACAGAATCAAATAAAAAAATTCATAGGGTATCACATAGTAATGAGAATTTTTCTAGAAATCTTTTTTTTCTATTGCATAGATGTATACATATGTACTTATATACCGTTAAAATGCAAAATACATTTTAACATAATTTGTTGCAAAAAAAAATCAAACTTTAAAGTTACTGAGCTAGATAACGGGAATGTTGCCCATGGCAACTGTTACTGGGAAGTTATCTGAGAGAGAGGCCTGGAAAAGAGAAAAGCAAAACTACAGAAAAAAAATACGTTATAAGTTTCATAGATTGTGTTGATTAGTTCTTTTCCTCTCTTTTCAACTAATAAAGTCATGGGAATGCAGAGGGGAATGGTTCCTATAGCAAAGTGGGGTTGCACTCTGCAGATGCCCAGCACCTGTGAGGAACTGGATCTTCAATTCAACTCCCGTGAGATTTTTGTCTAGTGCTAGACTGCTATACACGCTGAATCACCATTTATGTTCTTGTTATCACACACTGTCCAACACAGATGAGGCATTTCTCACAATCTCTCCCTTGAAGAACATACTTAGCATTTATTCAGGACTCGTTAAGATGTTACTTAGGGGGAAAATTCCTGCTACATTTTCTTTCCCCATTTGGATACCATAAAGGGTGGCTGATAATCGATACCAAGCCTTCGTTGTTCTATTTCCTTGGCCGTGAGACTCTTGCCTGTTGAAGAGGTCAAGGAGAAATGTAATGAGGCTTAATATAAGGGGAAAAAAATACCAGTATGCTGGGTTGGCCATTCAGAATATACTCGTAGCCTGAGACTGTCACAGAGAAAGGAAAACACTTAGTGGAATCTGGTCTGACTATTTCTAAGTTATGACTTTATTTGGCCACTGACAACCATTTATTGAATCTAAGGACATGGGAATTATCAGTAACAATAATGCCTATTAGCTGTGTAATGATTAAAAGACCACTTCAAAGTAAGTTTATATTTTTATCTCCTTTTCATTCTTATAACAGCCCTGGGTGATTAGGGAAGTATTATCTTCATTATTACAAATGAGAAAAATCAGGCCCAGATGCGTTAAGTGATTTATCCAAAAACACACAAGTTAGTTGCAAAATTGGAACCAAATCTGTAACCACTAACTCCCAGCCCTGCATTCCTCCCAACAGACAGCAATGCCCTCATTAATTTTGCCTCATAATATACTCTCTTCTGGTTCCCTAGCTGACCTGTTTCACAGAAGTATTTTTTTAAAGTTTATGTGAAAAGGAGAAAAGGGGAAATAGAAGGCAGAGTGATTATTCTGTCACATCTTCTGAATGCAGTTAATTCATTGGTTTCATGAATATGAAGTGGTCTAGAGGAATATGTATCTATTTATGTAACAATCACATACGCTGGGAAAGTGTATGTAGTTGAAAAACAGATACATTGGTTTCTATTCTAATATTGGTTTAAGTAAATTATATGTTAGGCACCAGCCAACAAACATATCCGTTCTAGTTAACTTCTCTAATTTGGTTGAAGGACCCAAGGTTTATTCAGCAGTGCATGTATATCAGGTTATGTAAAATTAATAGCTGAAGTTCAATCATATGGCTTTAATTAGGATGCATGGGTTGGAATGGGGAAAAAAATCAAGTGAGAGCTCTGGCTTTGATTATAACTGTATCTGCTCCAGTATCAGTTTCTGCAAAGGCAAATACATGTTGGCTTCGGTTAATACACGCTTGTTCAAAGAAACTGTGCATCGGCTTAATTTTACTTTGAAGGCTTTTATTAAAATATATTGTTTGTCTAAGTACCAGTTTAGTTCACTTTATTTATTTATGCAAGAGTATTTACGGGGCCTGGAATATAATTGTATACATTGAAGAAATAGTTGATTGTGTTATGTTTAAAAGAAAATATTTATTTTTGTGAAAACTTCATGGAACTTTTGAACACTGTCCTGTTTCCAAGTCGATGTACTTGTCTCCAAACTTGGATTTTGGAGTTTGACTGATTCATTGTCTTTCCCTCTTAAAAAAATCTGTTAGGACAATAGCATTCCTTGCTGGGCAGCAATGTTATTCTCACATGGTTGCTAAACCTTCCCACCAAACCCAGGGTGAGAAATGAGTTTTATGGTCAATGACTTCATCTCTACTTGCCTAAGACATAGTCTTCAAAATCAAAATAATTTTTCACCTCCTCTGAGATATTTTCTGTGATCACTTGCGTTCCCATTGAGACTTGTTTTCATGCCTACTTGACTAGATTATCTTGATTTAGTGGCAAGAGACCCTGCTCTGATGAGTACTTACACATCGTTAATTCCCAACTCTGTGCTGTACACGAAGCATGACTCTGTGTTTGTCGATAAAGGTAGTGTGGGAGCTGCTGGCTGAATGCAAGCTACTCTGTGCTTAGGATGAGGCATAATCATTAGCAGGATCATCTAAACGGATGATGAGTCACACCAGTTAAGAGGGACAGAACTCCCAAACAATTAGTGGCAAGGAGAAGCCTGAATAGGCAGGTGGAGTATCACAAATGTGCATTGTCTGGCATAGGTAGCAGACAGAGGTCTGAATGGGCAGATGATCAGAAGCAGAGCGCTCCACCATGGATAGCATGTGAATGTTGCCTAAGGCCAGACAGCTCCATCTGGGCAAACCTGGTTAAGAGAATAGGCTAGGGCTTGAGTAGTGAAGACTAATTGCCATTGGCCAAGTCTGTAACATGTGCCAGAGCCTGGTCTAAGAGCATAGGTTCTGGAGATGTACAGACATGGGTACGTCATAGGAAAGGCCCCTCCAAGCTGTGTGACCTGAGGGAAAGCTTTTCAATATGTTTGCAACCATACTTCCTCCTCTCCAAAGTTGCTGCTGTTTATACAATGGTTGGCACTACATCTAGTACACAGAGTTAGTAATCTTTTATTGTTATTGCTGTTAATCCTCCACAGAGGATATATTTTCCACTGATTTTTAGAGAGTGGAAGGGAAGGAGAGAGACAGAGAGAGAGAGAAACACCGATGGGAGAGACTCATCAACTGGTTGCCTCCCACACACACACCAACCAGAGCTGGGGATCCAGCCTGCAACCGAGGTATGTGCCCTTGACAGGAATCAAACCTGGGACCCTTCAGTCTGCAGCCCAAAAATCTATCCACTGAGCCAAACCGGCCAGGGAAGGGTTAGTAATCTTAATCCCTATCATAGTTGTTCTTCATTTTCTCAATACCCCTACACTACGTATATTCTAGTCCACATTACAATGATCAGAAATGTGAGGCTAAGAAGAACAAATGGCTTATCCAAGTCCACTTAACTAGTAAGTGGTCCGACTAGGATCCAAATTTGCTTTTAGGGTATAGGGCACAGAACCAGCAGCATGTCATCTGTGATTCTGAAACACGTTGCTCCAGGCCAGTTCAGGACTCCAGATTATTTAAGAGTATGATTGGTTTGAAGTATTTGTGCGTGGCCCACCTTGCCAACAAAGATAAAGTGACTTAGCTATGGATATTAAAGAACTTTCAGGAAAGGAAGCCAGACCACTCCATCTAAATCTTGTCAGACTTTCCTTTTCCTTTTCAGTCTCTTCTCTTTCTTTTTCTTCAAATAGGATTCCTTCCCTTAAGGTCTGAGCTCCAAACCATATGCCCCAGAACATACTAAGAAAAAGGTCTGTGAATCCTGGCCATCAGTCCAGAGATATCCTCCTCACTAATTATCTTGGTGCCAGAACCCCATCATAAAATATTCATTGCTTTTGATCCTAAAGTATTTTAGTCTACAAAATGTCTTCTATTAAAAGGAAAATGTCCCTTGGGGGAGAGAGAAACTTTTAAGCTATTATCAGTTAAACTCATTGTGGGTAGCTGGTTTATGAAAATTGAAATTGAGAATCTTTAAGAATTAAAGGATACAGAAAATGTTTCGGGCAAAAAAGGAAAACTCAAAAAAGAGAGAATGGCAGAGAAGGATCATTTGAGGATAATATATATTTTTTCATTTTCTCCTGAAATTTGGTGCTGCCTTTGTGCTACATGCCCTCTTTTCCTCCTTCCTCTTTCTTTTGCTCCCACTGCTCTCCTTAATGCAATCCATCCTTGTCTCTAGAACTTAAGACCATGAGATGTTGCACAATACTGAGGGGGCAAGATGAGGGAAATAAATATTGGTGATATGAAGAGCATCACTGCATTTTGACTTTTAAAAGTTCTCAATAGCCCTAACCGGTTTGGCTTAGTTGATAGAGCATCGGCCTGTGGACTGAAAGGTCCCAGGTTCGATTCTGGTCAAGGGCATGTACCTTGGTTGCAGGTACATCCCCAGTAGGAGGTGTGCAGGAGGCAGCTGATCGATGTTTCTCTCTCATCGATGTTTCTAACTTTCTATCCCTCTCCCTTCCTCTCTGTAAAGAACCAATAAAATATATATATATTTTTAAAAAGTTCTCAATGATTTCTGATCTTATAGTAGAGTTGGTTAAGAGCATGGATATTGAGGCCATGGTTCAGATCCAAGCTTTCCCATGTATTGTCTGTCTGACCTTGGACATATTACCCTCATGTCCTCTCTGTGATTCAGATTTCTTATCTTAGAGCAAAATGTAATTTAGGGTAGATATGAGGATAACTAAAATGTGGAGCACAGAGACTAGACCTTAGCAAGTGCTCCAAAGGGGGTAGCTGATAATAATAAAGTGCTTATATAACAACAAAAGCAAAAATGATACTACATGAAATCCCATGTTTGGCTCTACTTGGATGTTGGATAGTCACTCATCTGATCCCCTCCTGGACTCACACTACGTTCTTTAGATTAGGTCAGAGAGCCAAAGCCAGAGTTAAATAGAGTGAAAGAAAGCACTCCTAATATGTGAGGACTGAATGAAAAACACATATAAGTAAGTAGATTGCAATCCTTCCAAAAGGAAATTACCTAACTCAGCTACTCAGAGAGTGAGACCAGAGGAAAATCTATAACTAGATTTCATTAAGCTATGGGGGCAGAGGGCAAGGGTTATCTAAAAATGGATAAAATAAATTTATATATGAAAGGACTTATAAACTCATTTAATTGGAAACCTGACTTTAAACTATTTGGATCATACCAAAACAGTAAGAAATAATTTTTAAAATAAAATTTAAAAACAGCTATAAGTAGTTCAATAAATGTTTGGATCCCATGAAATGAAACCCATGTACCTGACTAACAATATCACAGGCTGTTAATCAACTTATATTCTCTTACTGTACATATTCAAAGGATGCGGGCTGCTAGAGGCAAATAATATTTAGCAGTAAGGTTAGTCCCTGAACACCTAACTGTGAGGAGGAGAAAGAAGAATTTAAAACCCCAGAAGTTTTACAAATGGTTTCTAGGAAATGTTCTGGTTTGCCTAAAGCAGTGGTCGGCAAACTCATTAGTCAACAGAGCCAAATATCAACAGTACAACGATTGAAATTTCTTTTGAGAGCCAAATTTTTTAAACTTAAACTTCTTCTAATGCCACTTCTTCAAAATAGACTCGCCCAGGCTGTGGTATTTTGTGGAAGAGCCACACTCAAGGGGCCAAAGAGCCGCATGTGGCTCGCGAGCCGCAGTTTGCCGACTACGGGAAAGAGTTTGGACAAGCCAGAAGAATAAATAACAATGATAATGACCACTATTGCTAATGACCACTACCATCTTGTAAATGTTTGATAGGTCATTAATAGTAATACCCACAACCATCCAGCAGGAAGCTATTGTCCTCAGGTTCAAAATGAGAACACTGAGATTTAAAAAATGACACCTTTTCCACAGGTAGAATGTGTCAGAACTAGAATTCAAATATGGGAGCTCAAACTTTAAGGACGTTCCTCTTTAGATTGTTCCATGCTTATGAAAACAATATGACAGAAATCTGCAAGTTGTCCAAAAAGCATGAAGGTGCCCTTCCCAGAGACCAGGTATCAAAGAAAGGTAAGGTGCCATTCATGGACCTAATCAACCCAATAGCATTGAAACTTGACTCCCACAGTACACTGTTCTATAAATTATTTCCACAAGCAAACATTCTTTTTACCTTCTAGACCCAGGTCAGCCTGACCAGCCATGTTTGACTATGTTCTTTGCAAATTCGCATTCGGCACAGGCTCTGAAATTAGCAGCCTATGATATGAGCATAAAGCCAAATGATCTTTCCCACTTTGCTGGGCTAAGATGAAAGGTCCAATTTTGCCTACTTCAAAATTATGCTTCAGGCTTGACCTCATGCATTCAGTCATATTCTTCCTATGACTAAAGCCCAGCCATCAGTGGACAGGATTTTGTTTTGCTTTAGAATCTTGTGCTGTGAATTGAGACACTTGCATGCTGTTTTCACGTCATATTTTCTAAGGATACTTCGGACACTGGACACTGTGTTTTTAAGTTGTCCATCCTACTAGGAATTTTGAATGTATCTTGTATTCCAGCATGGCCATAGCCACGAAGCACATTGTGAGACAAGTGTCCCTGGAACTGCAAGAAGAAATGACATGTCTCTGCTATGGATGCCACAGAAATGGGTACTGAGATTAGGAGACCAGGAAGGTTGACAATCAGAAAAATACTTTCAAATATCCATTCCTTCAATAGATCAGATATATGAAGTCCCATGTGGGTATATTTAGCATTAGGCAGGGAAGAAGAAGGTATTCAAAGGGTGTGTATATTGAGAACGTGACTTTGAAGGTGTAAATACTCTGGGAGTCTCTGAAAGTAAGTAGTCCTAACCCCATTCCTTTTTAAAAATATATATATATATATTTTATTGATTCAGAAAGGAAGGGAGAGAGAAAGAGATAGAAACATCAATAACGAAAGAGAATCATTGATCAGCTGCCTCCTGCATGCCCCACACTGGGGATCAAGCCCACAACCTGGGCATGTGCTCCAACGTGGAATTGAGCCGTGACCTCCTAGTTCATAGGTCAATGCTCAACTACTGAGCCAGTCCGGTTGGGCCCAATCCATTCTTTATTTCCCCTGAAAAGCCTTGAAAGGCTGAAAGAAATGGAAATGACAGCAGGTAGCCAGGAGGTGGGGGAAAAAGGCACAACCAGTTGCCTATAACAGAGGATAATTTTGCCTAAACTTCCAAGTAAAAAAAATAATAAGTTAAATACCTAGGGGAAAAGTAAACTTAAATTGTGCCAATGTCATTTTTTGTGCGTCAACAAAGTTCCTGGAATCTCTATCCTTTGGCAAAATGAGCAACAAAAACCTATAGGTTTCTGCCCCAAGAGCAGTCATAGATGGAGTGAAGGCTGTTGGTGGAGCTGATGGTGTGGGAGAGGGTTCCCAACAATTGGGCTGAGATGAGGCAGATGAGGAGCTGTCCCTTCTCCAGCCCCACATGTCAGTATTTACCGTTCGGCCAGTCTCCAGTCCACCCCATCCTTTCTTCGCTGGGACTTACACTTCCTGTTGCTCTGCACCTCCCTCTTCCTGCTCATCTGGTTTCTGTGTCTCCTCTGCCTGCTTCTCATCCCTTTCAGCATTACTTTTAAAGTTAGGACTTGTATGTACGGCCAAGTTTCTCCTAAGAGCATCTAGGCTGAACCTCTGTGCTGCTAAAAAAATATCCCAACCCTTCCAGTTGATACGCTAGTCATTTCCTCACTCGCAATGTGCTATTGTGAAGTTGATACCCAGCTCTGTGCACATTTTCACCTGTGCTTTATTCCTCACCCATATGTACATAAAGTAATCCTTTCTTTGCAAACCTCAATTTGTCTCCTGGGAGTCTCAGAGAATCCGAACTTATATATGAATGAATGTATGTGTTGTTTTCATTCCATCATTCAACAAATATTTACGATGTGCTTACCACAGGAAACTGATTGGAAAGTGGAAAAAATACTCTGTAAATATTATGCTTTTTTCAATTTAGTGTCAGGCTACAGGAAGAAAATCCATCACACAAGCTTTTTACGTTTTGCTTTGTCTTAATCTGAAACACACTACTGATACATGGGCTGAATTTTTCACTTTTCACACACTGTGGATACTATGTTCAGAACTGAATGAATAATTGTTCTTTGTGTTTTCAAAACCAATGGAAAAAAGACAGAGAGTGAAGGGGAAATAGGTATAAAGCAACTGGGTTTTCAGTGGAGGAAATCATCCCTTTGCTCACCCTGGAAAATAAAGCCCTATGATCACTAAGTCATGCTACGTCTTCTAATCCAGACTGTTGATAACTGCAAGGCCAGAAATCCTCCAATGAATAAAAGCTTCTGAGAGTTCCATAGAGCTACACCATCTAGAAATTAAAGGTTTGGCATAGTACATTCAACTGAACGCTAAGAATGATGAACATCCTTGAGTCCTCACCGTGAAGAAAGTACTCGCTGTCTGCGGCCATCAGCACTGGAGAAGATTGCATGCACAGAGGAAACCCCAGAGCTTCCTTACTCCATATGCATTAGTCACACTGGGCACAGCTCTGTCATTACTTGCTCATTCTCATTCAGAGCCCATGTTCTCCCGTCAGCTATTTGCCCGTGCTGCCAATCAATTTCCATACCCCTCTTTCAAAATCAATGGGCAAAAAGAGCATAAATATTCAAGGGAAGAAAATGAGCAAGCACAGACGTAGACAAAACTACCTGTGACTCCAAGAGGGCAATAGAAACTCCTCACACATGGACAATTTTAACAAACTTTGCATAAAGGGCAAGACCCTGCTACAATGTTTTCTGAGACATTGGATAGTGGGTTTGAATTAACTACTCTCAAAAAATGCCAGGTAAAAACCTTGTTAGGCCAGAATTAAGGATATGTCACCAAATGCATAGAATTTCTTCCTTGTATCCATTAAAATCAAGGCAATTAGGAGTGACAAAGTGTGTAGGGTAATTTAATGCAGACACTTGCTGAACTAATTTATGCTCTGGAGCCTATGCAGTCAAAAGGGAGTTGTCTGGCAGGAAGGTTTGAAACATTCTATAGTTCAGTCAGAAATTTCAAATGCCAAATCTTGACCTTGCAACCCTGCTTTCTGGGATGTCTTCATTTTCTGAGCTTCACAACCCATGGACACTGAAGTGTATATATAAATATACAAGTAAAACCTTCACTAAAATCATAGTGCTGAAATCAAGGCACTATTCTGATTTTGAATGAATCTACACCCATTTGTCCTCCCACCCAACTGTCAAAGCATCAACATCAAATCATTCTTTGATCTGCCAGAGTTGGGTTCAAATCCCTGCTCAGCCATTGAAGAGTTTCTGACCCAGGCCATATCACCACACTTCTTGGTCAAGTAAGATAACAGCAGTTTCTATCTCCTTGGATTTGTGTGATGATTTAATTACTAGCAGATAAGGCATGTAAAGCACTTGGTAAAGCACTTGGTGTATAAGTGCTTAATAATACTTATTGTCATTATCTATAGTATTATTTTTCACAATATTGCATTTTCAAACTTAGGGTTATATAAAAACTCTAACCTCTTACTTTCAATATTCTTTACCTTGCTACCTAAGGATAGATAACTTTAAAGCATTTTTTAATTTTTTTTATTTTACTATTTAAAGTATTACAAATAGTAGTACATATGTCTCTCTTTTTTTTCCCATTGACCTTCCCCTGGCCTCCCCTACCCCCTGGCACATGCCCTTACCCCCCACCCCCAGTGTCTTCAATAAAATATGTAACAACTAGAGGCCCGATGCATGAAATTCATGCAAGAGTAGGCTTTTTTTCCCCCTGCTGCCAACACTGGCACCCAGGACCCGGGCTTCCCTCATAGCCCCAGATTTGTCCAGAAGGTCATCCAGAAGGACATCTGGTCTACTTAGCATATTACACTTTTATTATTACAGATGCAGCACATTTTTCTGGAGAAGGAAGAACAGTAGATACATTTCCAAACAAATATATGCAAACCAATTCTACCAGTTAAGATGTATATAAGTAATAGAGAATGCCTCCTGGAATTAGTTTTTACATGGAAAATCACTCTAAACTATAAGCTTTGCTTATGTAGAAGAGGTAAAATCTTGTCTACTTCTCTCCTGGAAGATTCTTCCTGGGAGCTCTTTATCTCAGAGGTGTAAAGGTGTCCAGCATAACCCAGCTTCCTTAGAAGTAAAAAAGTTTATCCTTCAGTTCTAAAAAAAAAAAAAAAAACAGGCAAGAATAGAAGGGTTTTCTATGTAAACAATGTCAGACCTGACTTCTAGTGCCATGAGAATAGGGGGATAATGACATAAAGAGACACACACTTTCCTAATGACCCATTCTATTACACAAGATCAGGAATTTCTCAGGCCCTCTCACACGCCCATCAGTGTGTTGCCATTAATTCATTTCAGCCTACAATGCCTTCCACACTACTGTCTTTTGCTAAATAAATAAATATAATTTTCCTGAGATTTGTTCTATGATTTTATACACAATTAAAGTAAATATAGTTGGAATAACCTGGGAATGAGAGTCTTATTTATTGAATTTTAGCAGAGGGTTGACTAGAAAACATTGTGGTTTTTACTCATCTGTTTAAAATGTATGAACATGACTTCCTCCCTTAGGAATTACAATAGTACCCAACAAATCACTTTGATATTTTTAAAGTGATAGAGTAGAACAAGATTATCTTCAGAGTCCCTTCCATTTTTATTATTCTGTGAATATGACATCAATAGGAAACTTAAGATAGGACAGAGGAACCTCAACATGTGATCTACCATAATTTTTAGAAATAATGCTTCCACTGATGGCTTATTTAAATTATTACCTTGACAAATTCCCTACAGATAGGATGATGGCTTAGCAGTAAGCAAAAGTTCAGACATGGATCAGCTGAGGCACAGAAGGTCAGAAGAATCTAAGATATTTGGTTTGCCAGGACACCAGAAAATGCCATCTCAGAACAGCCAACATGAGAGGAGATTTGCTCTCAGGCTCCTGCTCTAAGAATCATCAGAAACACTTCAATGCTTTTTTGGTGACTTCTAATGAATAGAGTGAGTCCTTTAATCTACAATTATCTGATTAGCAGGAAACTGAAACCAAAGAGGAAGATTATCAACCATTTGGATTTTATTTTCAGCAAAACTACTCCTCTTATTTGACTCTTACCTCCATCTCAACAATGTCAGCCAACAGGTGTCTAAGAGGTAGATACATTTCATGGATGTTTTGATTTTGGAGGGAGATAGGGGAAGTAGTGAAAAAGGTTTAGAAATGAAGTGTGCTGACTCTATGCTGAAATGCAGGATGTTCACTTTGAAACCCATCATTCCTTGGGTACTTGTCATGGTTCATAAAAGAGATTGACAGCTCCACTATCTCTGAGATGACTGTGTAATTTCTATTAGTGCAAACAGGACAGCAATGAAAGACTCTCATCTTTTGTCTTTCTCTAAAGGGTGTTGTTGGAAATCAGCTTTCAGGTAAACTCTAAGAAGGTCAATATATCCATCTAAAGATTTGACAAATGATTCTCTATCATAGATCCAGAATGTGAATTCTAGGAAGAGAGAGTCAGAAATAATTAACTACAACTCTCTCAATTCATAGATGAGGGGACTGAGTTGTAGACATGATATTATATTTTATCAAAGCCATGATGTTAGGCATATGTAGGAAGCTGGGACTACATCCCAGGACTCCTCACTTCTCTTCTAGTGCTCTCTATCCTCAGTGTAATATTTGATCGTACTAGAAATTTAAGTACACAATTACCGAAGTCCAAACAAAAAAGTACAGTATGATCTTCTATTTCAAGAAATGTTGGCACAACAAAGACTGGCCTTGACCTCCAACCATAAACAAATGGAAAACCAGACAAAATATATAAAACAATTGCTTTTACAGATTGAACAGCAGGCAGTGCACAATTGTAAACCCCAAGAGAAGAGAAACAATGTAAGTCCTACTCCCCTGAGAGGGAGGGCAAGCGCTTTTTGTTCAGGGAGTTAAGGAGATGGAGAGCAAAAATTAGGAAAGCTGTGTCAGTTGGAAGTTGCAGGAAAGAATTTTGAGAGACATATAGAAAAAAAAGAGCTCAAGAAATCTACATAGTGCCTTGCTTGGTATTATGCTAAACTTGTATAGAGTGAAACTTCATATATCAAAGTAAAGAAGAAACCGAGTTGTAGCTGAAAAATTCCCAGAACTTACACATATTAGAGAGATTTTGAACACTGATAAGCCAGCCCTCTTACTGTGGACACTGTTTCTTTAAAATGTGTCTTTCAGTTTGTATAATTTGTATTGAAGAATGCTCATTTTCTAAATTTCTTTCTCAACTTGGCTTTGTCTGTGGATGAGCTCATTAAAGGATTTCTTCATCTCCCCTATTATATTTCCTAGTTCTAAAATTTCTATTTGCTTCTTTATTATAATTTCCATTCTTGGCCAAACTTTCTCTGCTTTTTCTGACATACCATCCTTATCCTTTAATCATAGCCTTTTGAAAGCCCCTGACTTAAAATTCCAACATGAGTCATCTCTGACTCTGCTTCTATTGGTTACTTTGTCTCTTGATAATGACTTGGTTTCACTTCATTTTTTTGTATGTATTTTATTTTTAAATTGAATGTAAGACATTGTATGTATAAGAGAAAAGGTAAATATTATTTATACCCAGGCATTGATATACTTCAAATTTCATCAAATATTATTTGCTCTTGGGATGTCGGCTGGATTCAATGGCTGTATATGACCCCTATCATTCCCTCAGCAACAATGGGTCTTTACCTGTGCCTAGGAGTAACAAGCTTTTTTGGCCTGACTGTAGTAGCTTAAGTCTTTTAAAAGGAAGCATCAGGTGGCAGACCTTCATCTATTTCTCAAAGTAGAATCAGTTTTCTCCTTCAAACCTGTACCATCTGGAGAGGAGCTACATTTGATGTGCAGGGTTGATGCTGCCTCCTTCTGAGTTATAAGGACAGGGGCAGTGGTGGGGATCAGTTTTGGGTATGTTAAGACTTAGGTGTCTATTATATATCCAGAAAGATATTTCCACTTCAGGGCAATTAATTCTTGCTTAAAAGGCACTTTGTCCTTTGCATAGCTGCCCTTTCTAGTTATTTGGGTCTCAGCTTAGATGTGATCTTCCCAGAGTCATTCCCTGATCACTCTAAGGCAACCACTCACTTACTGTCCATTTACCCTATTGTAATTTCTACATAGCATTATTGTTAGCATATAGTGTTATTTTATTTGTTTATTATTTATGACAAAATAAACTGAACAAGAGCAGAGCCTCAAATAGTGTTTGGCCCACCTGGCAGGGGCTCAATGTAAATATGTATGCAGTGAATGAGTGCCATTGGAAATAATCAAGCGGGGGACATTTACACCAGTAGACCAATAGGTATTATTATCAGAGATAGCAATGCTTAGATCATACAGTCATGAGGATTTGCAGTAGTACTAGTATATGCAAACTTATTAGTAGCACCTGACACACAGTAGGCACACTGGGAATGATAGCAAAATAATCATTTCCACTAAGGTGCTACCTCAATAGTTTTGCCTTCCCCGTTAGCCACACTTTTAATTAGGACCCTATAGCACCACATCAGCCACTTAAAGGGAATATTTGGTCAGAATGGATAGTGTTATTAGTAATAAAATTATAGTAATACATTTTTAACTTTTTTATTTAACTAACCCCAAATATGTTCATTTTTCTTATCCTAAATTCAATCAGAATGAAAACATAGGGTCATCAATTATAGATATAAAAATATTAAGTAAACAAAAAACTCACAATATATCTAATGATGGAAAGTTGGCATGGAAACATATAATAGTCACCCATGAGACAGCAGAGCAGCGTCCTTCATACAGAGTTCTCCAGGCCTCACCCATTTAGCCTGGGTCATCCACAGGTGGCCTTTGTCCCTTCCTTGTCTCATTGATTTCTCTGGAGATTAGTCGTTGGTAACCACATTCTTTTCAGTTGCTTCACAGGTGCCATGAAGCGCTCCTATGTTGGATGAATCTGTTATTTATAGGCCACTCAAAGGAAATACCCTGGGCGATTTTAAATGTTGAAATCAAAGCAGGATTGTGTATTGCTGAAGCTTTGCTATGACTCTGGTCTTCTGCTTCATAATAATCGTGGTTTGTTTCCAAGCTCTCTGAATGATTCCATGCATACTGTGAGGCCGGCACTTTATTTTATGTCATCTGGACAGAAGTTATAATTCAGAGTGCATATTTTTTCCTACCTTTATCGTCCTCCTATATTCAACCCCCTCAGCTTGTTAAAGGTTTGCTATTGAAATGGAGGTCAGGGGCATGGTTAAAGCATTTGAAGAAAATCACATTCTCTCTGCCCTAGAAAAGTACAGCTCTCTAGGAGGAGGGAGAATCCCTCTGGAGACTTCGTCTTTGAATTCTGGAGGGTCGCATGTTTGAAATGTTAATATGATTTTATGGATGAAAATTTTACCTGCGAAACATTTCTCAAATATGTGCCTATCAAATATTCCTCCCCCGAGGGATAGTCTTCCCTATACATCAAAGGCAGCTCCGCTCCCAGAGACAGCCCTCTGCTGTGGGAGATGGGAGACCCTCCATTACAAGGCTGCAAGGCACAAGTGTTCGACTACTGGAAACTCTCATCTGTCCTATCGGCACTGTTTGGAGATAGAAGACAGAGAAAATAGACCAACAAGCTTCACTTCCTATAAAGTATTTTCATAAAATATTTGTAACTTGATGATCTTGGAAATGTCAATCTCTCTGGTTTGGATAGACCAAAATAGATTCTTTTTTTTTTCTCTCTCTGAGCTTCTAAAACCCAATTATCACAAAAATGCAACCTCTCTCAAAATGGAGAGAAGTGATGTAGAAAATAACTGTGTCACACAAAACAATGGTGGCAAACTATGGCAGTGATTGTCAAACCTTTGCAGGCAGAGTATCAAGAGCAGCTGAAGGGCAAGTTCGCAGGCGAGGCTAATCCTGCGGATCCAGGCACCACACATCAAAAACCATTTTGCTCAAGTGAAGACCTACAGCCTGTATCTGCTATAATTCTTGCTCTTCCTGGAGCTCCACTTCACTGTGATTCCTACTCTGCATTAGTCCAGCTATGCAGCTTTTTCTGGGATTCTTTCTCACTGGAATAACCTTAAGTAAGTCTCTGTTGCTTGCCACCAAAACTTATTAAAAGTCAAGACACAACGTTCATTTTTATTCATCACTTACAAAATATCTACTCTATGCGCATGTGTGTTATGTGTGGAAGCTATGAAAGCCTTAAAAGCCTTGCCCCAACCCTGTGATTTTTTTAAATTGATTTCAGAGAGGAAAGGGGAGGGAGAAATAGAAACATCAATGATGAGAGAGAATCATTGATTAGGTGCCTCCTGCATGCCCTACACTGGGGATCAAGCCTACAACCCAGGCATGTGCCCTGACTGGGAATCGAACCGTGACCTTCTGGTTCATAGATTGACACTCAACCACTAAGCCACACTAGTTGGGCTCAACTCTGTTTAAGTTTACAATCTTCTTAAGTTTATAATGTTGCTAGCTCTTTGAACATCTCTTTTCTCCAATCTCGGTAGGAGTAAAATTCAAGTTGGGAGTAATTCAATAGTAACAAACATATTTATGGCTAGATAGTAAGAAGACAGAAGGGTCAAGTAAATTTTTCTGGAGAGTGTGAGAAAATCATTCTTAAGTTCTGTCTGCGTTCAGCCCTAAACGTATAAAATAGGAATTTCTCCCCATAATTCTTATCCTCTGGGGTAAGTATGAGGGAAAAACTGTTGCTGCCACTCATTCTATTACATGGGAAGAATCCAATTTCATAGTGCTGAGATGTTGAGAGCATGATGCTAATACTCAAGGTTCTGCATTTTTCGGTTGGGTTGTACCAATTGTCAAAAGTTATGGACCTTGTGTTGTCTCCTGGCCTGACTTGTTGCCTTCTGCTCATGTTTGTTTGTGTTTGAGGCTGGGGTACAGCATGATGCTGCCTGATTCTGCATATTTAGCTCTCTCTCCTGTGATTCCTAATGCCTAAGCTAGGAGTGCGGGGTGGCAGAAAGGAGGACAAACCATGTGCCCCAATCTGGTTTTATAAGCAAAGACTCTAAATCACTATGACCTTTTCTTCTTGTGCAAATGTCTCAATTTCTTCTAGTTCCAGATGAAAATAATAATCTTACTATAAATTCCATCTGCGAGACAAGGGCAGGTTATTGGACTGGAGGCTGGCAAATATTGAGAGTGAAGTTAGAGGAAAGCACGCTGAGAGGTAACTTGAGTCCAAGCCCATAGGTTGAAGTATGGAAGAATGAGCAAGTACCAGGCATGATAACAGCAATCTCCATACTGGAGAGTCAAAATCCAGGCTGGGCATGAGGGGATTGGGAGCTGTCATGGCAACAAGAACATGAGCTGTCTGAGAAACATGAATACAGGTGAAAGGATGATGGCATAGGCTAAAGCGTAAGACAGCAGAAATTAAAGATGAGGGGAGCCGAAACCGGTTTGGCTCAGTGGATAGAGCATCGGCCTGCGGACTCAAGGGTCCCAGGTTCGATTCCGGTCAAGGGCATGTACCTTGGTTGCGGGCACATCCCCAGTAGGGGGTGTGCAAGAGGCAGCTGATCGATGTTTCTCTCTCATCGATGTTTCTAACTCTCTATCCCTCTCCCTTCCTCTCTGTAAAAAATCAATAAAATATATTAAAAAAATAAAAATAAAAAAATAAAGATGAGGGGAAAAGGGGGCAAAACTGGAAGTGAAGGAAGTGAAGCCCACACAAGAATGTCACCCCCATTCCACAGCGGAATCTAGTGGCTCAAGTACAGTTTCATATTTTCAATGATTTTTCTAAGCACCAACCTTTTTGTTGGTTCTCTTTTCATTTCATGTCATTTATTGGGTGTTTGTTTTAAGTTGGAACAAGAATTGACCTCCAGGCTCTAATACATTGGTAGAAGTTGTTGTTTGCTTTCTGACATCTCATAAAGCCAAATCAAAACTGTTTTGTTTTTGTTTTGTTTTGTTTTTTGTTTGTAATTTGTGTGTGTGCTTGTTTTGTGCTTATGAGCAAGAGTGAAAGTGGGAAAGCAATATTTTCCTAAAACAACCTAAGGGAAGAAATCACTGGATACAAATTATTGATTGCATGACCCCCTAGTGGGCTTGTTATCCAATTGACAGTTTGTTCAAGATCACAAATTAATGCTGTATCTTCCTGGAGAAATATGATATTCATTCAATGTTGAGTAAATCCATATATTAAAGCCAAACATTGATAAATAATGTAGGCCTATAACCCTCCAAAAGGCATATTTCCATATTTCCTGGAAGGGTGACAGCATGCTACTATTTTTAATGGTTCTCGCTATTACTATCTCATATGTGTGAATGATGTTTCAGTGGTTAAGGCTCTGATTTATTAATTAGAATGCAGTTTTCACTGTGCTAATGTTACCCTGAGTTGAATGATAAGCATATATTTTAAATATGAGGTTTGGCAATTGCACAATATTTTATGTTGAATTGGAATATGTAAAGAATGAAAATCTCTCAAAGGTATAGGAATTCAGATCACTTCCCTGTGTACTGGCAGTTTAAAAACAAAATTAGCATTTGTTTTATCAAGGATGAAATGGAACAGGGTGTTACTTTAGAAGCAGTTTGGTTTTTTATGGGTGTGTTTGGAGACCTTTTCCCCTTTTCCATCCCCCTCCACCCAACCAATACCCAGATATTTTGAAGCAAGTTACTTTGCTATAATATTCTGTATTTGCAAGGGTTTTTATAAGGGAAATCTTCTTACTATTTGTTTATACATTTTTTTTTTCTTTTTTCATTTTGGAGAAGTCCTCTCTACACTCTGAAAAGGCAACAGCTTTAATTAATGTGGGGTTTTGGTTTTTTGTGAAGATCACAGTTATTTCAAGTCCAATTTTTTCCCCCATGGTTCCCAGATCCTAACACTAGACTCTCAATTTGGTGACATGGCGCTCACATTCAAAAATGGGAAAAGCCTATAACAGGGAGGTGGCCCTGTTCCCAGGGGCCAACTTCATAAAGGAGTTCTTTAGCACATGAATGGGTTGACTGCTTATTTGTTGTCCTTGGATTGTTTGAACAATGCAAAACACAACAGGATACCATCTGATGCTAACATGGCATAAAAATGAGGAGAGCTTACTTTGTAATGTTTAGGTTTTGTTTGTTTCTTTTCCTTTACGTTCTGACTAAAAGACATTAAAAAAAAACATCAGGAGAGTCAAAAGGGGGAACTTCCTCAGTCTGCATGTTCCCCATGAGCGACATTGGGAAGAAAAAAGTTGCCAATTCCTCATGTGTCCTGTAGAAGAGTGAGGAGCTCACCAGCCCCAAACATGGGGGTAGCCTCAATTCTTCCTCAGAGTCCCCTTGACCTTTTCCTGTCAGCATAATTAAACCACCCCTAGAGTTCTCATTCACACTGATGGAAGGTTAGAATCCAGAACACTAACCACCTGACATTCAACATGATCTAAGAGAAGAGCTCAAAAGGCCTCTGTCTAAGCCAGTCTTACAGGAAGCTCCTCATCACTTCCATCAAATAACCATCACTTTTTAGCTAGGAGACCGAGGGGGTGAGCCAACTGGGATGCAAGGAGGAAAACCCTGCCAAGCATATCCCTGCCAAGGCACCCAGATAAAGCTATTAGTCATTTTTAAGGATTAATTCCAATCTTAAGGAACAGGTGAGGAGGGGATAGTGAATAAAGAGATGAGGTCAGCATGGTCAGCAGGGAGACGTTCTTGTAGCACCTTTTATTTTTCTTATTTTTATTTTTTATGTTTTTATTGATTTTATTTTTTAATTTCTTTATTGATTACGGTGTTACATATGTGTCCTTATTCCCCCATTACCCACCCCCCCTGTTGTCTGTGTCCATTGGTAGCACCTTATAAACCTCTGTTAGAACATTGGCTCTATGGTGAGGTAAATGGGAAGGTTTAGGCAGAGGAAGGACATGCTGTAACTCACATTTAAATTGATCTTTCTTACTGTCATTCAGAGTTGAGACTGTGGCAGAGGAAAAGGTAGAAATGGAGAATTTGTTAGGAAGCAGAGAAATAGGAAGGGGAATGGTGTGCCTAGAAAAGCACAGTAGGTCAGGAATTTTAGAACTTAGGAATTCTTGGATGCTAGACAATGAGGAGAGAAGATCCATTGGGAGGCTTGATTTTTATGGGTCTTGTGTGCTTTGACACAGACTTTAGATTTCTTGTTCAGGCAGTAAAGAGTACATAGAGATTATTAAGTCAGGGCCTGATAAGGTTATATGGGCATTTTAAGACATAACAGTGGCATCTTTATGTTGGATGGAGTCAATATTGGAGACCAGGAGGTCATTTAGAAAGTGATTGCACTTGTGTAGAGAAGTGACAAGAATGGACTGAATGAGTTAGAGCAGTGGTCGGCAAACTCATTAGTCAACAGAGCCAAATATCAGCAGTACAACGATTGAAATTTCTTTTGAGAGCCAAATTTTTTAAACTTAAACTTCTTCTAATGCCACTTCTTCAAAATAGACTCGCTGAGGCCGTGGTATTTTGTGGAAGAGCCACACTCAAGGGGCCAAAGAGCCGCATGTGGCTCGCGAGCCGCAGTTTGCTGACTACAGAGTTAGAGGAATAACAATATGGAAAAAGAATCAGGGACTAAGCTTTTTAGAAATTTGAATTTTTAGGATTTAGATATTCAGAGTTTAAGAGAAAAGACAGTGGAATTCCATTCAGGACCCTTATAAGTTTCTCTTCTGCCAACTCTGTTCCTGGTCCTGGGGGTTCAAGATTTATACGAGTCCAAAAAAACTAAAGACCTTTGCTTGCTTTTAGAGCAAACTCATGTCCCTGGGTTTCATCAGCAGCTAATATAGAGTAGTGCCCATTAGACCTGTTAAAATCAGTAATACAGAAAGAAAAAAATAGAATGTCTGACCACATATATAGGAAGTTTCTACCTTTATGTTAACTTTTCAAACTCAGTACAGCCCCTTTCTCATCATTTCCTATCACATTTTAAAGCCAGCCTGGTGTTACCCCTCCAGTTAGTTTCCTGTTCTATGTAGATGTTTCTCCTATAATCCTTTGGTTTGATGTATGAAGACACAGTTATTACTCCAGTAGGCTCTACTCACACCCCTTCCATCATAGTTATGGCTGCAACCTAACAGAAACTTCACTGGAAATGAATGTTAGAAATCATAATGGCATTTTGTTTCATGCAGTTTTATTTAGGGAAATGCTATTTGGGACATAAAACAAGGGGCTGCCCTAGAAAGAAATAAACAACTGAGCCCCATAATGATTTGGTGTCAAGAATATTGTTTCCTGGGAAGATTCTGATGATGTTTTTATTTTATATTTCACTCCATCTTCTTTAATTTTATTTAAATATTAATTTATGGTCTTCATTACCAAGTTAAAGATTTCTGGGGTGATTAAACTCTTCTGTTTTATGTGTAAACAGAAGGAGTCCTTATTATAGCATAAGAAATGATGCCAAAAGGATGGCATCCCTATTTTCTTTCACACTCACTTAAAGCCATTTCAGTTCAATGCATATTTATGGAGCATCTCCTATTTGTAAGACACTAAGTGGTCACTTTATAGATGCAATGATGAGTGATGGGCCACAGTTTCTCTTCTCAAGGTTTTACAACTGAGATTAAACTTGTACAAAATGTAAATATAATGAGAATGGTAATGCATCAAGTACCAGGAGATATGAGATGTGACTAGAAAGGAGGAAGGAAAAAATCACCTCTAGTTGCACAAATGGTAAAGTGAATGTGAATATCTTGCTTAGGAGTCAGTGGTTGGCTCATAGTGGCTTTTGGGAGAGAGTGGTTAAAGGTGGAAATAAAGAGACTGATTAGTGTGAGTCCTGAAACAGTTAGCTAATGGGATAAGGGGATTCCAAGTCCAAGAACCAGAGGCATAAAATACACACACAAAATTATTGTCACTGCATATTTGAGGGTTGAGAGATAGTGAGAAATGCAATGGATTCAGAGCTTAGAGTAGGGCAGTTGAATGATGTTGTGATGGAGGGGTCAGGAAGGACCTCACTAGATAAGGTAGTTTATATCCTTAGAGAGGTGTATAATTTATCAGAGATGGGAGTAATTGAATGTTCTAGAGTTCATAGACTGGTAGCATAATGGGAGACATTGGCAGGAGGGCAAGAGGTGGTGGAGAGATCTGTCCGGGTTTAGATGACTGGTACAAAATGATGGGGCCTTTATCTGAAGTAATGGCAGTAACAGAAGGTCGAATGTGATGCATTTTAGAGCTATTTCAGTAGTAAATTAATAAGGTTCAGTAATTGCATGGATATGGGAATTGAGGGTGAAAATGGACTTGAAGAGGATGGAGTCTATGATTAGAAATTAGCACTTGCTATTACTAAGGAAAGAAAAAAACACTCTCAGTGAGCTGAAGCCCATTCATTTGATTGGTTGAATCATAAAATAGCTGCTCTTATGCATTTTAATATATTTCCAAGTCGGTATTGAAGAAAATAATTTGAAGCTATCTTAAGGCATATTTTCTCTTTATTCTGCCTCCAAATGTGATATCAATGATGATGGGCTTTTCACCTTTCTCCTTCCTTTTGTGGCTTAATAAGGTGTAGTGATAGTATAAAATTTATTTACCTATCAATCTTTTATCTCCAAAAAATTTACTCTGGAAAGATAGGCCAGAAGCTCTTCTAAAACATTATTGGCTCCATAGATATTCAGATTCCAGGTCTTTGCATGCTAAATTGTAAAATCATCACTACAATCAGCTATTAGTGGCACTCTACAGTGAGTGTAATCATTAGTTTATTCTTGAGTAGCTCTGGTACCAAAAAAAAAAAAAAAAAAGACATTGATTCCAATCCATCTAAACCCATATGATTTAGATGTAGTTTTATGTTTTAATTACTTGATACTAATGCAGGGTTTTTATTTTATTTTATCTTTATACTAGAGGCCTGATGCACGAAATTTGTGCAAGAGTAGGCATTCCTTTCCCTGGCTGCCTGCATGGGCTTCCCTCTGGCACCTGGGACCCAGGCTTTGCTCCTGTCGCCAGCAGACACCTGGGACCCAGGTTTCCCTCACAGCCCCGGCTTCATCCAGAAGGTCATCAAGAAGGACGTCCAGAAGGATGTCTGGTCTAATTAGCATATTACCCTTTTATTATAGATATTTTTATTGATTTCAGAGAAGAAGGGAGAGATAAAAAAAATAATGATGAGAAGGAATCATTGATCGGATGCCTCTTGCACACACCCCTACTGGGGATCGAGCCTACAACCTGAGCATGTGCCCTTGACCAGAATTGAACCCGGGACCCTTCAGTCCACAGGATGATACTCTATCCACTGAGCCAAACTGGCTATGGCAATACAGGGTTTATGAAGGCTCGCTAGCTCATGAAGGAATCCTAATTTCTAAAAACACATGCAGTAGAAATAAAAATCAAACTCTGTATTTTTGGCATCCTTTTCCTTGTTTTTTTGTAAGAGAAACAAAATAATTTTCCTTAGTAGAATAGATTTTTCAGATGAATAAGTTCCTCTCAGCATGTGACAGGAACAGCTCCAATGCTATGGATTCCCATTCCATTCAGTCATTAACTAAGTGTGATTCTGTTAGTCTGAAAGTCTCTGTCCTTCCCTAAAATTTGGGAAAACTCACAATGAACCCCTCCTTCTAGATGTCCAAGGTAGCTCCCTTGTTAGATCAAAATTACATCTTAACAGTCCTTAGCACTTTACAAGTTACAAAATACTTTGATATTTCTTATTGCAAATTATTCTTTTAACATTTTCTCAACCCTAAAATACAAAGCAAGTGTCTATTTCTAGAAAGAATCTTCCTCAATAGCCTACTAAAGCAAAGAGCAATTTGAAAATTGAGGCCTTCATTTGAACAATATTGATTCAGAATATAAAATGCCTTTGGTGTATGACTTTGAAGGAGAAATAAAGAACTATTTAGAATATGGGATATGGGGAATTAGAAGAGGGGTCTTGGAAATCATTACTTGGGTTCAAATTCTGGCTTAGTCATTCAGTTGTATATCTGCTCAAGGGCTCCATTTCCCCAACCATTGGATAACTGTATAAATATATAAAGGTCTTAGAACAATGTTTTGCATCAGTTTTACAATCCTCCCAGCCCTAGAGGGACTTTTGTAATTTGCCTATCAATCTTCTTGCCACTCAACAAGTTAATGCATAGTTGTCCAGAAGGGCAGCTGTTAGGATATTCTCACAGTTCCTTCCAAACGAGTACCTTGATAGCCCTGTCTTCAGCAACTAATCCTTCTATAAGATTTTCCTTGAAAACAATGCTGACTTGCAAACTATCTCTCCAGATGTGCCCAGTTTTAGCCTTGGGTTTTCATGCTGAGAAATCAGCATTAACTTTCCAAACTGATCTTCAGTCCTGATCTGTTCATGCTACTTCAGGTTGTGGCATCTCCTGAAATTCTTTGATGTTTGTATAGCAATGGCTTTATTCTGACATACCTTTGCTTGTGTCTCTTTGGAAGTGAAACGCCATTCAACAAGTTAACACATATATGTTTTGCTCTAAATCTTATCTTCTTAAACATTGTAATGTTCTTATTGGCTACAAGACACTACAGTGTTGGTTCTTTTTAACTTAAAATATTCAATTGGTTACATGCCTATAATAATGTAAGTCAGGAACTAATTAAATGCCCCTATCCCTGTATGTTCTTGTAAAGTAGCTTTAGTCAAATCCAAAGAGACACAACATTCTGGATAGTTCTGAAACTTATGACATCTTGGATATAGTATATACATTTAGAGAGAAAGAGAGGGAGAGAGAGAGACATCAATCTGTTGCCTCCTACCTGCCCCCTACTTGGGATCAAGCCCACAATCCAGGCATGTGCCCTGACCAGGAATCTAACAAGTGACCTCTTGGTGCAAGGGATGATGCTCAATCAACTGAGCCACATTGGCCAGGGTTTTGGTGCATATTTGCATGAGTTGAAGTGAATGGAGATTCATTTCCTTCCAGTCTGGAAATGCAAGGGACTGAGTGCATGGACTCGTTTAGAGGAGAGATAAGAGAATGATAAACAGAATGGCAGGGAGCACATGCCATCTGTTCCTCTTCTCAGTCTCAGTAACTGGCTTTGAGCTCTTATGGCAAGAAAGATTATAGCTGCAGCTATGTTCATAAAAGATCATAAGGCTCTAACACAAGCAGTGCCACTATAGGGATCCAAACAGTTTGAACACAGACCTTAAGAGAGGAGCATTCTAATTCATTTCTCTGCCACTCAAACATAAAGCATCGTGTCACAGTCCACAGTATAGAGCAGGCACCCTGAAGACTCAAGGACACACCAAAAGAGATACAGACCCTTATTGCCAAAAAATCTATCCTAGGAAATAAGTATTGGAGCATGTGAACTTTTTTCTTTTCATTAGCAATTATTTTCTTTTTTAAAAAAACTATGAATTCTATTTATTTGTTAGATATCAGATTATTGAGGTTATAAATTTTATCTTGTGTGAACATTGGTTGTTTGTGAAATATGTTTATAGCAGTGAAATTTTTAATATGTCAAAACTAGAAACAACTCAAATATTCATCAATAGTACAATGGACACATAAGTTATAGCTTATATTTAAATCTAATCATATGAAGGTATACTATATGATAGTAAGAACAAATATACTATTGCCATAAGACAAACATGTCTGAATATTTCAAATATAATGTTGAACAAAAGCGAACAGACACAGAAGAGTATATCTGTATTATTCTATTTATATTCAGTTCAAAACAGACAATACTGGATTATTCTGTCAAATGTCAGAATATTATTTTTCTGAGGAAGGGTAGTAACTATTAAAGTGTATGAAGAATGCTTCTGGGGTCTTGTAATATACTATATCTTGATCTGTTTCCTGGTTATAGATCTGTGCTCAATTTTGGAAAATTTGTTGAATAATATATTCTTACTAGAGGCCCAGCGTACGAATTCGTGCATGGGTGGGGTCCCTTGGCCTGGCCAGTGATCAGGGCTGATCAGGGCCATCTCGCCCAGTCCCCATAGGGGCTGAGGGAAAGACTGTGGGAGGTTGGCCAGCCACGGGAGCTTGGCTGTGGGAGTGCACTGACCACCAGGGGGCAGCATCACAGCAACTGGTCAACCGGTTGTTTGGTTGTTTGGTCATTTGGTCGCTTAGACTTTTATAGATATATAGATAGATATAGATAGATATAGATATAGATATAGATATAGATATAGATATAGATATAGATATAGATATAGATATAGATATAGATATAGATATAGATATTGATATAGATATATACACACACACATACATACACACACTAGTGGCCCAATGCATGAAATTTGTGCACGGGTGGGGGGGGGGGGCCTTGTCCCTCAGCTGGCCTGCACCCTCTCCAATCTGGGACCCCTCAGGGGATATCTGACTACCAATTTAGGCCTGATCCAGGCCTAAACCAGCAGTCAGACATCCCTCTCACAGTCCGGGACCGCTGGCTCCTAACCGCTCACCTGCCTGCCTGTCTGATCGTCCCTAACCACTCTGCCTGCCAGCCTGCTCACCCCCAACTGCCCCCCCCACTGGTCTTCTCACCCCCAACTGGCCCCCCCTGCCAGCCTGCTCATCCTCAACTGCCCTCCCCCCCACCAGCCTGATCACCCCCAACTGCCAGCCTGCTTGCTCCCAACTGCCTGCCCCCCCCCCCTGCCAGCATGCTCACCAACTGCCCCCCCCCGGCCTGATCACCCCAACTGCCCTCCCCTCCTAAACTGATCGCCCCTAACTGCCTCTGCCTCAGCCCTGCCACCATGGCTTTGTCTGGAAGGACGTCCGGAAGGTCTCCCAGTCTAATTAGTATATTACACTTTTATTAGTATAGATAGATATTTTAGGAACTTTCCTCAATATAATTTATATTTTCATAAATATAATTTTCTTAAAAAGTTGTTTATAGGGGAGATACTTCTCGGGTATCCCAAAATGTTGCTGAATGGAAGTTGAGAGTATGATTGGGAAAAACTCCAAGTATAAGTCATTGCACACAATGAATGGGATGGCCTTGGAAAATCATTTCTATAGGATTCTAAAGAATTTAATTTTTAATGTTTAGTCCATTTGTTTCATTTATTTGTCATATCTCTCTCACCATATCAAATGTCCATAAATTTGAACTGATACCATAACAGCATTTCCTGATCTACCAATCTAAAAATTCTATGAAACTATTTTAACTAGTAATGGGAATGGGTTTGGGATAATCACATTTTTTGAGAACCTAGGAAGACGCATAATAAACCCAACTATATGAATCTATTCAGAAATAGCAGTCCAAGAATATAGGACCTCCTCCTTGTCCTCACAATTTATATTTTATAAATTCTAGTGACTTGCTCATTCACACTTTTGGTAGATGGATATTTTGGTCCCAGTTCCAATTTCCTAATACCATTATTTAATCTCCATTATTAATTAAGGATCTTGCATTATGTTTTTATAATTGCAACTGAAAATTATTTTAGTACTAGAGGCCCGGTGCACAAAATTGATGCACGGGGGGGGGGTGTCCCCTCAGCCCCGCCTGCACCCTCTTACAATCCGGGACCCCTCAGGGGATGTCCAACTGCTGGTTTAGGCCCAATCCCGTGACATCCCTCTTGCAAACCGGGACCGCTGGCACCTAACTACTCGCCTGCGTGATCGCCACTAACTTCTCTGCCTGCCTGCCTGATTGCCCCTAACTACTAGCCTGCCTCCCTGATTGCCCCTAACGGCCTCTGCCTGCCTGCCTGCCTGCCTGCCTGATCACCCCCAACCACTTGCCTGCCTGCCTGATTGCCCCTAACGGCCTCTGACTCAGGCCCCGCACCTGGGACCAAGGCTTCCCTCCCTCTGGCCAGCTGCAGGCAACCAGGACCTGGGCCAGCTTTGCCCAGGCTGGCTACAGGCACCTGGGACCCAGGACGGCTTCACCCAGGACCCGGCTTTGTCAGGAAGAACATCCGGAATGACGTCCGGTCTATCTGTTCTAATTAGCATATTACCCTTTTATTAGTATAGATTTTGAAATGCACCTCTTTTGGTCTAGAAACTTAAATTAATCTAAAGCTAGTAAATAGCTTCATCCTCTCTCCTTGATTTTTAAGTCACTAACCATATTTGTTCTTCCTTATCCAATTACAAGAGCCTCCTCCCGGATTGAGAGTAAAGAAGTAGGTAAAGTTGAATGACGTCATTTACTCTGGTATTTATTAACATGGCACCATCTGTTCTTAAGCAGTACAATTTTCTCTTTATGTGTTTTTTATCTTATTCTTTTTAGAAATTTAGAAGTGTTGTTGTTTTTTAATTACCCTTGGCATTTTTATAAGCCCAAACTCATTCTAGTTTTTGTCTTGATGACAACTCACTGCTATTTTACGCTATCCTTTTGTGGATTTTGTAAATGTTGTTTTTATTTCTAAGATATCTCTAGGTGATCATAAAATTATATGAGGGTAATATTGCTTTACAGAAAGAGAAGAGCTTTTTCAAGAGCAAGAAGTATAGTTATGAGACTTGATTTTGTCATTCAATGACCTTGATTTAATCCACCATTTCTGAGAATAAATTACTTCATTTATAAATAGGAAAAAATAATACATACCTCAGGATTGTTTAATGTACAAGTATGCATGTAAATGAAGCCAATATATACTATTTATGCTAATATAGTATATAATGTATACATGTAATATATATAATGTTTATATAGTATATGTACTTGATAATATACTAATTACTAAGTTGAAACTGTCATCTAGATTTACTCTTTCATACTTTTATATGTCATTTATTTTCTTCTCAGAGACCATGTTTTCTAAAATATTTTAAAATCTATGATTTAGGTCTCCTACACCCAGCTTTTCATTCCTAGATTATAATAAACTCAGAGCAACATGGTCACTTTCTCCCTGGGTGCCTGTTACTTCAGCTTCACCAATCAGTTCTTCCTTGTTAGTCAAAATTAATTTCAAAGTAGTAGTTCTCATTGCCTCTTTAGCCTCCTGAGAGCTGAAACTGTCAGGAAGGCATGTCCAGAATTTATCAGATTTTTCTTTTAACAGAGACTATCAACAGTCATCTAGATAAGTGAGTCTCCTACCCTCACTCACAACTGTAAACTGAGCACAGGATATATCTGTCCTCCTCCAGAAATATATATTTCAGAGCTGATGAGCCACTGTCTCAGTGGCCTAGGGTTTACTCCCAACAGCATAATCATTCATACTCTCTCTCTTCATACTATCCAAATCCTCTCCTCTAAGTAAAAGCTTGAGCTGTTGAGTTTTTATTTACATATTCATCTTCCTAATTATTCCCCTTTATTTCTGTCAAGTTGGTTTCTTTTTAATATTATAGGCCTACTCAGAAGTACTGCTTAACTTAAGAAATATCAGGAGACTGAATTTCCTTCCTTTTGCAAAGATTTACACATGGAAGTTATTATTTCCAGTTACCTTACTACCCACACTCTGTCCACCTCCATGGGAACAGTTGAGTCTAAATTATCTCCTCTATTGTTTTCAGTACTACTGACCATCTATGATATTACTATCTGTTCTTCTCTGGTCATTCCTGTCCCCCTATATTGTGGCCATTTTACAGTTATATCTCTGTACTTTTATTTTCCCCTTTAAATTTAAACTTCAGTTGCTGATTTTAAAAAAAAGAAAAGAAAAACAGTTGACTCCTACAAACTCATTTTATTTAGTTTTCATAAATTGCCTTCCTCTCCTTGCCACATAACTATTTTTCTGATTTTATAAATGAAGCTTCAAAATCCTTGTATGTAGCCAATTACATGTCTACTTAGAATTCCTTCACTCTTTAAACAGTGGCCTCCAAACGAAAGAAAGACAAGATATCAACCTGCACTCCCATTTCTTACGTACAACTCCAAAATTGGTAGAATGGCATTTCAGAGTACAATCAGTGGATTACAAATCTCATGAGATGCGTCACTCAGAAAGAGTTCTGTGGTTACAGAAGCCTGAGGAAGGAAGAACGGTATAGCCCCATTTTGTAGATTTGTATGCCCCGAATAAAAATGCAGAAATATATTTCAGTAAGAAAATATAACACACCAGTATAACTTTGTTTAACCCAGCATTTCCAAAAATCATTGATTATTTAGTTACATCCCAAGGAACATATTTATCCTACATAATAAAAGCCTAGTATGCAAATTGTCCTCTTGGGTGGTCGTTCGACCAGGAGTTCAACCGCTCATTATGACATCTGCTGACCACCAGGGGGGCAGCGCGAAACATGGCAGGCGTCAACAACATGCTGGCACCTCTCACTGGCTACCTGGGGGCGGGAGTGATGGTGACTGAGGTGCAGTGAGAATGTGGGGTGTCCTCTGAGCTTGCTCTCACAACCCCTGCTACCTTCCCCCAGGACGCCAGAGCTCACTCACTAGGGAAACCCCATGCTCAGTTGCTGGGCACCAATGAGAAGCTTGCCGCACACCCATGCAGCCTCTTCCAGGTGAGCCGGTCGCAGCTGCGGGACCCCAGGGGCCAGTCAAGCTCCTTGTGGGTTCGCGCAGGAGCCGGTCTGCGAGGCCAGCCAGGAGAGAGCATGCTGCCCTCCTGGCTTCTGTGCAGTGCTGCTGGGTAGCCCAGAAGCCCACGCTGCACCCTGGCCTGCAGCATGTGGCCGTGCTCACCGCATCGCTGCTTGGGGACTAAGGCGCCATGACTCAAGCACCGTGACTCAGGCAGAGGGGGTGAGTGGGGTTCCCGGGGCGTAAGTGCTTCCCAGGGCCCAGAGGTCAGCTGGGACCTGCCCTTCCATACCAGATGCTCGCACTTCAATCACCGGCCAAGCCTAGGGACTGCACCCATGCAGGAATTTCATGCACCGGGCCTCTAGTTAATTATAATACTACATAAAATTTATTGAATGCTTATTTTGTCAAAAACTATGCTAAGCAAATTATATATATACTAGAGGTCCAGTGCATGAATTTGTGCACAGGTTGAGTCCGGTTGGCCAGCCCCGATGGGGGCCCGATTGGGGCTGGGCTGACCAGGGGGGAGGGGCTGCAGGAGGTTGGCTACTGGCCCTGCCCCTGATCAGGGTGGGAGTGTGATTGGGGGCAGGGCCAGCTGGGAGGAGGAGCCACGGGAGGTGGGAGGGGGCGATCGGGGCTGGGATTGGGCCAGTTGGCTGCTGCAGTGTGCGTCATAGCGAATGGTCATTCCGGTCATTCTGGTCATTTCGTCATTCCGGCCGCTTGGCTTTTACATATATACTAGAGGCCCGGTGCATGAAATTCATGCATG
Organism: Cnephaeus nilssonii; assembly: GCF_951640355.1. Taxonomy (NCBI): domain Eukaryota; kingdom Metazoa; phylum Chordata; class Mammalia; order Chiroptera; family Vespertilionidae; genus Cnephaeus; species Cnephaeus nilssonii. The sequence goes on from NC_137082.1 coordinate 80,326,062, forward strand.
GGGGGGGCCCTCAGCCCAGCCTACACCCTCTCCAATCCAGGACCTCTTGGGGGCAATCAGACATCCCTCTCAAAATCTGGGACCACTGGCTCCTAACCGCTCACCTGCTTGCCTGCCTGATCACCCCTAACTGCTCCCCCCTGCCAGCCTGGTCACCCCCAACTGCCCCCCCGCCAGCTTGGTTGCCCATAACTGCCCCCCCGCCGGCCTGGTTGCAGACAACTGCCCACCCTGCCGGCCTGGTAACCCCTCACTGCCCTACCTGCTGGCCTGATCACTCCCAAATGCCTCCCCTGCGGGCCTGGTTGCCCCACTCAGCCTGCTGCTCAGTCGTTTGGTCGCCCCTCACTAACTCCCCTGCTGGCCTGGTTGCCCCACGCAGTCTGGTGCTCGGTCATTTGGTCATCCCTCACTAACCCCCCTGCCGGCCTAGTTGCCCCACGCAGCCTGTTTAGTCCTCGGTTCAGTTGCGATGGTTGCTTAGGCTTTTATATATATAGATATATTCATCACATATTTATTGAACACTTAATATTTGCAAGGACTCTTCTTGTCACTGATAATACAGTAATACAAATAATTAATAAATTATCTCTGTCATTATTTTAGCAGAGAAAATAGATAATAAGTTAAATATACAGTTTAGCTATAATAAGTGATAAGTAGAAAAAGTTAAGCAAGAGCAGGATATATATCATTAATGAGAGTGGGGCAGGCTTTAAATTTTAGATAGACAGAGAAAAACTCACCTAAAAGGTAGCTACTGAGTAAATATCTAAAGGCAGGGGGACTTATGTATTAAAAGCCCAGAGGCATGAATGTGCCCAGGTTTTTCAATGAACAGCAAAGGATAGCAAGGCTGGAGAATAATAGACAGGAGAGAATACCAGGAAACAAAGTTGGAGAAGTAACAGAATCTTGTCCTTTATCAATGTAAAAATGGCAAGCCACTAGAGGCTGTTGAACAGAGTGACATATTTTGAGAGCATTTAACAGCATTATTTTGGCGATTGTTTTGAGGTCAGATAACATGCAGGCAAGAACAGAAGCTGAGAAATGAGGAGACTTATAGAAATATTAGAGGCCCAGTGCACGAAATTTATGCACGGGTAGGGTTCCCAGCGGCTGCCGGCTGCTGGCTGGGGCCTCCTTTCGTTTTGCATTTCCCCTGGTGATCAGGGCACACCATAGTGAGCAATCAAACTCCCAGTCAGTCAAACTCCCAAGGGGACACTTTGCATATTAGGCTTTTATATATTTTATATATTTTATATATATTTGGGAGAGATGGCAATGGCTTGGACCAGAAGTACAGCAGTGATCAGATTCTAGCTATGTTTTGAAGGTAGAACTTCAATGCTATTTTTGTTTTGTTGTGTTGGTTGTTATTGCTGTTACTGTTGTGTGCTCTCTCCTGAACAACTGGAAGAGAGGAGTTCATATTACCTAAGATGGACAAGACTATAGGAGAAGAAGCTGGTTTCCCAATGGCATGGATAGAGGATATCAGGAGTTCATTTTTTAACATGTTAATTGGTGGTTGGACATATGAACCTATATTATCTCAATTACTCCCTTAAACAACTCAACAAGCTGTTTACTTAATATTATAACCATTTTACATTTGAAAAACTAATATCTAAAGAGGTCAAAAATTGCTATGCGGTCACCCAACTGACTCAACAAGTGCTGAGCTGGGATTTGAATTCAGGGACACTTTACTTCTCAATCCCAGGTTAACAGCTGACAAAATTACCTGCTCATAATAGTGACTATTTACTAATGTTGAATTAGGAGATACTTAAAGCTTCCTGTAATTAAAACAGCTGAAATATACTGCATCAGTGGACTTGACTGTGAACTCTCCTCTCAGTTATCCATGTCAAAATAATTCATAAATCACAGGATAAAATGAACATGCCCACTGTACATCTCTTCCATCTGAATCTAACAATAGCACTGGCATTCTCTAGCCTCTTTAAATCCTCTATCTTTCTTTATAGCATGGGACATTGCATTCTCTTCAATCCCCTGTGTTATACCTCTTGTGACTATGAATTTGTGCAGATTAACGGTTTCATTCTCCTTCCTATGATGAGTTTTCATTCTTCTTGATCTTGGTTTTGATCCCCCTTTACTGTCTCAAAATCATCCTCTTTTTAGAAATCTTATTTGGCATCTTCTTTCATGTACTGGAACACCTCCTCTTCCTTAATAAGCCAAAACACTAAAGAAAAAATAGCTTTTATCAAATTCCTTCACTTAAGGGGAGATATCAGTTGGAAGTTATAAAACATGTTTTATTCCTAAACCACTTAGATTCTGGTGTAACCACAGAAATTTTCTCCTCAAGGATTTTCTTTTTTTGTGCCCAATAAATAGCCTGCAACAGAGGTGGGACACAGGAAAGAAATTAATGTTAAATGTGGACAGGGTCATGCCCATCACTAAAGACTTGGGTTCTCCACTGATGAGTTTGGTCTTGATTTAATGAACCAGATTGAGAAACACAACAAGCCCATGAATCACTAGGAACTAATGGTTATTCCTCCCTCTCTGCCCCCATGCCATTCTGTCTCAGAGCTCAGACAAAGTATAGGAGAAAGCACACTTCCAATGCTGCAAAGCAGTCCATTTAGCTCCAGATCCTAAGAATGCCTTGAGTCAGCTTGCTGCAGATTCCACCAGTGAGCTTTGACTTCTCAGCAATCTCTCTCTGGAGAGTCTTCCCAGAAAGCCATCCGTTCAGCTCACCCCTGAATGCACTTTGAACAACTGGCTGCCTCTCTCATAAGCACGTTATTAAAGGTCTCTTTTCAAAAGCAGAGATAGTGCCCTGGAAAATGCGATATTGATTTTTTCCCCTTCTTTCTCACTGTTTCAATCACTGCTCGTTTGAATGGCTTTCATTTTTAGCAACAAGAGAATCTTCGAAGAAAAGTGGTTTATAGGATCAGTCTGATATAAAATCACCGCTCAATTTAAGCTCTGAAAAATACTATTGATATTTTAATAGAAGTTTGGAGAACCTATTGCAAGCTCAATAATAGCTACAAGGAGTTTATACACAGAAATCATACTTAGGGATCATTTTATTTCTTAGGTAGTATGTGTTAACAGCAAATAATGGTTTAAACCTTCACTCACTTCCATTACTGTATACATCAAGAGTCTCAAGAGTGTGGACATGTTCAGAGTACTTCAGGAGGGGTAAAAGCCTTTCTGCAACTCAAATGATTTGTCTCTAATTGGCCCCCAAAGAAAAAAGCTGGGATGGTTTTCTCTTAAGCTTCATATTTGCCTGTATTGGCTCCAGGAAATCACAACTATTTTTGAGCTGAAAGAACTAGAGGTAATGTAGTTAAATGGATTTGTTGCATAAGTGGACAAGCAAAGCCAAGGTGGTGGTGTGATTTGATGGAGGTTGCACAATTTCAAATTCCTGTCTAGGACTCCCTCTCTGTGGGTACCTAGAATCCTTCTCTCTAACCTGGATCATGCTATAGTACTGACTTCTCTCCTTCATTCTCTTCCCAAACTCTCCAAAATACCTATGGATCTTCTCAGTTCTATGCTGTAAAAACATACTCACTTATGAAGTACACTAGAGGCCTGGTACACGAAAATTCATGCACTCGGGGGCAGGGGTCCCTCAGCCCGGCCTGTGTCCTCTTGCAGTCCAGGAGCCCTCAGGGGATATATGACCTGTGGGAGGTAACTGGGCGGGCCGATCAGGGGATGGCACCGGCTGGCAAGCATACAGCCCCGCTCCCTGATCACCCCTCCACCACCGCTGGTTGCTGCTGCTCCCCCCATCACTGTCCCCTCCCTTTGCCCACTGGCACACACCTTGGCTGGCCTGGCATAGCCTGCTCACTGGCCCACTCCCCGCCAACTGGTTGTTCTGCCGTTCAGTCAATTTTCATATTACATTAATTATATGGGACTAGAGGCCCAGTGCATGATAATTCATGCACGGGACGGGGGGTCCCTCAGCCAGGCCTGCCCCCTCTCACAGTCTGGGAGCCCTCAGGAGAGGGAGACAACCTGGTGATCAGAGGAAAGTGACACCCCATCACACCTCTGCTGCTGCCACTGCCGGCAGCACTAGCCTTGGCCAGCCGGCCCTGGTTACCTGAGCTCAGGCAGCCCTGGGCAGCTGGGAAGCCGCCATCAGAGGCTTGCCTGCGCCTCCGGCCGGCTCTGAGCAGCTGGGGGGCTGAAAGGACTGGGGGACTCTGGAGCCCTTGCCACGTGGCTGCCACCCCGGTAGGGCTGAGAGGACTGGGCGCCACCATCTTGTGGCTGTGGGCACCGTCATCTTTGCAATGGCATGAGGGTCAATTAGCATATTCCCTCTTTATTAGATAGGATTAGTGATATGACCATTCTAATTCACTTATTATTTAGCAAAAGGAGAGTGTTATGTTAAGGGTCCATCATGTCAAGAACCACCTTACCCAGAAAAATCACTGTGTAACTTCAATGCATATTGATGTTACTCCTTTCTAGTCAACCCCTATAAACCACTGAAAATATGCCTTGATTAGTCCTTAAGTGTTCTTCGTATGTGCCAAGATTTTTAGAGAGGCCTTTGAATTCAATGTTAATTAAATGAACATATATTTACCATCTATATATATAAAAGCCTAAGTGACCCAATGACTGGTAGACCAATCGCTATGATGTGCACTGACCACCAGGGGGCAGACGCTCAACTCAGGAGCTGCCCCCTGGTAGCCAGTGCACTCTCATAGCAGGAGTGCCGCTCAGCTGACTGACCCGTCCCTGTGGCCCACCAGTCTGGCGGCAGCCGCTCACTCCCTCAGTAGTCCTATAGGTCCAATCTCGGGAGAACGGGCCAGGCATTGAAGGACCGGTGCTGCTGGCATGATCCTGACAGTGCCACAGGCCTCCTGCAAGTTGGCCTCTGGCACTGCCACCGCTTCCCCTCCCTAGATGCTCTGCAAGGAAATAAAGATATAAAAACGGCCGCCAGGTGGATCCCAACAACCTGCGCAAACATCAGCAGGACAGATCTGGATCCTGGGCTGGTAAGAGAGTTCACCATCCACCCAGAGGGCCAATTGCACTCTGCCCCCACCCCATCCCCCTCAGGGCGGGTGCCAGATGAAGGGCTCATGGCTGGCGAGCACCACTGCTATGGCACAAGCCTCTCCCAATTGGGACTGACTGGGCGCAAGCCTGTTGCAGGTGCAATGGGGCGGGATGAGCGGGAGCAGTAGGCAGGAGCTACAGGTGGCACTGGACTTTCAGTTTCGGCCTAATCCTTGCAGGCCACCCCAAGGAACCCCACCCATGCACGAATTCATGCACCGGGCCTCTATATGGTTAATAAATGTATAAGGCACCATGCTATATGTTAAGAGGGATACGAATAGGAAGAAAATGTGGCATTTTCCTTGAGTAAGTTATGTTTAATACAGATGCATGTTTTAAATGTATGAAGATAAACTTCACTGGAAGATCTTGATGTAAAAGAAGACAGTAGAGAGGAACTTTAGAAGACCAGAATTTAGGGCTTGTCAACATAGTGGAATTAGACAGAATGCTTAGGAAAATGTAGTGAGATCTCATTTCAAAAATGTGACCAAAGAAGAAGAAAAGGGATGAGAAATAAGATGTTACTGAGTTTGGAGAATCAAAGCTTTTTTTAGTATACTACACCATCAGGGTAAAAGAACCTTGATGAGGATGGGGAGAGGGCTATCCATTTATCCAATCATGTAATAACTATTCATTGGGAAGGTATTATATGTTCTAGGCTCTAGAGATAACTTTGAAATGGTGAGGTTAGGAGGCATTACATTTAAAGCCAGACTAGCATGATTGCTGTGAAAATAGAAAACAAGAGATAGATTGAGAAATGTTGGAGGAACTGTGATTGAACATGAAAAGAGAGCCTATCCTATATAATAAAAGACTAAATGCTAATCGACCGAATGGCGGAACAACCAATCACTATGACTTGCACGGACCACCAGGGGGCAGACGCTCAATGCAGGAGTTGCCCCTGGTGGTCAGTGCACTCCCACAGGGGGAGCGCCACTCAGCTAGAAGCCGGGCTCACGGCTGGCGAGCGCAGAGGCAGTGGCAAGAGTCTCTCCCACCTCCAAGGCAGCGCTAAGGATGTCCATCAGTCGGACATCTCCCAAGGGCTCCTGGACTGTGAGAGGCTGCAGGCCAGACTGAGGGACTCCCCCCCCCCCCGCCCCCAAGTGCACAAATTTCATGCACTGGGCCTCTAGTATAACATAAAGCACTGACTTGGATGTCATAAACAGATTGAGGGGAAAGTGAGAGGAACTGATTGGAAGTATGTGCAGATAGAGGAGGAACACCAAATGGATTAGGTTTTGTCCACAGTGCTAGGGATGGGATATCTGGTGGACAATTTCTCTCTTGGCTCTGACTTGCTTTGTCCTGGCATTTCTGGAAGATGCAGAGAGCCATTGCCATCAGAAACAAGGCCAACTCCTGTGGGAAAGGAAGTACCTGAGTTTCATTAGAAGGATCCTTGCTTGTTCCACATGTCTAAGCACCTCACATCAGGAGCCTACATGGTTGGGGGGAGAAAAACCTTATAGTAACAAGAGGTATAGGATTTGCCTGGCCTTTTCTTCTTTGTGTACATCCTTCTTGGGAACCATGAAAGAAAATAGTTCTGGCAGCTAGCCATTCTCATTCTTTCCCCAGCAGAGGGGAGCCTAATATAATGTAGCTCTTAGATGCAGGTTTCTTGCTTCCTGTTTCCATGTGTTTAGCCTGACATGATACAGGAACTAATTAGCTCCCTATCAATAATCACTCAAAAGTTTTTTCCACATTCTAATTAGTTCAGTACCTAAAATGTAGACAAGTAATGAGCAGATAAGGTTTTTATCTCTATGAAAAGTATACCCTCAATTGGAACTTCATACCTTGGTTGGGAGAAATTTTGATGAATGACCCTATAACTGTACCATGTAGAATGCTACCTTTTCTGCTTTAGGAAAACCAACACAAATTTCAAATGGCCACTTGGTTAATAAGCTGAAGACAAACTGGAAGAAATATTATCTACTAGTGCACATTGAAAGGAAATTAATTAGAAGGTGGCTGGCAGCAGGGCGGGACTGGGTGAGCCTGGCCGGACATGCCATGGAGCCAACCTCCGGTGGTCCCTCCCCAGCATCTGCTGAGTAAGTGGGGTCCCTCTGGCAGGTGGGGTCCCTCAGCCTGGCCTACAGGAATTGAGCCGAAACTGGCTCTCCAACATCCCCTGAAGGGTCCCGGAGTGTGAGAGGGCACTCTGCGAAGTTGTTGTCGTACAGGGTGTGGAAGGCAAATGCAAGTGTGCAGTAAACCAGATTTGGGCCGACAGTGCCCCAGCAACAACATAACCCAAGGCTGAAGGTGCAATCGCTCAGCCCTGTAAGGAGTTTGGCTCCATCCTCTTGGGTTTCATGGTGCATCACCTGAGAGCCTCCACTGCCAAGTCACTGCAGATCAGCAGCTCCTGTGTTGAGCATCTGCCCCCCTGGTGGTCAGTGCGTGTCATAGTGACTGGTCAGATGGTAGGAGGGACACTTAGCCTATTAGCCTTTTGTATATACACTGAGTGCCCAGATTATTATGATCTCTGAATGCATAATAATCTGGCCACTCAGTGTATATATTTTTATATATATATATATATATATATATATATATATATATATATATATATATATATATATTAGAGGCCCGGTACATGAATTCATGCATGGGTGGGGTCTGGCCAGCCTGGCCAGGGGAGGGAACATGGGTGGTTGGCTGGCCTGCCTGCTGGTCGAACTCCTGGTCGAGGGGACAATTTGCATATTAGCCTTTTATTATATAGGGTATACACTGAGTGGACAGATTATTATGCATTCAGAGATCATAATAATCTGGCCACTCAGTGTATATATAGATTTTGTACCCAAACTATGATAACCATTAGAAAATAAATTCCTACTCTACACCCTACTGGCTGTGATATAGTCTATGAACACCTGTAACAGCAGTTTCTCTGAAAAGTGAGCTATATAATACTTACATTCCAGGGATGATGTAAGCATTACATCAAATGAAGCTGGGTCCCAGCAAATGATAGACTAATGTAATATGGACCCCACTTTCACTACTAACACACAGAAAGTAAACAAAAAATAATGGAAACATGATTTAGCTTAAAAAAATTGACATTCTCAGGTACCAGGAAGAGAGAAATTAAAGCTAAAGCAAAACTTAGGAAATGGCAACCTAGAAATTAATAGTCACAATAAATAGAAAATGTTGTTTGAGGAAAGTAAAGATCTGTCAATAAGAAAGCTGTGTAACTGGAGATTATGAAAGCAGTACCGCTTCTATAAAAAAAATACTAGAAAAACTACTTAGACGAGAAAAATCTTCAAAAAAAAAATTATCCCACACACCAGCAAACCCTCAAGCCTAAATCTCTACCCTTATCATGAAATTATTCCATCACAGATATATTAAACTGGCACCAAAAAAATTAAAACAGAAACTGGTGAACTCCCTGGAGTTTCCAATGGAATCTAAATAAAAATCTTACTGTGGCACTGTTTCTATAACCTACTATAAACTTGATCAAAGATTCAAGACAAATCAATACTGGAATTAAGATAATATATCTATCAAGATCCTACAAACAAATCCTAGAGGGTTATTATGAACCATTTTATAACAATAACTAGAAGCCCGTTGCACGAAGTTTCGTGCAATAGACTTTCACCTGGCTGCCAGCAGCAGTTTTCCTCTGGCCACCCGCCGATCAGAGCGCCTCCCGCCAGCGCGATCCGCTACCCCAGAGGAACTTCAATCAGGAGGCGCTCTGATGGTGGGTGGCCAGAGGAAAACTGCTGCTGGCGGAAAACTGGTGCCGGCAGCCACGCAATTGGCCACCCCGAGTTCCGCCACCAGCGTCTTCCCCCGGCCGCATGGGTCCTTCCGCAGCTTTGGCCTTTTAGGCTGGCAGGAGGAGCGGGGCGCGGGGACTCGCGAGTCCCCGCCCCCCGCTCCTACCACCAGCCAATTGGCCACTCTGAGTCCCGCCCCCCGCGCCTCCAGCCGGCCCAATCGTGGGCGTAGCGGAGTGATGCAATTTGCATATTGCCTTTTTATTATGTAGGAGGATTAGTGAACTTAAGGTAGAATTAACAGATTCCTTCAATTAACCTAAATTGATGGAAAAATAAAGAAAATCTATGTGACTAGCCCTATCTTTATTAATAAAACTAGAGGCCCGGTGCACGAAATTCGTGCACGGAGGGGGGTTGTCCCTCAGCCCAGCCTGTACCCTCTCCAATCTGGGACTCCTGGAGGGATGTCCGACTGCCCGTTTAGGCCCGATCCTGGTGGGATCGGGCCTAAACGGGCAGTCGGACATCCCTCTCACAATCCAGGACTGCTGGTACCCAACTGCTTGCCTGCCTGCCTTCCTGATTGCCCCTAACCGCTTCTGCCTGCCAGCCTGATCACCCCCTAACCACTCTGCTGCCAGCCTGTTTGCCCCCAACTTCCCTCCTCTGCCAGCCTGGTCACCCCTAACTGCCCTCTCCTGCAGGGTTGATCACCTCCAACTGCCCTCCCTTGCAGGCTTGGTCCCTCTCAACTGCCCTCCCTTGCAGGCCAGGTGCCTCCCAACTGCCCTCTCCTGCTGGCCATCTTGTGGTGGCCATCTTGTGTCCACATGGGGGCAGGATCTTTGACCACATGGGGGAAGCAATATTGTGTGTTGCAGTGATGATCAATCTGCAGATTACTCTTTTATTAGATAGGATAGAGGCCTGATACAGGGGTGGGGGGCAGCTGGTTTGCCCTGAAGGGGGTCCCGGATCAGGGTGGGGTTCCCTTGGGGTGTGGGGCAGCCTGAGTGAGGGGCCTGTGGTGGTTTGCAGGCCGGCCACGCCCCCTGGCAACCCAAGCAGAGGCCCTGGTATCTGGAATTTATTTTCTTTCTACAATTGAAACTTTGTAGCCTGGAGCGGAGCCTGGGACTCCCTCCGAGGCCGGAAGCCATTTGTGTTGGGGTTATAATTTATGCATTCTCAAATATTAAAACAAAACCCTAGGCCCCATGGATTTAATTGGCAAAAATTGACCAAACTTTTAAAGAAAGAAATCTAATTCTTATGAGAGAAATAAAGAGAAAGTACTTTCCATTGTATGAAGTGAACAATAACGTCAAAAAATACCACGCACAAATATGCACATACACACATGCACTCTATGCACATGAAGACAAAGAATATGAAAAGAATGGAGAATTACAAATCAATAACCTTCATGAGAATATATCCAAAATTATTTGCAAATCAAATTCAGTAATAAACCTCAAGTAGGGTTTATCCCAAGAACTTAAGATTGCTTTAAAATTTGAAAAATCAATGTATTTTCATCATATTTACAGAAAAAAGAAAATGTATATGATAATTTCAGTAGATACAGAAAAATGATTTGACATAATTTACTAAACTCAGTAAAATCTTGGAAAAATAAAGCAATAATAGGTTTAAAGATTGACAAGTAAAAGTAAAACTGTCTTCCTACATGATTATCAATGTAGAAAATCCTAAATCATATACCAAAGATCTACTAGAAGTAATAAGTAGATTTAGCTACCTTATAACATACTAGAGGTCCAGTGCACGAAATTTGTACACTGGAGGAGTCCCTCAGCCCGGCCTGCGCCCTCTCACAGTCCAGGACCCCTCGGAGGATGTAAGCCAGCAGTCAGACATCCCTCTCACAGTCCAGGGCTCTTGTAGTCTGGGACCCCTTGCTCCTTATCGCCCACCTGCAACAGTGGTGGGAGAGGCTCCTGCCACCACTGCTGCGCTTGCCAGCCGTGAGCCCAGCTTCTGGCTGAGTGGCACTCCTCCTCCATTGAGTGCCTTCCCCCTGGTGGTCAGTGCGTGTCATAGCAACCAGTTGTTCCGCTGTTCTGTCAATTTGCATATTAGGGTTTTATTATTTAGGATAAGGTCAATATACAAATACCAATTGTAGATTTTTACTCTAATAGCATACAATTGGAAAATAAAAACATTTCCATTTCCAATAGTACCAGAAAATATTTCAAGAATTAAGAAAACTGCCCTAACCGCTTTGGCTCAGTGGACAGAGCATCGGCCTATGGACTGAAAGGTCCCAGGTTCGATTCTGGTCAAGGGCATGTACTTTGGTTGCAGGCACATCCCCAGTAGGAGGTGTGCAGGAAGCAGCTGATATTTCTCTCTCATCGATATTTCTAACTCTCTATCCCTCTCTCTTCCTCTCTGTAAAAAAATCAATAAAATATGTTTTAAAAAAAAAAAGAACTAAGAAAACCAAGCAACTTGTCTATGCAAAACAACAACTGCATAACATTAAAAGAGAAAGAAATTATAATTTGAAAACAATCAAAGAGAAAAAGAGGCAACATAAATTTTAATATTCAAGCAGAAACTACTTTGGAAACTAGAAGAAACAAAATAGATTAAAAAATTAAATAGTTGTCTAGCTAAATGAAAACAGCAGACGCACAGCCCTTACATTGAGAATATTCCACTTAATATTGTCTATGAAAACTGTAATAATAAAGTACCGTTTGATTTAAAATATATGGAAACATAATGAAAAAGGACCTAAAATGTTGAAAGATGTTGTATTGTTGAAAAAGAGGGTGAGAGCACAGATGTGGCACTGTTGAAGAAACAGAGAATGAAAAGATGAAGGATGATGAGGGAATGAGAGACACTGGAGCAGCTAAGTCCCCAGCTCCAGAACTGATGCTCAGCTACATCCTTCCCCAGGGTGCAGGTCCCAAGATTAAACAGCTGTATGTACCACATGGTGTTCCTATCACTTAAAAAAATAGAAAGGTCCTCATTAGTACAAGTGTAGACCTGATATTTTGTGGTTAATGAAAGCTTAGAGTCATTTAAAGTAATAAGATGAGAATTTCCATACCTACTTTAAAAGATGCCTGTGGGAATTAGACACAATATGCGAACACTGTTGTTATTTAGCTATTATTATACATCATTTTTGTGCTCAGCTAAAAGTCAAATATAGCTGTAACTCCCCCTTCCCTCAGAAAATGGGGAAAATGAAGCAGAGAAAGAGTCCCTGGTAATGATCTAAAGTTTGTTTGTTGACTTGTATGTCTGAGTAGTTTACAACCTTGGCCTTTTTTGAAGTTTAGGATAAGATCTAATGGCGATTTAGATGACTCTACAGTTGCTTAAACACCAGCATGGGGTCTCCGGTGGAAAGCTTTAAAGTTTCACTCTTAACACATGGAATACAATTTACTTCAGGGTGTAACATTCTCCCTGGGGGGAAAAATATGCTGTTGGAAATGCACAAGGTGAGGAGGGGAATTCCTGAGCTTCTCAGTGATACAAAAGGAAAGAAGTGAGAAATGAATGCATGGGCACATAGAGATCTGGAATTTCATGCTCAAACTGTCAAATTTTATTTTACCCCAGATGAAAGCACTTGCCCAGCCCACCAACCTCTGTATCAGCTGTCTGGGTGTGTTCCATGCCAACTCTTACACCTTTTAAAGAAATGCAAAAGCATAACTTGAAGTGCAATTTCAGTAGAGGAAATATTCACATCTAATGATTCCAGAAGTGACAATATTTTTTGTAGCATCACCATAGGAAACAAATTTTAACCATTTTAGAAGGCAGAGTTCCAGCCCATCATATTCAACCACTCTGGATATGTCAACTGAACTGAACATCTGTTCAAAAGGAGCTTCTGCAAGAAATACCAGGCTTGAACTATAATCATGTGGTTCTACAGCACATCAAGGTCGCCTCCATGTGACCCAGAAGACTATATGATGTCCAAGGTTATGGATCATCTCTCTCAATGTCATCCTGCCCCACCCACACAATCTTTAAGATGGATAAACCTAATGCCATTCATGCCACCCAGGCAGCAATCTTTCCTCTAACATTCCTCAGAAGTGATCTTCAGCTTTTAGCTTAAATGCCTTTAGCGATAGGCTGCTCATTTTTTTGACAAGGCAGATTGTTTCTTGGTTAGACAGCTCTAATGTTGGAAAGTTCTTCCTCAAATTGCAGCAAAAATCAGCCTCCCTGTAATTTCCACCCACTGATCCTTGTCCTGCCTTCCAGAGAAATACAGGATGAATTGACTTCCCCTCTTCAAATGACAGCCCTCTGCCCAGGCATGCTGACTCCTTCAGTTGACTGCTCAGTGTAGAGGGGTTGTGGCACTGTGGTTTAGTAAAAAACAAAAAAAAAAAAACTGGATTTAGTTCTCTGGTCTCAGGTGTCACTTCCTAATGCCAAATTCTTATCTCTAGGAGCCTCTCCAAATATGTGTAATAGAGATAAGGGTATACAGGCTTACCTTAGAAATACTGTGGGTTCAGTTCCAAACCAAATCAATAAAGCAAATATTGCAATAATGTGAGTCGTGCAAATTTTTGACGTACATGTAAAAGTTATATTTACACTATACGATAGTCTATTAAGTGTACAATATCATTATGTCTAAAAAAACTTGCATACCATAATTTAAAAATACTTTATTGCTGAAAAACATTAACCATCATCTGAGCCTTTAGTGACTTGAAATCTGTTTGCCAATGGAGGGTCTTGTGATCAGGGTGGTAGTTGCTGAAGGTTGGACTGGTTGTAGCAATTTCTTAAAATAAGACAACAATGAAGGGAGTGAGAAAAAACTAGGAGAGAGTCAAAGAATTTAACAGGATGAATGGAATAGGGGGGAGGAAACAAGGTGAATAAAGTGTATGCACACCCCTTTGCCTATGAAGGATTGCTGCCTTCAGCTCACTCTCTGTAACTATCCAAGAGCTAGGAATATTATTCCTCTATAGGCAATGAATGAGTTTACATAAACATAAAAGAGTTTAAAAATGGAAATGACAATAGAAATTGTGTGATCTATTTGGAAGAGAAAATTCCAAGCATTTCATTTCTTATGAAAAGAAACACTCCAGCTCCCCTATCTTATGACCGATGTCTTTTGTGCTGGGTCTGACCTGGCAGCCAAATAGGAGGGCATAAAATATGCAGGGGAGAATGGGGAGAGAAAGTATGAAAGAAATGGAGCAATTACATTTTTATCTCATGTAAAATCTGTAATAATCACTGTAATCTAAAAGCTTTTAGGTCCAACTTTTGTTTGATGGTTGGATTTGCATTGACACTGTAAAGAAATCAGAAGTAATACACTGCCCTTCATGATAATGGCTGAATGCAGAATAAACCTCTCGGACAATTTTTGCACTTCTGGTGCTCAGGCCTTGGGTAAATTAGTTGCAACATCTTAGACCATTAGAATGATTACAGCTGAGTATCATACATAGTAATAGCAGCCCAAGGGCTGTGAAAGTCCTTGATAATGTTTAGGTATGTGGAACTCTGCAGTACCTAGAAATAGTTAAGGGAGTTAGTAAAAAGGACAACTAGTACTTGGATAGCTATCTCTACTTCAATAAGTCAGAGAGAGGGTATATTTCAACAAAGGTCAGTGGTCTTGAGACTAAGTATTTTAGAGCTGTCAAGAGAAACTCACAGACCACTTTCTTTAAAGAGTTGATGTTTCCCTAGAAGGTCTGAATGAGCAGTTTAAACACAACTCATATTCAGATCATAAGTAAACTAAGCTTTCTGAATATGGAGGAAATAAACATAACAACCCATCAATCCCTTATTGGGAGTCCTATATTTAATACACATGTCTTAGTCCATTTATCATGCTATAAGAAAACATCACAGACTGGGTGACTTATAAACAACAGAAATTTATTTCTCACAGTTCTGGACACTGGAAGTCTAAGATTAGGATGCCACCAGCATGGTCAGGTGAGAACCCTCTCCCTAAAGTTACAGGCTTTTCCTGTTTCTTTACATATAGCCGAAAGGGCTAGAGAGCTCTGTGGGATGTCTTTTATAAGAGCACCAATTCCATTCATGAGTTTTGTGCTGATGAACTAATCACGCCCAAAGGCCTTGCCTTCTAATACCATCACATTTGGCATTAAGACTCCAACAGCTGAATTTTAGGGAGACACAAACATTCAGCCATAGTAAAAGGGTTTAAGGCCCCCCCAAAAATCTCTGAGAATACAGTCATCAAAGAGACATATTTGGACCCAATGGCAGGGGCTTGCAGTGTTGCAAGACTTATATTTGAAGTCCCATACCTTGTTTATACACAAGTCTTATTATATGCATAGAAATTTGAGAATATCTGGTTCTGTGGACCTGGATAGTATTATGCCAAGTGAAATAAACAAGTATCACATGATCTCCCAAATATGTGGAATATAATAAACAAAATAAACTGGTGAACAAAACATACCCAGACACGGAAACATGGAACAGACTGACAAACTTCAGAGGGACTGTGAAAGTTAGGAGGTTGGAGGGGAGTGATTAAGTGGGGGACTTATATACATAACCCATGGACATAGACAACAGAGTAGTGAAGGATTGGGAGGGGTGGGTATTAGGTTGGAGGGGATCAATGGGAAAAATAAAACAACAACATCAAAGGGGGCATTTGTAATACTTTCAACAATAAAGATTTTTTTAAAAAGAGTAGCAGATAGATGGTAGAGATTACAGGAGAAATTTATATCCTAATATCATAGTTTTTAATGAATCAGTGATAGGAGGCAAGTTAAAAACTATGGGACATGTCCTATAGGCTGCCACTGCCATGTTCTGTTTTCATGCATCATCTATTTTGTGCTCACAGAAATGCACATTTCATTCCTAATTTTAGAAGAAACAACTGATTCCTTACACCAAGTGTGGGGAACAAAACAGTTTGAGAAAATGATCAGTGAATTCATATTTCTGATGTCATGGGGACAAAAATTAGTAGAAATAATAAAATACGTGCTCATGTATACTGAACCTGCTTTCACATGTTTTTATATTAATTCGTACACGGGCAGGGTCCCTAGGCCTGGCCGGTGATCAAGGCTGATCAGGGCCTTCCAGCTGCCGGCTGGGGCCTTCCTTCCCTGGCTGCCAGCTGCTGGCCCGGGCCTTCCTTCGTTCTGCATCACCCCCTAGTGGTCAGCGCATGTCATAGCGAGCAATAGAACTCCCTAGTCTCCTGGTTGAACTCCCGTGGGGACAATTGGCATATAAGCCTTTTATTTATATAGATGTTCTTTTAAGGCAATATTGAGGATTATATAAAATGTTGATGTAGAGTATTTACTACAGCAACTGGCACATTATAAGCAACCAAAATTGCTACCCATATATACATTTTAACTGTTTTTCATTTCCTACTTGTTTAATTTTGACTATTCAAACTTAAGCCAAATACATCCTAGGCTCCCATCCCTTCCTGCACAAATTTTAGCACCAGCATGTCTGGATCTTGGGTAGCATCAATGCCTGGAATATAGTCACAAACCTCCTAATTGGCACTTCCTGGCTCTGTGGATGAACAGTATATCAGGCAAATTGGTGAGGAGGGAAGCCAAGACTGAGTGAAATGATGAAAGACCTAGGGAAGAAAAGCTAATTTGCAGCTAATTTCTAAAATATTGGCTAGAGATTTGTTCAGCTTCATGGGGACAATAGAGGGATTCAGCCATCACCGAGTCATTCTTCAGGGAAGATTAGCGATTCCTGGAAGCTTCTCTTTTACTGCTTCTTTTTTTCCTGGATTGCTGGAAGAATAGAAATCGACTGGATGAGCCATAGGTATTTGTCTTGCTGAAGTTTATTTCACAAATGGAAAAGGCACAGAACCATGGCAGAAAAAAATTAAGAGGCAAAACAAAGCTAAGGTGTGGGTAGGGTTACCTCTATCAGATAGCAACACTAAGATGGACAAGAGAAGAGACAAGGCCCCCACTGGGTGACACGTCACTCAACAGTATTATCCAGGGAGTCGGGAAACCGTCAATATAAAGAATAGCTATAGAAAAAAAAAGGAGTTAAAAAGGAGAAGGAGCCACCGAGGCATGAGCTGGAGAGAGGGAGAAGGTAATACTTTTCCTGGTGCCTTGCTGCCTGGGAATTTTCAATGCACTGAGCGCCTCTTTTACTCCATCCTTCCATCTCCTACCATTTGTCCCCCTGCCTGCATGCACACCTCACCTATTTTCTTCAAGGACCTAAACATACTGGGTGAATGTTCAAGGCCAGAAATGAATATAGAGTCGGAAATGTATCTTTCCTGGGTCAAGCTTGTCTGATATTCTACAGCAAACTATTTCATGCCCAAATATTTTCTACCTGAATCTTGTACTTCATTTTAGGCATTTCCCTAGGAAAACACTGCTCTCAAAGCTAACACAATCTGAGCATTTCTACCAAGAAACTCTGTAGAGCACTGGGAGTAACTCAAACGCATTTCTAGGCTGTGGGTAAAGAGCCAGCAGAGCATTGGAGAGGCAGTTTTGATGACATTGTTTTCATTTCACAGAGGACGACTCATGTTTCTCTCCTTAAATATACACTGCAAGCCACCAGAGATGGCAGCTGTCTAATTAAACCTGATAAAGCCTCCTTAAAAATGAGACTTGGGGAAACGCATCATGTCGATTGTAGAGCTGCCCAATTTTCCCTGGAACGCACAGGGAGCTGTGTGCTGTTCGGGAGGGACGGAGTGTGGCACTACAGGGAGACAAGGCAAAAATTACTGCCACCATCAAGTTGTTGGCGTGAAGTCACAGAACACACACGATTCATATTTAACGCAAACTAGAAAACTTTACTTTATAAAACATGAAAAGGATAACCTCATCTACCATGTAAAGAAGCCACTGATGATACACCAAATCCCTTCTTTCTTATAAAACAAGGATTTAATGGGAACAGTTTATTTTCTCCAACAGGCTTCTGTTGGCACAAGAAGCTGGAAAATGGAAACAGGGAAGTAATTGTTATGTCTAAGGCTTTGGGATGGCTCAAACTGCCTCCTCCTTTCTCCCTTCCATTCCACGGAGAGGTAATGTTCACTTGAGTTTTAGTAAAGGGCCAAACACTCATACATACATTTGGTTCTCAACTGACGTACCTAACGAAATAGGAGGACTTGGACTCACAAATCTCATTGTTTCTCAATTTTATCAATACTCTATTTTAGAGAGGAAGGGAGACAGAGAGACAGAGACATAAATGATGAGAGAAAATCACTGATGGGCTGCCTCCTGCATGCTCCAAACAGGGGATCAAGCCCATAACCCAGGCATGTGCCCTGACCTGGAATCAAACCATGACCTCCTGGTTCATAGGTCAATGCTCAACCACTGAGCCATGCTGGCCCGGCTGGGTTTATGGACTGACATTACTGATTATGGCACTTTGTGGTTTTGTGTGTGACTTTTTTCCTGAGCTAGGCTTTAGCCCTAGAATCCTTTTCAACACAGCACTCTTAGTCACCACTACTGACTGCCTGGAATTGGTGTAGCTAAGAAAAACCTTTGTCAAACCCAAATGTAAGTGTACTATATTTCTTTGTTTCTAATACTCTCAACCAACGCTGTGATGAGCCATGGCACAAACTGCTGTTATTCCAAAGATGTAGCAAGAAAGGAAACATGAAATCTCTTACCATGGATTAAAATCCCTGCATGGTAACAGACTTTTGCCCACTGATGAACCCTCACCAGAGTCTAATAAAATAAAAGGCAGCAAGCCTGGTGCTCCAAGCTTTTCCAACCTGGAAGAATTTCACTCTTGAGGGATGCTGAGAATGCTAACTTCGTTCAAGTGCAGCTCTTTGAGGAACAAGTATAAAAGAGCCATAAACACTGATTTATCATCGTGCTAATGTATTTCTTTCTGTAATTATTTGCTGGCTAAATAGTAACCTATAAGAAAGAAAACCTAAATCTAGTCCGAGTCATCATTTATGACAATTTAGGAGCCTGCATTAACTTCTTTGGTCTCATCTAGCTCGTGCCTCTAACTAAATGTCTCAATTTCCTGCTCAATCTTCATCTCCTAGAGGATCCCTCTCATCCTAATGGGTTGCTCTCTCTCCTAAATTCCAACAGTACCTGTCGTCCATATCAGCTGATGTTACCACTTAATTTTAATTTATTCTTATTGCCCACACAATAGTTATTTCTTTAAGGCAAATGCTGTCTCTTCCACTTCTTTTTATCCTTCATGGAGTCTGCCCTGGAGAGTGTTATTCTGGAATTGGTATATCACAAAAAGAAAGTCAGGAAATTTTCCTCAAAGCCAAAATCCAAAATTGAAGGTGGATACCGTGCCAATCTCATGCTGGACAAAAGTTTCAGGACGCATTTGGCTAGAGCGAGGAGAAACACTGATCTCTAGACATGGGTGTAGCACTGTGCTGTAGAGCACCAGAACAAAGAGCCCAGACCAGCCTTTTCCAAACTGTATTCTATGGAATTCCAGTTCCAGGGAATTATAATTGGTAATGCATTAAAAAAAGATTCTAAAGTCAAATTAGTTTGGGAAAAGTGAGGTTAAAGAAAGTTTAACAGGTTATTTTATTACAGAGCTTGGCAGCATGTTTAATAGCTAACACGCAAGATGAAATTCCAAGAGGGGGGAATTATAGGCAAAGTTCCCAAAAGTATTTCACTATGGGATATTTTTAAAGGAGCTTTATATGAAGCTAGAGGTACAATTCAGAATATGGAACTCTAGATTCAAATGTACCCTTAGAAAGATGTTTAATGTTCAGAAACCCTTACATTTATGGAGTTAATTTGCTACTCAAGTTCCTTAAAACCATTGATACTTTGGCATTTTAATGTTTTTATAATTTTTAGAATGAGATTTAATTGGAACTAGTTGTGGATATATATATATATATAGTTATCAAATTACCTAGAAGCAATATAGGCAAGAAAATCTGGTGGAGGGCTCATTGTAGTAGAGAAGGATCTTAGATGTCATATCTATAAGTCCCCTGTCCCCATCATGAAAGTAGAAAGAGTTCATAGTTTTCAACTAGGACCATAGTTCAACATCAATGTTTTAAATATAACCAATTATTTTTTAAAGAACCCCTCACATCTCCACATCTAATTTAATTTTCCAAGTGTTACTTCATGCTGAGAATGTGCTAAAGCCTATCTCGAATGCCCTTTTCATCATTGCTCCTTATCTAGCTGTACATTCCACTAACTTTCACAGTCCCAGAACACCCCCCGCCTCTTTAAGAGAGGGTGACACAGATTATAATATATCCATTTAAAGACAAATCAATAGTATACTATCTTTTCATAATTCTGTAAACATAATAATTTAATAAATCATTCAAGCACAGAAAAGAATGATCCTAGAATTCACAGATTAACAAGGAAGACAAGAATATATGTAAGTATCCTTAAAAGTTGCATGTGTAATTCTAGAACTATGGCAAAAAGAGCAAAAGCATTTATGCAGAGGTGTGAAAAGGAGTATAAAAGGGGCTATTGAAGTCAGGGAAGGCTTCCTGGAATAGGTGGCACCTGAACTGAAAGTAAACAGAAGTAACAGATAAAGAATCGGAGAGGGGAGCGAATTAAATACCAGGCCAAATGACAGTAGGTGGCACTATGCTGGCTGTTTTTATTGTACCAAGTTACTGCTCAGTGTATTATTAGGCAAGTAGTATTACTTTTGTAACGCTGTCCATAGGATAACTGTATCTTAAAAAATACTATTTTGGTGACAGATTTTGTTTTCAGTATATCATATCCCTCCTTGAACAAAACTATAAGCTTTTATTTGGTACAGCTTATACTTTTTCTTTATTTTGAATACCTCAGAGTGTGAGACACAGGACTGAGTATTTGAAGATTTCAAAAAAAAAATCTGAAATTGCTCAAAACTGAGGTGACATAATATATCATTAAAATTATTTAAAGTTGGAATTTGGAAGAAAAAGAGCTGACTTCCATTAAACAGCCATAGGACTTGTCTCACTGTTTCTGGGAATCAGGGAATTAGTTAAACATGGTGACCAGGAACCAAAGATAAGGACCTGAGCGCCTTCTAGGCAGAACCCTCAACTCTCATCTCCTTATAGCACTGGAAACTTCACCTTCTTTTGCAATGTAAACTGCACTAGGTCTTGGCCTGCTCTAGATCACAGGATCCTATGGGAGCTGACTTCCAATTGTATACATTTCCCAGCATCCCTTTCCCTGGCACCTGGAGAAAAAACAAAGTGACCATTTCTGTGAGCATCCAAGTAAATTAACCTTTGACCTGCAAAGCACTGTTTCATATTCTATTTCCAATCCAAGGGCATGCCAACCTTTCCATAACCAGGTTCGAATGCGCTCAGTTATAATTGTTTATTTATTTGTCTGCCTTGACTCCAAACTCAGCAAAGGCAGGGACTGATTTCATCATGGCCACCATCTACTCAGCAGCATCAAGCATCACTTCAAAGGCAAAAAAGTATTTAAAAAATTATGTGACAAGTTTTTAATCAAACAAAACCATCTAAATATATTTTCTTTCATTCATAGGGAAGAAGTTATTAAAAGTCTAAGCAGTTACCAAAGAGATACAGGACTAGACCTCCTTAGACCAAATTCAAGTGCAAACAATGATGCTCAGCAACAAAGAACTTTTAATCATCATGAAGGCAGAAATTCTGGGAAGAGGATAATTAGTTGAAGAAATGGGAAATGGGTCAATAATTTTCATCATCTAAAGAAATAATATTTTTTCTATACTCTTAAACATATCCAAATGAGGGTCAGCAGGCATTTAGATTTTATTTTTGTCTTGGCTCATTTTGTAATTCTGAATGGCTCTCATTGGCATGACCTTAAAATGTTAATTGCATCCTAATGCCTTAACACAAACAATAAAACTGCAGGAAAAAACATAATCTTTTGTGCTCTGCCAGGTGCAGTATTTACTTTTTATCATGGGATTTAATCTTTTCTAAAATTGGGAAACTGAGATTGAGGCAGGGAGGGAAAGTCAATAATGTGTGGCCAGGAATCAGCTGGAGACAGAATGGGGACCTGGCTACGCTTCCTTCTATTGGATGGGCAGAGCTGCTTGGTTTTCATATTTCCCAATATCACACCTCTTTAAATATATGATGTGCTGAAACACAGATGTTTTAGATTGGGTACTCTGTGAAGTTCATGCCGAGACAAAGTTTTGCATATCTTGGTATTATCACTTGTGGAAGGAAGTGAAATTGGGCAGAAGGAAAAAAATCAATTTGCAATTCAAGACCATAGGATAGCCTTGGCCAACCTCATGGAGAATTCTGGAGTTATAATGGCACTTCAGAGTGGTCCCCTGTTTGGCTGAGGTGACCAAGGCTTTTATACTCTTACACTGATCAGTCATTGGATGTTGGACACCCTCAGAAGGAATACAAACCTTGGACAAATTGGCTCTCTACAGATGAGGCATTTCTTGAAGGGTCTAAAAATTGATATGGATTTCCCCAGGGTACACATCTTTTCCAAAGCTGACCTAGAATCAAGAACCCCAAGAACTGCGAGCCCAGAGAACATCCCCTGAGGCAGCAGCTATGCAGATGAAGAAAGGAAGCAGGTCCCCTGAGTGTACTTTACAGACACTGGACCAAGGTGAGACAATCTGGTTCAGGTTAGATAGGACTTGATGAAGAGTAATGGTATTAAATAACAATTGATCTTATTTATCTATGTTTTCAAACATATTTAATACACTCTCACATCCAACTGTAGTTTTTTATCTTAGTGTCAACCTAGGCGATAGGCAGGGAAGGGAACATCATCTCTAACTCACAAATGAGGAAACTGAGAGTTAGGGGAAATGGTGGCTTTCCAGTACTCACTTGGTGTATTTCAGAGCTGGGGCACTATTCAAGAATTCCCGATTTATAAGCCCATGAAGACTCTTTACTCTTTTCTTAGTTTTAATCTAATAGAATGAATCACTCAGAAGGCTCATCCCAGCTAAGGGTTTTAGCCAAGCCTGGGGCATAGAGATCTCTAAATCTTGGGGGAAATAGGTTACAATGCCTCTGCTGCAGGCCCCCAAAATTCACATAGCTCACACATTCTAACTCTCCTCCCATTTCTCCCCCTCTAGACCAGGGTAATCCTATTTTGTCTCCAACAGGTAATTTTATCATACAGCAAAAGGGTTCTTTAAATACACAGGCTCTGAATACACAGGCTTACTCCAACACTGGAAGTTGAGACATCTGGATTCTGGGTCATGTCCGTGGGCAAAGCACCTTCTATATCCATAGCTTGGTTTCCTATTTTGTAGAATAATTTGTTGGGCTAAATAATCTCTATGGTTCTTCCCAAATTTGAAATATAGTCTGTGAATGTAGCAGCTGCTTGTTAAGGCTTGTGAAGCAACTCTGTGAGGTTGTTGAATTATGCTGCTCAGGTACTATTGAAAACAGCTTCTAAAGTTTTGTTGTTTTTACATGCTGTGATCTTCTGGGTCCCTGCTGCATTTTGCTACTGAAGTAACAGCATCCCTTCTGCTAATCCCAACAATTAGAAACTTGTATGCATACTATAACTTTACTTTTTATTGGTGCTTTTTATTTTTCTTCAGAAATGCAAAAAAAATAGCAGGTTGAAAGATAACATTAAAGGAAGTTTCAAGATATATTGGCTCCCTTAAGTACCCATAAATCTTGGTTCTTCAAGGTTGCCTGGGACCAGCGTTATCATTTAGAATATAAATTATTGATGCTTCTTGAAAAGAAATTGCAGAAATCATCTACTCAACAAATTATTTTACAAATAAGGAAACTGATCTCCAAATATAGGAAGTATACACCACAGGCAAGTCAATCAATTGGAAAAAAAAATAACGTAAGGAAAATTTTGATATGATGCTTTCATACAATTCACTTCTAATTATCATCTGGGCAGTAATTATGAAAAAGAGGAGTGGTAACACTTATTATAAAGAATCTACTGTCCTGCTGAATATTTCTGTGGTCTCCAAACAATAAATTAGGTCCTTAACATCATACAGTGAGAGGAACTACTGCCTCTGGTACCAAAAACTCTGGGCCTTTAAGCCACCGAGACTGCATTTCTTCATCAAGGAGGTAGGAACCAGAAAAACTTGGACCCGCACAGTGGCCCTGGATGGCAGGTTAGTCAACCTGAACTGTCATTCCTTGGCATCAGTGAGGATAACAATACAAAGTTCTATTTTCTGAAAGTGGAGACTAGAAGATATATACATTTCCAAGCACTCCTATGACTTTAACCGTACGGTGTCCCCAGAAGTTCTTGCCCTTTTAATAATGTCCAGAGGTGCTCAAGCCACCTGTGACTTCTCCCTTCCCCCAATATCAACACAAATAATAACTCCTTCCCATCTCCAGCATTCAATTAGTTGTCAGAAGTGCTGAGAAACTAATTTCTGCTAAAATAATAATGAATCCATAAAATTTCATGTGTTACTCTTCCCCTAGGACCTGTTTTACAGCATTAAAGAACCCTGGAGGCCAATTCCTTAAACCAAGGGCTTTGGTCTCTAAAACTGAACTTTCAGTACTATGATGCAGCAGGGCTGGAGAGAGTCTGCCTGGTGATTCTCTAATTGCACATTCTAGGTGCAATTGCACCTACATCTTATGGACATAAGGTCATGCTTCATGGCAAGTTTTTAGAAAATGCCAACATACATTGCTAATTTGAGCTTTGTTATTGTGACTCCAGGCAGCATTGATATTAATCTACAAAGAGGGCTGTAATTCAGTCATTACATGTGACCTGGTCAGGCTCTTTACCTTGAGATAATTTGTGTCTGCCTTGAAACCATGGAGTTCAATGTTTTGCTTTTTATTTCAGTTTCCTGTAGATATTTATATGTGAAACAAACAAGAGCAAAAATATACTTGAGTTCTTATTTGCACAAAATACCCACAAAATTAGGGCGAAACCCAACACCAAGGCATTTTCTGCCTCCCCCGCCTAACTGCCTGTCAAGACACAAAACCTCGAGCAAAGCAATTGAGTCTTACATTTATATCTACATGACATTTAGGAAAATTGAAGACTGGAAGCTACACATACAAGTAAAACCAGTGATTAGAAACAATGAGATTCAGTCTGAAGAAAACAAATGATATTATTAAAGAGACACTGACAAGTTCTTCAGACCCAAGACAGACTGTACCAAAAAGCTAACCATTTTAGAATTCATCACAAATGTGAGTGTGGGCTTCTTTTAACATCAATAAAAACATGTTTTCTCTGCAATCATGCACTATGTCAGAAATATTTGGATCTCACATATTTTAAAATATATTTTAAAAAATTTCCCAAGTGCCATTGATTTAGAGGCAAGCGAGCAAAGCCATCGAGAGCACAGATTTTGGAGGCACACAGTGAGAATTTTACTCTATTACCAGCCTCATAATCTTGGCAATGTGTTTTAGTTCTCTGAGTCATAGAATCCACTTCCTTAAATGAGAGCTCTTTATATTTACAACACATGGTATCACACCATGCCTGATAGATATGTGTCTTCAATAAATACTAGCCATTATACTTGTTATTGCTTCAACTCAACGGCCATTTCACATCTGTAACATGTTAAGTATTTTGTCAAAAAAAGGTTTGCACTGCTAGGAACTAGGGATACAGTGGGAGTTGAGATGGGGCTAAAGTGGCTTGAGAAAGGTATAATGTCATACTTTGTTCTAAAATAAAATAAACTCTATGTGCAGGCATGATAAGCAAGTGTGAGAAAGTATGAAAGAGTGTGGTAAACAAGGAATGTTATCCCAGAAAACTGACAACCCAAAAAGGAATGGTTCCACTGAGCTAGAGACATTCTTCCAACTGCTGAAAGGTTAAATAAGTGGATACAGTAAGGAAAACAGGTGGACACTTTATTGTAGGTATTCAGACCACAGAGTATGGCTTTGTGACTTCCTCGGTGCATATTTATTAGCCAGTGTGAATTCTGACAAACAGATGCGAATAAGACAAAGACCTTGAATCAAAGAAGTCAACATATAATTAAATGTAGGAAATTAACAAAGATCAAATTTCACTGTGGGTTACAATATGTATAGAAGATATCCATTGTGTAAGGGAAGGAGGGGAGTAGGATATATGTACCAATGATTCAGGTAAGGGATAATGTCATTTAAATGTAGTATTTTGATGGTGACGAAAATAATGATGATGATGACACTAAAGAAACACTCAGTGGAGGCCAAGTAACTTCTCTTTTTAGTTTCATATATACCAACACCCCTGTGATTTTGCTAATATGATTATCCCTGTTTACATATGAGTAAAAGTTCATATGAAAATGATGAGAGATATATCTATAGTCTGAGAAAAGAACATGAGCAAAGACAACAAAATTAGGGTCCTGGTTTGACAGGTACTTGTATTAAACAAAGTAGAGTAGTGAGAGATGAGTCTGTACAGAAAGGTTATAGGGAGTCTTGAACTCCAGATTTAATGTCATCGGCAATGAGAATCATTGAAGATATCAATGAAATAAGTGATCAAATAAAGGTCCGCTTTAAGAAGTTTGATATGGCAGAATAATATAGAATGATGCCAGAGTGCAAGAAGAGAGGTATAAAGAGCTTATAGGTTATTAGAAAAAAATGTGTTAAAGTAATAATATTTCCAACTTCAGATAAAAGCTAGTAATGTGTGTCCATGTGTAAGACTTTTCATCTTCCTGGCCTCAACTTCTTCATCTGTAAAATAAGAGAGATTAAACAAAAGACTTGGAGTCCTTTCAAGATGGAACATTCCAAGAGTCAAAACCTCTTAAAGAAATAGCAAGTAAATTGAAGCTCCCCAGGCAGATGGCCAGGCTGGCAGTGTCCAGGAAGTGACAGCTCCTTGGTTACCCAATTACACCTTTCAAAGAAAAATAGGAAGTCCTCAACTGCTTCCAATTATAACATGTGCTGTGCTGAGGAAAGACACAGTCAAATGTGTTAAAGGCCTAATGAGGTGTGTGGGTATCCTCCTCCCTCTGCAGTGTTCAGACTTTTCACATCACTGCCCAGTTAGCAGACACAGAGGGAGAGTTGGGGGATAAAGTAGGTGTCTTCTGGCCCAAGAGGATGATACAAAAGGAATTATCCAAAGGCTTTGATTTTATTGTTTTAACAAAAAACTTGCAGAGGATCCTAAAATACTGTTCTGCTTTCCACATCAATATCCTAATAGGAGATGTCAGATATGTTAGAAATAGAGTCTGATCCATCTTGTAGAGGAATTAATGACTTAGTGAAGTTCCAGGAAATTTGAATGAAGCCCACATGGAACTGTCACTGTGGCTTCTATTGGCTGGGATTACACACATCAACATGTGTCTGGGCCAATGTGCAACTTTGGTAATTTCCCTGGCATGTCTGCCAGGCAGGGCATATCTGCCATAAAGGGTCTACTTCGTTCTGCCACTCATATGGTTAAGATAATCTAACTCTGAAAGTTTATTTGTAAAAATATGCAAATTAACCTGTGTATGAAACCCAATGAGATTACAAGACTCAATTTAATGAAATATTGTATATTATAAATTGAGTTTCTATGTACGATCATAACATTATTCTGAAATGCATTTTTTTTTCAAAATAATCTCTCTTAAAATCCTGAGATTATTGAATACTTAGGATGGAAGAACTATCAAAAAAATCTGTATCTGTCTCCAGATCAATGTTGGTAAATCTAATTTTTCTTAAGGCTTTCTCTACAGATACAGATGCCATAATCTTCCATAGTAGCCCGACCCTTTGTTTTATGATATTTTACTCTATATTTTTCAGAACTTACTTTCCCTGCAACTCCACTCTCCTTCAATCCTCTTTCAATGGCATATTTTAATTTCCCCTAATTAGAAGACTTAATAATTGTGCTGTAGATCTAAAAGATTAAATTAATTGTATATTTTAATTGCCAGTGTTCTTATGCATTTCATTGAGTTTTGTAATGAATTCTGATTGGACATTATAATTATCATTTTGCATATTTAGGTTTCCAATTCCCACATGACCTCTAAATGAGCACTGATACCTTGGCAAATGGTTTGAAAAGTCAATCTACAAAAGAGAGTTTATCACATCCTGCAATTGAATAATATTTTTTAAAAACACTTTATTAAAATACATAGTATGGTCAGAAAATATATTTTTGCAAGGAAATCCACATAGTTTCAACTTTAAAGATATGACAATGCAATTAAGATTCTTTCTCCTTCAGTCCAGCCAGTGTGGCTCAGTGGTGACCCATGAACCAGGAGGTCATGGTTTGATTCCCGGTGAGGGCACATGCCTGGGTTGCGGGCTCAAACCCAGTAGGGAACAAACAGGAGGCAGCCGATCAATGATTCTCTCTCATCATTGATGTTTCTATCCCTCTTTCCCTCTCCATTTTTCTGAAATCAATAAAAAACTATTTTTTAAATTATTTTAAAATATTCTTTCTCATTTAATTTTCAAGCATGTATGATCACTGTATAATCTAACTTTGATTTTTGTCCCCAGACACTAAATAACCAAGACATTTTCAATATGATATAGATGATATATAAAGTCTTTTTTATTTATATAATGTTAATACACCCACATGTTAATAAACCCACAGTGATAACATTTTCATCATTTTCCAATTATTTGTGACTGTGAGCTTTTTAAAGACAATAGTATCCAATGCTAAAGGATGGAAATAAAATAGTACTTCAAATTATTTTAACTTCCTTACAACACTGAAGAGTAATACCAAACCATCAATTTAGAACATATTACTTTGTGCTATTTATTCAAGCAATATTATTGTTATGATGATGTTATTTGCCTTGAACTAGATGCTGAAGATGATGTGAATCAACCATAAAACTTAATCTATGTTCCCTAAAACTTTTTTATTTTTTATGTCGTATTCAAACCTCTATTTTATGAACTGATGGCACACTTCTGCAATGAATCAAGAAACAATCAAGATTCTTCTGATCTTATAAGAAATTGAACTTAAAGTTGTCCACATTTCCACTCTTTCAGACCAAAAACATCCTATGACCAAGATGCAAAAGATCCATAATTTGCCCTCTCTGTCTCCATCCACCCCCTTTTCTGCCCTATATGTCATGACACTGTATTCCAGCACATAACTGAAGACAGCCAATGCCAGTGGACTTCACTTGCTATGTTTGGTAAAACCTATTCACATTCCTGGAAACAAGCTCTCTTCAAGGTGTATCATTGGGTTTATGAGATGAGGCTATACAGGAACTGGTATGAATATTTTTCCAAGACCTCAGGGGAAGAATTCCTGGAGGAATGATTTTCAATTAGTGAAAAACAAAATCCAGAAACAGAGGATCTCAGAGTCTTGTTTTCTTTTTAATTCAAGAACAAGAGTTCTATAATTCTAAACTCTTACCAATCCTATTTGTCAGCAGGTTATTTTTTCTGTGGTATTATTGCTAAACCTTCTGGAGGCCAAAGTAAAAAATAACTCCAATTTGCATGAACTTAAAATGCCATTGTGATACTTACCATTTAGGGATTCAAATACAAATGCTGCTGGGAGGAAAAGTGACTCTCTATATGTTGTTATTAATTACTAGAGGTCTGGTGCACAGATTCATGCACTGGTGGTGTCCCTCAGCCTGGCATGCACTCTCTCGCAATCCAGGACCCCTCGAGAGATGTTGGAGACCTAGTTTCAGCTCGATCCCCACAGGCCAGGCTAAGGGACCTCACCAGTGCACGAATCCATGCACTGGGCCTCTAGTATGCACGTAAGATCTTTGGTTAACCTCTTCCCACCATCCTCCCTCTCCCCTTCCCTCTGAAATTCATCAGTCTGTTCCATGTTTCCATGCCTGTGGTTTCTGCTCATGTGTTGAGTGCATAATAGCTACCAGCTAGTTGGCTGGTCAGCCAGTCACTTAGGCTTTTATATATATAGATGACCCTGATAAAATGATGGGCCTTATGCTATCTTATAGTTTGAAATTCTGTAATTGCATTATTAGACCTTAGATGGTAGAAACAAACATGTGTGAGAACAATGTTTGACTGTAAAATCAACTTTACATTTTACCTAAACCAGCCCTCTCCAAATGCATTGACAGTTTGAGTACCATACATCCCAGAAATCAGGCCATAGCACACTTGAAATAAGAAGAAGTTTAGCCTCCCAACTTTGACATTGCTTTCAAAATATCTTGCTTAAGGACAACTGTGAGGAATAAAAAAAAATGTCAGGAATGAAAGGTTTAAATAATTACTATCATGAATATTGGAGATGGCAGATTTGATACCAAGTGATTAGGAAAACATAAAGACCAACTAGACATTTTTAAATGCCTCAAGCTTATTTCTTCAGAATAAGGTGTTGTTCTTTACCCCTCATCACCAGGGTTGCTTCTGACCTCAATTTAATTTAGCAGTGAGGATGATTCTCCTGATCCCTTAAGAATTACCCTGAACTCTACCAGACCTCATTGTCTTCCCTTAAATCAGCTTTATTTCCTCTAGCACATTAAACATCCATCAACTGTGAACTTGAGCCAGTCACTGCTTCTTCAGAAATGAAGTTCTGACCTCTCCCCTACCACCACCTACCCCAGATCAAACAATTTAAAACGGGGCAATTAAATGGCATTTATATATCCTATTTTTTAAAAAAATAATAATAATTTTAAGTGTTTCCAGTTTCAGTTTCTCTCTCTTCCCAGAATCCATTACTTTATATTTATTTTCTGAAACATAGCAGTAGGCTCATTTATTAAGCATGGCACAGTGACTAAAGCTGTAATCTGCTTTAGTGACTATTACAGAATTCTTCTGCAGTAATTTTTAAAAGTCTGGACAAATAAGATGAAGAGAAATGCCCAGAGCAGGCAAGTGCTTAACAGTGACTTATTACGCTAGTGATGCAGACGACGGGCACCTCAGTGGGCAGGGTGATTTCATCTCCGAGTGAAATTATTATGAAACTGCTATCATTCTGTCATGAATAATTGATCATCACACTGTTCACACACACACAAAAAAAAAACAAATGTGATAAACAATGCAACAAACGTGACAAAGAGGGCGCTTACAGCTTATTATTTGACTGCCTATTACTTCGCCATTTGTGAAGATGTCATAGGCACAGTCACCCAATCACTGCGTGGATGTGCAAACTGCATGACAAGTAAAAAATTATGATTAAGTGATTTAAGCCTGACTTCCCAATGGCCCTTTGGGTTTTGTGGAAAAGCCTGTTTGTAAGAGAACAAACAGATCAGTAATGGTTCTTACTCGAACAGAGCAGTTAGCAGATGCTCTTTTTGGTTCTTCTCCCCTTCCATTTCAACTTTTTTTCTCACCATTGATGTCCTGGGTGCCTCAGGGCCATTTACTTGAACAACCATCAGTCCAGCTCAAAGCCCTGACTGCTTGGATTGCACCAGGAATCCTATACAACTGATGCTGCCTATTCAAAATATACCCATTTTCTTCTTTCCATCAGTTAAAAATCTTACTCTCTCTCCCTGTCCTATTGTGTTAGCCTTTAAGGAGAAATTACTCTGATTCAAATAAGTCAAACTAAAACCAGTATCATGATGGCCAGTAACTTTCTACTGACCTAGCTAATTGAAAAAAAATTTTTTTTTGTAAGAAGTCAAACTGAAATGTGACAAAGAGCCTGCCACATTTCATTAATCTACATAATCTACCCATTTCTGATGTCTCTTGAAAATCATACTATCCATTAGAAGAAAACAGAATTTCTGGGGTCTTGGAGATCTAGATACGGGTCTTTAAAAATATGCCATCCCAGATAGAGTTTTCATTTATTTTTCCAAATAAAAATAGGAAAATAGATAAAATGTGAAAAATATATATAATATTAAAAGTTGTATTTTCTTTTCTAGAGTTCTTGACAAAGGATGGAAATGTCTTTAAAATTTCTGGAGGAATCATGAAAAGAAACCTTTCTAAATTTTTTAACATAAAACTCAACAAAAAATAGAGAATTTTTCTAGGTAAAATTCTAAAAATATGTACTAAAAATAGCATGTAAAGCAGAGAAAAATAAAGAAATAAAATAAAATGACAAGGAAGGAGAAGCAAAGTCAAAAAGGAAAAGAAGAGAATTCTCAGTAGATGTATAGTTAGGTATAACCTACTTAAATGACCCAAACCCCCTCAAAAAGTGAAATCTATGATGGTTTGAATCTCAGTTATGATAACTGCATCTATTTTCTATGAGTCACATGTTATAACTTCCATAGTACTTAGTAGTCATCCAGCCAAACTCAATGTGGTAACTACAATATGCCAAGCATTCCTCTAGGTACTGGGTCAACAGCAATCAAGAAAAATAGACAGAAATCTTTGCCCTCAGAAATCATGTACGCTAGTGAGAGAAAAAAAAACAATAACTAAGATAAAGAAATAAAATATTTCTCAGACAGTCATTAAACAAACAAGCAAGCAATAGCCCTGGAGGGCAGTCCAGTTTGCAGAGTTGCTACAATATATTATCTAAAATTTTAATTTCCCAACAAAAATTTACAAAATATACAAAGAAAGAGGAACTTATGGTCCATACACTAAAAACAAACAAACAAAAAAAAACCCAAAAACAACAACAACAAAAAACCAGAAACTGCTTGTAAAATTTCTGGATTTGAAAAAGTATAAAACAAGAGTGGATTAATTATATATTTGCACTGGAATAAGAGAATTAAAAAATTATGATTAAGTGATTTAAGCCTGACTTCCCAATGGCCCTTTGGGTTTTGTGGAAAAGCCTGTTTGTAAGAGAATGAACAAATCAGTGATGGTTCTTATTGGAACAGTACAGTTAGCAGACGCTCTTTTTGGATCTTCTCCCCTTCCATTTCAACAATTTGCAGATAGAATGAGACTAGTCAATCCACAGAACAGAGAGAGAAAGAATGAAGCAAAACAAACTATTTCAGAGAAATGTGGAATACCAATTAACACAATATACCTATTGTGACTACCAGAAGAAGAAAAGAGAAAGTAGCACAAAGAAATATTCAATGAGGCAATACTAAAAAGTGTTCTTAAATTTTAAGAAAAACACTTACCTCATCTGATAAACCCAATAACTCCAAGTAGCACAAACACAAAGAGATACACAAACAGACACATCATCATAAAAATGTTTAAAGCCAAAGGCAAGGATAAAGCAGCAAGAGAAACATGACTCATCACTCACAAGGGAACTCTAGTAAGATTAGCAGCTGACATCCCATCAAAAACAAAACCAACACTAGAAGGCAGTGGGATAACATAATCAAAGTGCTATAACAACAACTACAGCAAATACATAAATCTTATACCCAGCAAAACTATATTTTAAATATGGTGAAATAAAGACATTTCATATACATATATGGAAAGAAATTTACAATAAGAAATTGGCTCACACGATTATGGAGACTGGCAGGTCCCAAAATCTGAAGAGTTGGCAAGTTGTAGAATCAGGAGAGCTGATGGTTTCATTTTAATCTACATGAGCAGTTGATATAGTTCCAGTCCAAATGCTGACAGACTAGTGCCCTAGGAAGAGTCAATGTTTCAGTATAAGTTGAAGGCAAGAAATAAAAAAGTTCCAGTTCAATAGCTCTCAGGTAGAATTCTCTCTTACTCAGAGGAGCGGGGGGGTCAGCATTTTTGTTCTGTTCAGGCCTTCATATGATTGGATGAGGCCCACTCACATTAGGAAGGGCAATCTATTTTACTCAGTTGACCTATTTAAATGTTAACATTCGCCCTCATAGAAAAACCCAGAATAATGTTTGACCAAATATCGAGCATCCCATGGCCCAGTCAAGTGGACATATAAAATTAACCATCAAAACACTATCAACTAGCCCAAGCTGGTTTTGCTCAGTGGATAGAGCATCAGTCTGTGGACTAAAGAGTCCCAGGTTCAATTCCTGTCAAGGGCACATGGCCGGGTTGCTGGCTCAATCCTCAGTAGGGGGCATGCAGGAGGCAGCTGATCAATGATTCTCTCTCATCATTGATGTTTCTTTCTCTCTCTCCTTAGCCTTTCCTTTCTGAAATCAATAAAAATATATTTAAAAACAAAACACTACCAACTAGGAAAAGTTCAGGCCCAGATGACTTCAGTGGTAAATTATAATGTCCAGAGAGCAATTAGTAACAATTTTTTCAAAAATCTTCCAAAATAGTAGAAAAGGAAGGAACACTTCCTGAATCATTCTAAGCCAGTAATGCCCTGATATCAAAATCAGAAGACATATCATATGAATTGGCCAGAAGAGGCAAAGAGAGTCAGAAAGTACATTAGTGATTGCTTTGGGTTAGGAGGATGAAAAGATAGGGAGATAATAGCCATAGGGTATGGAGCTTCTTTTTGAGGTGATGTTCTAGATTTGATGTTCTAAAATTGGCTGTGATGATTTTTGCATGTATCTGTAAACATAACAAGAGCCACTGAATTGTATACTTTAAATAGATAAACTTATATGGTATAAATTATTATTCAATAAAGCTGCTAAAAAGAGAGAGAAGAGAGAGTGGAGGAGAGGAGAAGGAAAGGAAGCTGGATTGATGCCCTTGTTAGAAGCACAAAAGGACATCCATAGAAATAGGAAGGAAGGCCGAGACCAGGGAGTGTGAAGATGTGGTCGCAGGAGCGTGTGAATCAGATCCCCAGAAGCTCCCTGCATTTGCTGCTGCTAATGTGTGATGCTGTGTAAAGCTCCTTTTATAGCAGATCTGTTTTGGACATGCCTGTCCCAAGGCCTCTCCATATCTCATACCAGAACTTTGGCACCATATGCCCTATATATAGAAAAGAAACCCCGGGTGCAACCTCCAGGGACTGCATATTAGTATCATTGCTTCCTTCTATAAGAAGTCAATCAGAGGATGGCGTCTCGTGTGCTCTCTTCCAACATTATATGTCTCCCTATATAGATGTTAAGAACTATTCGGAGCATCCTTACACGATAATCTAGTCCATTGCTTCCCTAAGGAAGTATACCTCCTGTCTTCATCCATCCATTTCTCAGATGAAAATAATGACTGGGTCTACTTCATGGGTTTATGGGAAATTTCAATCAAATAATACATACAAAACACTTTAAAAAGTGC
This sequence comes from Cnephaeus nilssonii, assembly GCF_951640355.1. Taxonomy (NCBI): domain Eukaryota; kingdom Metazoa; phylum Chordata; class Mammalia; order Chiroptera; family Vespertilionidae; genus Cnephaeus; species Cnephaeus nilssonii. The sequence continues at coordinate 80,361,174 of NC_137082.1, forward strand.
ATTGGCCATTGGAATTATACACAGAAAACCTTTGTTATCATTACTCTAATAACAGTGGTTAACAAGTGATAATCAGTTGATATCTGGTGGGGGGTGGCAGAAATCTCTTAATGTGAATTACAACTTAATTATGTGATCATCTGATCATATGTTTCAATAATCAATTTGGCTCTGTACTGCTTAATAATTTTAAATTATTGCAGAAAGCATCAGAATGATCCTAGATTAAAGCATAGAGATGCTACATAACTAGAACATATACTGAATATATTACATGATAACTTCAAGGTTCAACTGGTTCTCAACAGACTGGCTGACATAAAACAAATACTTTAAATTTAAGGGGATTAGATGATATTTTTTCAAAGTGCAACCATAGGATGGAAACTTGGCAACAGCATGCAAGAGTAGAAAAGCAACAAGTCTGCTGACAGGGGTATGGGTGTGGATCGTGTGCTTTTTGGTTATCAGTTTTAAAATCTGGGAAATTTAATATATTCCATTTCTTCAACTGTAATATAGGTGTAACCAGAAAAGCAAATCACCTTCTCCCTCAATTTCTGGAGATTGTTTAAACAGGATATTGCTTCCCTTGTCATCATAGAAAATAATAATAGTAATAATATTTATCAGTATAGCTGAATTGTCATGAATACATTCAGCAGCAAATAACAGAAAACCTCACTAACATGGATGAAACATGAGGCATCAGCATATCTGTTTCACAGAATAAGAATTCCAAGATCAGGCCTCCCAGAGATGGTTCTGTGTCTCAATCATGACACTAATACATGGATTTCTTCTATTTTCTCATCTGGCAACCCCAGCATGTCTTTTTTATCCACTAAACTGCAAGATACATGCTGCAGCTCCAGGCATCACACTTCCATCCCGGGCAGCAAGAAGGGGAAGGATAAAGGGAGGGGCAAGTCAGCCAAGCCTGTCCATTTCATTTTATTTTTTAAATATTTTTTGTTGATTTCATAGAGGAAGGAAGAGGGAGAGAGAGATAGAAACATCAGTGATGAGAGAGAATCATTGATCAGCTGACTCCTGCATGACCCGCTGCCCCCAACTGGGGATCGAGCCAGCAAACTGGGCATGTGCCCTGATCAGAATTGAACTGTGACCTGCTGGTTCATAGGTTGACACTTAACCACTGAGCAACATCAGCCAGGCAAGCCTGTCCATTTTAAAGAGCATGCTCAAGAATCCTTATGTTCCACCGGGGAAACTGTGCCAACAGGCTAGTGCTAGCAAAAAGTGGCTGAGGCATAGTGGGAGCTGAGAGAGAGAGCTGTGGAATCAGCCATCCCACATAGGCAGTTTTAAGCATCTATAAACCTTAATTCATTTAGTCCTTACAACAACCCGACTTTATAAATGAGGAAACTAAGGCACAGAGAGGTTGAATCACTTGTTAAAGGTTACCCACAGGACAACTAATAGTAGGTGTATTGCCTTGTTCAAATTTTAAAAAGTTCCCTCTTAATTCACTACTGAAAGGTACACTTCCCTCATTGCTACACAGTTTCCAATGAAGGTTTCTGTCTCAGTGGTGACTGGCTGACTAAATGATTTAAAAAATGCAAAGGTGACTTATCTATTCTTTTTAGCTTCCCTTCCCCAAATTATGGCCCCTGGAAGAGAAACAAAAACTGGCAGTATAGGCAATTCCCAAGAGATGGAACTTGCTGAAGGGACAAGCAGTAGACAGCACAAAAGGAGGTCTTCGAGCTGCTTGAAGGGGCCTCCTCGGCCTCTGTACAAGAAGAGCATGCATCCTGATTGTAATAAGTGAGCTTGGAGGGCTAGACAGGCTCTTTAATCTCAGAAATGACACTGTGAACTCCAGTTCACCTGCTCGATTTATTTACATTGCTTTTGCCCGCTAACAAATCCAACTCTCTATCAGATTAATCAACATTTATCAGCCAGCGGCGGGAGCATCATTTCATAACGTAAGTAAAATAGAGAGGGAGTGAAATGGAATAGAGAATAAAACTCCCATTACTCTGTGGCTATTTTATTCTCTCTGTATTTTATTCACATAATGAATGATGTGCTTCTGGCTTTAACAGCATAGCAACCCTGGTTTCTGTTTGTTTAATGTTTCCCCGCCAGGGACTGTGCAATTCAATAGCATATGCACAGCAGGATGGAGGAGGAGGATGGTCAAGTCTAGGTTTGGAGTTTTAAGATTGCCCAAATAAACGAAAGGAAGGTGAACACCAAGTTGTTCAGAGTCTAGTGTTGTTAGTTCAAATAAATTAACAGCAATGAACAACATAATTTATTTGTGTGGCATGTCATTGGCTCTTACTGCAAATGAACCATTTATTCATTCATTCATTTAAATAACTGAGTACCTGCTATGTACTGAAAACCATTCTGGATGCTAAACATGTAGCATGAACAAGCAAGTTCCTTCCCTGCTGGAGTTTACATTTGAAGGGGATTTCCAGGTGTACCGGTTAATAATGCGGATTTTGTAATCAAAGAAAACATGATAATTTCAAGAGAAACATCAAAAGTGCTTTATTCAAAGTAATGTCCATCGCTAGCTAAACACTTCCCCCATCTTTCAGGTAATTTGTGGATACTGTCCCAATAGAACTTTTCTTGTTTTGAGGCAAACCATTCAGAGACCCAATTTTCCACTTCTTCGTACGTTTGGAAGTGCTGCTCAGAAAGTGTGTGTGCCATCGATAGGAACAAGTGGTCATCTGAAGGAGCAAGGTCTGGTGAATACAGCGGGTGAGATAATACTTCCCAGGCAAGATCTTTTAATGTGTCTTTAACTGATTTTGAAGTGTGTGATGGTGCGTTATCATGAAGCAAAATTACTTTGCCGTGTCTTCTGGCACATTCTGGTCCTTTCACGATCAAAGCATGGTTCAAATTGATTATTTGTTGTCGGTAGCGATCAGTATTAAAGGTTTCACCTGGTTTTAGAAGCTCATAATACACCACACCTTCCTGATCCCACCAAACGCAGAGCATTGTCTTCTTTCTAAAGCGATTTGGCCTTGCAGCCGATGTTGATGGTTGACCTGGATCAACCCATGATTTTGTGCATTTGGGATTCTCAAAATAAATCCACTTTTCATCGCCAGTCACAATTCGATGCAAAAAAAAGACTGTCTTTCATGCCATTGAAGCAACATTTTACTGATGACTTTTTGGTTTTCTATTTGTCTTTCATTCAGTTGATGTGTCACCCATTTTCTTTCCTTTAAAATCTTTCCCATTGCTTGTAAATGATCGGAAATTGTTTGCTGAGCAACGTTTAATCTTTCTGCAAGTTGTTTCTGAGTTTGACACGCATCTTCATCCAATAATGCTTGTAAATTGATGACCTGGACATTCTTTGTCTTTCACATCGAAATCATCACTGTTAAAGCATTTAAACCAGTGTTCGCAAGTATCCTGAGATGGTGAGATGGAGCATGTTCACCATTAGCTTCCCGAAGTATATGATAACTTTTTCTTCAAAATAAAGTAATGAATTAAAACTTCCTGCAAATGCTTTTTTTTTTTTTGGCACGAAATTCATTTTTAAGCGTAAAAATGTCTATGATGTTAACACCTTCACAAAATTTGACATATGAAGTTTTGAAGCTTGCTATAAATACAAAAAAAATAGCATACATATCAAATCATATATACTGTATATCAACATATGTATAACTCCATCTAGTGAAAAAAATCCACATTATTAACCAGTACACCTGGTATAAACAATAGCAAATAAATATATAATAATTTTTTAAATTTCTTTATTGATTAAGGTATTACATATGTGTCCTTATCCCTCCATTACCCCCCATCCCCCCCACTCATGCCCTCACTCCCCTGTTGTCTGTGTCCATTGGTTAGGCTTATATGCATGCATACAAGTCCTTTGGTTGATCTCTTCCCCTTACCCCCACCCTCCCCTACCTTCCCTCTGAGGTTTGACTGTCTGATCGATGTTTCTCTGTCTTTGGATATACAATTTTATGTATCAGCAAGTGTTGTGATGAAAGGAAAATGGGCTATGAAATAAGAAACCAAGAGCATTTCTTTGGATGGACAAACAAAAAAAGCTGAGATGATATTGGAAAAGAAATCTGAATAAAGTAGAAGAACCAGGCATTGGGATATCTGAGTCAAGTGCATTCTAGATGAAAGGAAAAACAAGGAACATTGGAGGGACAGCTGGAAGGCCAGTGTTGCTGTAGAGGAGTGAACAAGGGAAATAATGATGAGAACATTTGTCAGAGATGTAGCACTGGGCTATCAACTGGAGACTTTTCTACAAAGGGGAATTTGGAAGTGATAAGATTTAGGTGGGGATTTCTTTTATTTATTCCATCATCATTTATCCCCTCTATGACCTCTCCCACATCCATCCATCCCCCCACCCACAATCACCACGCTGTTGTCCATGTCCATGAGTTCTCTCTCCTTTTTTCTTTTTGCTCAATCCTCCCTCTATCCCACCCAGCTCTACCCCATATGCAAGCTGTCTTTCTACTCTCTATTAATGAGTTTGTCTTAAGTTTATTTTATTAACTTTATTTTTTCTTCTTCAATATTATCTTAACTCTTATACCCACTCTGTTTGTCCATATGAATTTTTAATACTTAATTTTTACAGCAGTTTTAGGTTCCCAGCAAAATTAAGAGGGGTACAAAGACTTCCCACATATCCTTCACCCTCATAAATTTATAGCCTCCCTATTGAGAACCTGTACCAGAGTGGCTCATTCATTACAATCAATGAACCTACACTGCCACATCATTGCCATCCAAAGTTTATAGTTTATATTAGATTCACTCTTGATATTGTGACAAATGACATGTATCTATCCACCATTACAATATCATACAGAGTAGTTTTACTGCCCTAAAAATATTTTCTACCCTATTTCTATCCCTGTACCCCAACAACCACTGATGCTTTCACTATCTCTACAGCTTTGCCTTTTCCAGAAGGTTATATATTTGGAATCATACAGTAGTAGCTATTTCAGATTGGCTTCTTTCACTTATTTGCATTTAAAATTCCTCTGTGCCTTTTCATGGCTTATATTTAAGCATATAGTGCTCTCTGAGTTATTTTTTGTGAAAGATGTAAGGTCTGTTTCTATGTGTATAGATTAACCTTTATCCAATTATCTTTATCCAATTGTTTCAGTGCCATTTGCTAAAAAGACTATATTTTCATTTGTTCCATATATATATATATATATATATATATATATTTCAAAGAGGAAGGGAGCTAGAGAGAGAGAGAGAAACATCAATGATGAAAGAGAATCATTGATTAGCTGCCTCCTGCATGCCTCCTACTGGGGATTGAGCCTACAACCCAGGCATGTGTCCTGACCGGGAATCAAACCATGACCTCCTGGTTCATAGGTCGATGCTCAACCACTGAGCCATGCCAGCTGGGCTGTTCCATTTTTAATAATCAGTTAACTATAATTATTTAGGGCTATTTTGGGGTTTCCTATTATGTTCCATTGATCTATTTGCCTAATATTTTAGCAATACCACATTATCTTGATTACTGTATGATTGTTAGGGTTAAACTGGTCTCAATTAAAAGAAGATTTTTTCATTTTATTTTATCTGAAAATTTATATATAACTTGGGAATTATTCTTTTTTAATTTTGGAATAATTCACTACAGATGCCATGTGATATTGCAAATTTCTTTATGGATGAATTTCCTTTAAAATTTCTAAGTTTGTTTTGATTTTGGTTTTCATCTTGCATAATGTCTATTCTTTTCTCACCTCTACGAATATTCTTAGTTCATTTAAATTTTTAGATTTATTATGTAAAGATGTTTATAATATCTTCTTATCATCCAAAAATATGTAGGATCTAAACAATGTTAGCATTTATATTAATATTGAGTATTTATACTTTCGTTTTTTATTGTCAATCTCCACAAAAATTCACCAATTTATCCTTTTAAATAAACCAATTCTTGCAATTCTTAAATGTCTTTATTTTCTATATTAATTTCTTTGTTAATTTTTTATGCTTCCTTGGTTATTTATTGACAGTGATTTATTTTCTTATACCAATATTCTGAAGTCACTTTGTTTGATGTTCAGAGAGATTTTTTTTAATTCTTTATTGTTGAAAGTATTTTTCCCCCATTGACCTCTCCCCGGTTGCTTAATTAATTAGCAGAGAAGTACCCCATTTAATATGTTTGGTAAAATGGAGAGCAAGGGAACTCTCAGACATAGCTATCGGGGGTTTAAGTGGGTATAACTGAGGAAAACTATCTGGCATTAGCCACCAAATCTGAACATGCTCATATACTATAATGTGAGTAGCAATACATACTGTTGTGTTGGTTTATCCCTGTTTTCTTAGTCATTAAAAGAACTCCCTTGAATTTTTCAAAGTATTCTAATTTGAACAACATACAAAGTGATCATCTTACTATGACCCAACAATTCTACTCCTAGATATATTTACCTGAGGAAAATGATTGTTCCTGTGCACCGGAAAAACTATGAGAATGCTTCTGGCAGCATTATTTGTGATAACACCTGAAATCAAACTACACTGTCTTCCCAGAGTGTAATCTATATATATATATAAAAGCCTAATATGCAAATTGTCCCCACAGGAGTTCGACCGGGAGACCGATCCCTCGCTATGACATATGCTGACCACCAGGGAGTGGAGCAGAATGAAGGAAGGCCCCAGCCAGCAGTCAGCAGCCGGGGAAGGTAGGCCCCAACTGGCTGCTGGGGAAGGGAGGCCCTGGCCGGCAGCCAGAAGGAAAGCCCCAGCTGGCAGCCAGAAGGCCCCAATCCCCCCTGATCGCTGGCCAGGCCTAGGAACCCTACCCATGCACAAATTTTGTGCACCGGGCCTCTAGTGAAGAAATAAAAGGGGGGTATGTTTTTAATGCTGGATTATGACATAGAAATAAAAACAAAGAGTACATCTTTGCCCACAACGTGAGGTAAACATGGTTTAGAAATGGTTTAGAAAACAATGGTGAGTGAAAGAAGCGACTTAAGAACACATACAGTATGTTTCTATTAATATAAAATTTAAACACAGGCAAACCTATATAACACATTGTTAAGCCATATATATTTTTTTTTCAAAAATCATTAACAAAAGCAAGAAAATTATTCACATGAAAACATTGGTTATTTATGGCAAAGAAATAAGGAACTTAAGAGAAAGGTTATGCTGAGGATTTCAAATACACTGGTTTATCTCTTAAGATGAGTGGGGATACTGAATACTAATAATTATTATTATTATGCACACTCTATAAGGTATAATGCATTTCACATTTAAAATTATTATTTAACTCTGAAAATTTGATAAGATAGTAAAATTTCCTTTTCTTTTACATCTAATGACTATATTTATGAGTCCTTTTCAACTAAGGTGATGATGTTTTTCACAATGATTTTAATACTCTTTGTGTACCTTGAAAAATATTTCATTTAGAAAATGTATAGGAAATAATTTCTTCCTGTTTACTGTTAGCAATAAAAAGTTCATGAATATAATTGTATTTCCTTTTAAATAGTCTGATATCTTTCATTGCCACGTCCAATTTAGAAGTTTGATTTTTTGCTATTTCATCAGTTTAAAAAGCACTAGTTTAGCTTCTATATATACTCCTATTACCTGGAACTGAATGACACTCATGGATACTGTCTTCACCTATTGGACTCAAGGACCATTGGTTGCTCCTAAAAGAGACTTTTGGGATTAACCATGGAAACATCCCTTCTAATAGGCAGCAAGCTAAATCGGGGGAGTGGATGGGTGTTACTGTTTCTACATGTTATAGCCAGTGAGCCATGTAGCTGAAAATGAATGAAAATATCCTTAATTCCAAGTCAATCCAGTGGATGACTCAAATAAAGGACTTGCAATGAGCCTGCTTATGTGCTTGCTTAAGATAAAAATAAATGCATTTGTAACTTTCAAATGCCAAATAACATAACCCTATGCATGATGCTCTTGAGATGTGAATGAATGGATGACATATCAATGTTAGGAAACAGAGGAGCCATGCATAGTTGCTAATTCCATATTAATGATAAACAACGCTAGGTAAATGTATCAGGACTGAGTCACAGCTGAAAGTTAAGACTTGGCCACCAAGGAGAGGAAAATAGCAGGGATTAATATGTTGTAATGAAACAAACCACATGGCCCCCACCACCACACACAAGCTGCATTAATCGTTCCTATAGCTTTCATTTTGAGTGGCCACCTTGGCCAACAGTGTAATAGGTAGTGGAAGAAATTACATATTGCATTTAATTGTCACATTGAGCAGCACCGGGTTTCTTAGAATTTTAATAGAGTGACCTGGCTGGCTTAGCAGCTAATATAAAATCAGCCTCCTAACTACTTTCTTTACTGCTGTCCTGACAACCTCAACTGATAAACTCTTATGACCTTTCTCAATTTTATTCAATTTGTTATATATTTCCAATTGAATTCTTTTACACAAATTAATGATAAATGAGAAATTTCCCCCCTAACTCCTCCCTCTTTCCTCCAGGAAAGATTACAATGGATGAATTGATTATAATAGGCTAAAATTGCATAAATGTCCAGCATTAACTCACACAATGCAGCATGCCATTTCATAGTGAAAAATATTTCCCAAATTGTTGGTTTTGGGTGAGTAACTAAAATAAATGTTGAGGTTATTTTTTGTTTGATAAAAAACTAAACTTTCTAGTCAATAATATGGCCATTTGGATCAGACAGGCCTGGGTTTGAGTCCTGGTATGACTGCTTAGCAATTGTGTTCTTGTTCAACATCTCAGAACACCAGTTTCCTTGAAACTGAAACTGGGAGTCATAATGCCTCTCTCATATAGTAACTGTAAGAATTAAATGACAAAAAGTATGTAAAGCACCTACCATGGTATCTGTCACATAAATGTGCTCTGCAACTGGCTCAACATTTATTCTTTCCACTGCTAAGCCCTATCACAATCTGTCTAACAGAATCTGCTGTCTCAAGGTTCTCCATTGCATCCAGATATTCTAAGGCAGCACTGTGTTTAGTTTGCATAAGTTCCTGTGCAAATACATCCTATAGCAGACCCAAGATACACAGATATTAGGAGTTAGTGTAGTTTTGTAGTTCTCTGGCTTGGTTCTGTGGATACCTGGAAGCAGCATTAAGGCTTAGCCACCCAAACCCAGAACCACCAAATGTCTATTCTTTTTCCCAAGTCAAATTGGGGAACCAGATCTATTTTTAGCTTTGGCTCCCAGAGTAACCGTCTTACAACAACTCTATACACTTACAGGGTGCCTCCCAATTGTAATTGTCCCTAGCTTGGAAATCATAGCAGGGCTTACCCAATCCCAGATTTGGAACAATTCAAAATCTAAAATCCCATGCCAGGCTAAAGAAAGCTTGTCACTCCCTGCAGTTGAGAAAGAGTAATTAGCATAGTAAGCATATGTGTACATAGCCTCTTCCTGCTAGCCTGAATTAGTCTACCCTGGTCAGACATTTAAATAATGGGCCTTCCTCCTTAATACAAAATATATAGCTCATAAACTCACCCCTTTTTAAAATTCCTCATCATTAAAACAAACTTGTGGGGAAAGAAGGCTAAACAGATGCATCATTCTAAAATTGATTAAGGCCTACTTTCATTCTCCATATTCACCTATTTGTCTTTACAGTCCAATGGGTACATGTATAATATGTGAGGTACTACCACCATTATCATCTTTATAAACATATTTATTAGTGCTTTTCTCCACAGAACCCAAACACCCTCACACTGCATGCACACCCATACTCTACCCTCTTTTTCCAATTCCATTCTTCACTTAAACACTTCTCTCTACTGAGCCTGGTGAATGCTTCAGATATGTAGCAAGCCAGTGCCATTACAATCCCTCAGTTTGCTCCACTAAGAATAGCAGATCATAAACTCCTAATTCCCCATCTCCACTAATGGAATTCCAGCAGTGGAGATTTTAACAGTTATCTCCTCTGCTATCCATGTTACTGAAATGCCTCCTGCTTGGCTAGCTCAGGTGTCATTACTCAGGAAATATTACTTCTCAACATTTTTCTTTTTTCGAGTTGTTTGCTTTTTCGATTATTTGCAGTTCAATTGGACTTTCTTTGGGGCTTTATACTTTAAGATCCAGTGCTGCAGAAAACAACAGTAACAACAAAGAGCCCCTTAATAACTAAACTTAAAAACCAAACTAGTCAGCAGCAAACAGTGCCTTGTCAACATTTCTAAATGGAGCAGAAAGAAGGCAAACCAAAAGGACAGAACAAGGGCAAACGAGAGAAAGGAAAGTGATGCTTCCTGATGGATGTGGATGCATAAGTGCTGCAGGTAATGGCCATGAGGCACAGCCTGCAGACGGTAAAGAGGTGGGGCAGGGAAAGAAGTGGACACCTCTGAAGGGGACCCCAATACTGGGACATCCAGATCTTGGGAAAATGACCAACCAATTGTATCCCATTGCAAACATCCCTCATTTCAAGGTTCTTTCCCCATCTGAGCATCACCACCAACCTCCTGTGTCCTGTTCCCACAGGAATTTGCCCTTAGAGAGATGAAATCAATCCCCCAGCTCATTAGAGCTTAATATGCTCTCCCTCCCAAAGGTATTTCCAGAGGCAGCAGAGACTCTTAGAATCCCTAAAGCCTTCACGCTCCAGTATAAAACAAAACAGGTTTCAAGGAGGAGGAGGTATTTGGGGCCTGAAGAGTTTTCCAGTCCCTATCAAATCATTCCCTATAGGCATCTGTCTAATAAGTAATATATTCCTCAATGGACTTCCTTTGAGGTTTTATATTTTAAGAGAATGGGGTAGGGTGGTGACTGACTGTGATGTCTTTTATAATGAAGATGGGCAGGTTAAATCCAATCTCTCACACTTTGTGGCTGAGTTGCTTTGGGCAAATTACATAACCTCTGTTTCTCAGATCACTATCTTTAAGAATAAGATAACAGTAAGGGTGATCTTGTAAGGTGGTTTTGGGGATTACATGCAATATATCTATAGCAGTATAACATATCTATAGCAATGCCTGACACATTGTGGGCCCTTGATAATTTTGTTAATATCATTAATTCTGTGCCATGCAGAGAAAATATGGAATGAAATGGCCACTATATATCACACTCTTAAGTCTTACTGAGTTTATTGTCAACTAAAACATTCTTCACTTTTTCAAATAACTTGCAGCAGCATCTTTGTTTATTGAGCCAATAAGTCTGATAATTAGGTGATTCTACTTTATTGCCCATCTTTATTATAAAAGAATAATCCAGACAATAGCCATGTATATATCTTACAATGGATGTTTAAAGCTAAAATTCACAAACGTTCCCAGTGTGTCATTGTTCATTATGTGTTTCATGTGATCTTCACAACAACCTCACAACTATAAAATAGGTAATCAAATATTTTTGTGGGGTTTTTTTATTGGTCATTTTTCTTCTTTCTTTTTAATTTTTTGTTGAAAGTACTACATATGTCCCACTTTTTCCCTCATTGACCCCTTCTACTCCATCCCAACCCCCCATCCTGAGCCTTCACCACCCTATTGTCTGTGGCCATGGGGTTATGTATATATGCATACAAGTTCTTTGGTTGGTCATTTCCCACCCACCCACCCTCCCCATCTTCCCTCTGAGATTCCAGTCTGTTCTATGCTTCTATGCCTCTGGATCTATTTTGTTCATCAGTTTATTTTGTTTATTAGATTCCACATATGAGTAAGATCCTGTGATACTTGTCTTTCTCTGACTGACTTATTTTGCTTAGCATAATACTTGGCCAATCAAGTTTGATCTAGTAGTCAAAGGCTATGCAAGAAAGATCTGTTATTGAAAACACCAGCAGCAGAGAGAGCAGTGATATTTGAGCTCACAGACTTATTCTTTAGCCTTGGGTTCTTCAATTGGAGAGTCAGAATTGGTAGCAATCAACCCCTTCATTTTATGGATGAGTGAACAGAAGTCCATGAACTTAACAATATCTCCTTCCAGTTCTCAGCTTTGCTGTGGAATGTTGAAGACTTACTGTGGAAGATGTTTTTACCTAGTATTTTGAAATGAAAGTAATTTAATGAAGTCAATGAAAACTTCAATAAAGAGATTTTTCTTAAAGAGACCCAGAACCCAGAATGGCATCACACCTCTTCTGTCTTCTTCCCCCCTTCTCCTTTGCCCCCCTCATTTCCTCCCCTCTCCACATGTTCTCCACTTTAACTTCATCACCTCTTCATCAAACTTGTCACCAGATTTTGAATATTTCCTTCTGAAATCTCACATTAATATACATTTCTTGGGAAATTATTATCAAGAAAAATAATATGAATATACAAATTTTTAGATATTTTGAAAAGTTATACTAAAGATAACAAACTCTTGGAAAGAGGGTAATTCAGTTCAGGCTCTAAATGATTTTAGAAAATGACATTGCTTGTCAACGGTTATTAAAACAATCCTTTGTTTTTTATCTTTTCAGACTTCCCTAAAAATGTAAGTCTTGTTAAAAGGCTATCCAGTAATTATTTTAGCACCTTTCAAAGGTTTAACTGGAAAGTCTAAAAGGCTCTCAGGAATTTATTTAGTCATGTTAGTGCCACCAGGAAGAGGTTCACAGAGTCACTCCTGCTAGTCCCAGAGTCAACACCCTGATGGTGGAAGGGGCCTATGTGACCCTCAAACCAGAAACAAAGACAAAGGATTGCATGAGGGTAGTGTATGGGGAAAGAGGGAGAGAGATATTGACCATGGAAGGAGGGAAATGAATATGATTGGCTATCACAGGTCCACCCTCTCCCTCTCAGTTCTGCAAGTTCTGCAGGAGCCTTAGGGGAGCCTCATGAATTGCATTCAGAATTGTCCTTCAGAGGATAAAAGGGGACTTCCAGGTTGTGCATGCTGAATGCCAGACAAGGTCCTGCAAGCACATTCTAGTGTAAGTGAAGCCCCAGGGCAGGAAGGCCCCAAGGAGTTACACCTGCATGAAACTGACATATCTTAGTCATCTCAGTTTCCCCACAATTATCTGTCTCTCACTAAAGAGATCTCATAGTCTGACCTAGAATGGGAACATAATAGATGTGTGTTCCCTGGATGAGCTGAATGATGAATATCTCCTTAATCATTGCAGTGTTTTGGAGCTCTGAATAACCCCGGTTGAGCCAGCGGGGAAGCAAGAGCAAGTCATGATTTCCACAAACACTTAACTAATATCCTACCATGTACTAAGCACTGACTAAGGCTCTGGGAATATAGCAGTGAGAAAAGCAGACTTACTCTCTGACCTCATGGCAGTTTTAATAGACCAGTAGGGCAGATAATATTTGTAGTATTAACAAATACTACAAATATTATCTAAGTTTACTATTGTGATAAGTACAAGAAAGGAGAAAACATTGTGCTGTAACAGCAGAAAACTGAAGGAGGGTTATTGGTTGTGACTTGTTCAGGGAGGTCAATGAGTCTGAGATCTGAAACATAGCTGCAAGGTGACCAGATGTGTGTTGGATAAAAAAGGGAGTTCAGAACAGGGGAGGAAACAGCAACGCTGCAGTCACTTTACTGAAACCATTGGAATCACTGGAGTGCAGAAAACCAAGCAAAGCTTTGAGCACCTAATTTCCTCTTTATAAGTCTCCCAAGGCAACACTTCTCCCCTACACACACACACACACACACACACACACACACACACACACACACCTCTATATATACAGTCCTCTACACTATCCTCTACACACTCCCCTACACACACACACACACACACACACACACACACATACACACACTCCTCTATACACAAAGTCCTCTACACTATTCTCTACACACACAGTCCTCTATACTATCCTCTACACACTCCTCTACACACACACACACACACACACACACACACACACACACAGAAATAAGATATCGATACATCCAGTATTCCAAGGGCTGTAGTCTAGATAAAGAGACAGAGTTTTATGAAAATTCCTCCACTAATATGATCAAAACTTTTCTCTCTCTCTCACCCATGAAATCATAGCAGAATCTATATGAATGAATGATGTTATAATAGAAATAATCTTGAATCAATTTTAATATATTTTAAGAGTAAATTATAAAACATGTTCCCTATTATTAATAGCAAGTTACCTATGACACAACGCATAATGTGTAAAGCACGTCAGTGTGTCCTAAGAGCACAGTTAAAACATCTAATTTAAAGAATGATTCTCACTTGTCCTTCCCTCAAACGCCTCCTCAATTTCCTTGTTTTCTACCCTTTCATGCCATACCTCTGCAGATGATTCCATCTTTTAGGTTATGTTCCCCTTTCGATTCTGATCATAACGATAAAAATAAGGAAAAACCAAGTGTTTACAAAAATGCTTATTTTCTCTCTTCAAGATGGGTATATGGGTATCAGCTCGACAGACTGAAAGGAGCAAGCCACCCGAAGCCTTGGAAAAATGGGAATCTTTGCTGGCCCAACAAGACATGCACATGTGCGCGTGCGCGCGCACATACACACACACACACACACACACACACACACACACACACACACACTGAAAAGGACCCCAGCTAACCAACTGCCTCCCCCCCCCCCCTCCCCCGACCCATACACACACATTTCTGGTGAGGGAAGCCATTTGAGGAGCTCTTTGCAAGCATAGAAAAGGTGAGGCAGGGGGCAGGCTAGCATGAGGTTATTTTGAGGGCTGGCCTAATTTATGGGGTTTATTTGTATCCTCTATTGTTCAGCAGGAAACCTTGTAAATGATGTTTGCATGCACTAAACTGTGATAACTGAACTGATGAGTTAAAGACTTGACTGAACATTTAATGTTGCTTATTAAATAATTATGACGAGGTTTGATGAATGACCCTGATTCCCTGAACTTCCAACTGAGATTTTCAGCATGAGTTTCATTAGACAGACGTGGATGGAGCCTGCTGCAACCCAGCTGCAAATGAGCTTGCAAAACATTTGAACTGGAAACCTTCAAAAGTGAATAATTCAACTGTCCTGGTCTATCTTTCTTGGTCCCCAAACTAGCATTTCATTTTCATTTGATGATGGAGTGGAAGGCAAATTATTCTATGTCTATGGGGCTTTCTAAAGTATCATTGCAAGATAGCTCCATATGTACCTAATGAAAAATTAATCTGTATTCTTTGTGAAAGGAGAAGAGACCTATTCAACTTAAAATAAGTCTTATTCTGATATGTCAATCACCTTTCTTCCATGAATACTGGGGTGACATGTGCCCCATTCAGGTGAAAGATGAGAAATGTTACGATTTATTGAAGCCACTGAATGTGTTCAGTGTCTGAGCCAGAGTCATTTGTTTTAATGACATGTGTCATGCACTTTGGAATCTTCTCCATGCACTGGCGTAAGGGCTCATTAGACCATCCAAAATTTAATTTCAAACAGGAGAGCAGAGCAGATCTAGGGTTTTTGTCCTGTATCTTAAAGAAGCTGTGTCTATTTCTGATGATAGATTCAATTTATCTATCTACTGGCAATTCACATTTGTGTTCTGTTTATTGATGGTTTTATCAAGATGAGCTGAAAGTCTTCTTCACAACTAAAAGGAAGATAGTCTGTAATGAGGTGACAGGAGCCTGGGGAGTCAAGACAGGCTGGATTCAGAGAAGCTGTAGAAGATGGTGGTGACGGGCGTGGGCTGTGGGACCTCTGCCTGCGTCTAAATCCCAAGGCAGACACACTAACTGTGGGACAAAGTACAAGCCAGGAAGTCAGAGTCTCTGAATCTGCTCTTGGAGTGGCCAAAACTGTGTCTGAGAAGTCATTTCAACTCGTTGGCCTCAGTTGCCTCATCTGAACAATGAAGATATTAGACCCTATATGGGTTCATAATTAAAACTGTTTGATGAGTTAGCAAGTAGTTCCCTAGAATTAATGTCACTTATAACCACTTAAGAATGGGTCCATGAAAATAAAATATTCTAAAAAACATAACTTGAAATAATTAAATGCAGAATCTCAATGTGCAGAATCTCAATTTTGCTTATAATTGGCTGGGCTTCCAATGGCTTAAAAAAGTCAATCTGCCTTGACTCATCCCAAATTCCTGACTCCTAAATAAAAAATGAACAAGGTATCTAAATTCAATTTCTTTTTATGTTAATCCAAAAATAGTTTGAAAGCATTTAATAAATGACAGAGAAACGCTAGATGCCATAAATCACAACTGACAACATCTCTGCACATGACCATGGTTTGATCCTGATGTTGTTCAGCCACTGTTCCCTTACCCATCCCGATGGGCAGGCTCTTCTCCTGTATTAATTGCCTCTGATCTCAGTGCAGAGTGAAGATGGAATAGAGACAAGGCTGATAGAAGGGGTCAGACAGTGAATAAGGGTGCACCATACCTTTGTTCAGGCATTTGATTCAGAGTAACTAAAGACATAAATAGCAGGTGCAAGTGATACCTTCGAATTGTGTCCTTGCAATCATTACTCTGGATCTCTATTGAAATATTCTCACCTATTTTATCTTTTTATCTTATTGAGGACATAAACTACCTAGATAATGGAGTTATATGTAGATTCCATGAACAAGATAATACATTAGAAACCTGAGGCACATAGGGATTCTGCACTAGAGAGCAGTGAAGCCGTCTTTCAGCCCACATTGGTGGGGTGCTGCTAACTCACCTCCTTCTCTGCCCAGTGACTCAGTAGTGCAGCCTTGTTTTATAGGCCTATCACCTGGTCTCTTCTCACATCCATTCCTATATTTTCTCCCTAAAAGAGCAAATCTGGGAGCCTTAACCTAGGGATTAAAATTTAATTGCTGCCACTATCCCATGACAAAAGCTGTATGCTAGCAAATCTTTCTAATATACTTCTGCATTTTCTCTTAGCTAAAAAAATTAATTTCCCTGACACCCTGCCCCTTATATTTTATTTTTCTCTGGCATCAAACTCTAAGATTAAGTTATGGCTTCCTCTTAGAATAACCCCTAGCGTTCTTTACATTTCTGCTTCCCAGAAACTGTCTACCCTGTTCCAAATATATGGCCACCATGACCTGTTTGGGGTTCTGAAATTGCCTTGACAACTTTGCTTTATTAGGGATAATTAATAAACAACTGTAGCAAATAGATCCCTTAAAAAAGGGATGGAAGAGAGAGGGATGATCAATTAAAAATATGTCAAACTGACTAACAAAATAGATCCAGAGACAGGGAAGCATGGAACAGACTGATGAATCTCAGAGGGAAGAGGGAAGCAGGGGATATGGGGGGAGGGAAAGGGGAGATTTACCAAAGAATTTATATGCATATATGCATAACCTATGGACACAGACAATAGTGCAGTGAAGGCCTCAGGAAGGGGAGCAAGGTAAAAGGGGTTAATGGGGCAGGAGGACATCAGTAATATTTTCAGCATCAAGATAAATTTAAAAAATAGTCTGACCTGTGTGGCTCAGTGGTTGATCATCCACCTATGAACCAGGAGGTTAGGGTTCAATTCCTGGTCAAGGCACATGTCCAGGTTGCGGGTTTGATCCCCAGTCAGGGGGCGTGTAAGAGGCAGCCAATCAACGATTCTCTCTCATCATTAATGTTTCTCTCTCTCTCCCCCTCTCCCTTCCTCCCTGAAATCAATAGAAATATATTTTTTAAAAACTTAACAAAATATATGTCAAACAAACTCAGTGAATTTTACAAATCACCTGAAAACTAGCCCTCTGTGCTATTCAGAGAGCAATTAACAGATAATGTATTGGAATCAATTGAGGGTAAAGGGAACTGTATTAGGTTTCAAGACAGGATAGTCTCAACAACAACGGTATAAGCACTAAGTGAGCTCCCACAAATTACAGTGTTTCCCACATTCACTTACAAGAAAGACTTTTCTGCAGCTATTTCAGCTCAGGTGTTTCTTGGAAAGAAAGCTCCCCTGCGAAACCAGCAGGAATTTCCAAAGTTGAGGAAAGAGGAAAAACCAGATGAAGGTAAAGTTGGAGGTTTGGTCAACACACCAAACTTCTGGGCCACAGTTGTCTGGGCCATGGACAGGTCTTTGCAGTGTCTTCAGTTTTCTTTGCAGTGTCTTCCTTCGCACATTCCAATTCCCAGGAAATGCATTTTCTCCCTGGAAGCCCAGGTTGCTCCTTCTCACCACAAATCCATTCCTAAACTGCTCCGTGAGTGTTGTAGGCATGGATAAGGGTAGTGTCACAGATGAATTGTTCTTTGTTTTGCAAAGGATGGTGCTTATAAGAACTTACCCAGCATACTCTCTTGGTTACAGGTTTGTTTTTTTGTTTTTTTTTCATAAAAAGACACGGTAAAAACACCACAAAAAATCACAGCAGTGTCTATAAATGCAAATTAGTTTGGAAATTGGTAAAATGTAATCAAATTACTCAATTGAATGCTATAATAAATATTATTGTAGGTTGTCCTCAAACTTATGTTAGTTCAAATTTAATAGGTTTCTCCCACTCTCTCCCCCAATCACCACCAAAAAAAGCAAGAATATGTTTTAGTATCAAGTGTAAAATGTGCATTTTTTGATCCAGAAGTTGCCTTTGAAAATATTTTAAACATTTTATCTAATGTCAAATCAAAGTGAAGATGGAGAATGAAAATATCCAATGTGGGGCAATGTTGCATCGTGAGGAAATACTAGTAAATTATGAAGTTAGCTTGGGATAAACTGACAACAGTAACAGCATTCTTTTCTGATGTTAGTGTGTCACACCCACATCAACATAACAGCAAAAAGATCAAGAAGAAGGTGGCATGAATCATGAGGTCACAGAGATGTCTTTAAGTCTTGAGTAAGACTTCAACTGCCTTTGTGGAAAGTGGGCCAGCAATGTCTTTGAAGAAAGAAAGCCATCAATCTTGCAAAATACAAGGCAATTACTTGTAAAAGCAGGCCAACCTTCCATCCTCTTCTCCCACATTCCACTAGCCCTAAATAAACTAAACATATTATATAAGAAAAAGTCCCATAAGCCAAGTAATTTCCCACAAAGTTCTTATCAGATAGATAAGAAACAATGTCAGAAGCAGTTGGATACAAACTGAGAAAATGAAAATAATCAGTTAAAATAAAGACACCAAGTGATGCCAGTAGAACATGGTTCCAAGATAAACGGTGGCATTTCAGTTGCTACAGAAATTCAGACACACAATAGATAACAACAAGGAAGTTCCAAAATTCATTTTTATCTACGATTCTGGGGTAAGAGCTTAAGTCTTTCAGGCAATCAGTGAACAGATGGTTTCACTAGCATTCACTCGCGTTGAAATCCCATCCCCCTCCCCCCATTTGCTCTCTCAAACAAGGCAATCAGATGAAGAGAACAGTCATTCCAGTTTGTTGTGTGCATGAGAATCTGACATATATTGTTTTTAAAGATCTGGGGGTAGAAAAGTGAAGAAACGGCATGTTTCTTATTGCAAACAAAAACATCACATTTAAAATGGTTTTGACCAAGTGCCTCACAAAATGCTTCCTAATCAGCAGATAGTGACGCCAGACCCTGGGTCAGCGGGTGAATGAAGGTCAGCAGAAATGCTCTGCCTACCACCCTGGAAACAATAACTGTGGGACGTGCCAAAATGCCTAACTCCAAGGCATGATCTCATAGTTCAGTATGATGGGCACGCAACCCAAAATTTTCACTCGTAGTTAAGGGAAAATATCACTTGTTTCTCCTTTGGTGGCAATGTCACTGCATTTTGGCTTTGGATGTTCTTCGATTCAGGCATTTTCTTTATTGACTCCAGTCTGTGGCCGAGATCCAAACGGGCAAGAGCTGCAGAGCCTGGAAAGGATGGAAGGCAGCCCAGAGAGCAGAGATCAAGAACAAAGATGACGGAGGTCTCAACCAGAAGAGAAATAAACTTTTGTATTCCATCCCAGTCCAACACTTTCATTTCGGGTAACACAGCTTCCAGAGTTCCTGGGAACAGCTCAAACCTCAAGTTCCTTCCCTGGCCACAAGTTGAGCTAACTAAAGTTGAACAGCCCCATTGATTTGAGCCAAGAATTAGGGCTGCTTGGTTTTTTTTTTTAATATATTTTTTTATGGTTAAGATTTTACCTTTGAAAGCAACCCTGTGCTAATGAACATATCCAAAATCATCTGTCTACAAAATCATGACATTGGAGTCACTCTTAAGCAATAAGAAGTTTTCCCTTCCAGTTATCCCAAAATGTTGTCCTCACAATCATGGTGACTCCAGTCTAATTAGGGTGAGTGATGTATTAGTATGTATATGTGTGTGTGTGTGTGTGTGTATACATTCCAAATGTGTATGCTGCATGTGTATTTTCCTTCAGAGAGTAATTTAATATCAATCTAATATAATAGCCACATAGAAAAATGAGACAATAAATAGATCTTTTCTTATATATACTATCCTTTCTCTCACTTTACATATATACATATATATATATATATTGATATAAAACCAACCTCCATTTGTTAATAAGCATTAAGCCATTAGAGGATAATTATAGTTTCCTGGCATACTGTGGCATACTGATAGAGCACATATTTTTAAATAACAACAATAAATTATGGTCAGATGGGTTTAAGTAACTGCTGGAAGAGTTCATTTTTACTTGAGATCATGTGCATATCATGGTAGAACTGTAAGGACATGTTTCCATTTTCTCCAAATGTTTTGGCTCCATTGCTGCCTGCCTCAAGTGATTTCTTAAGGTCCCTTTGCCTCCTTAAAATTAATTCTGTGGTGATACTGGGACTTCAGTTCAATTCAGGTGAGTCTTAGAAGGCCTTCCATGTTTGTGTACAGCCTTAGTAGGTGCTGTGCTAAGAGCTTTCCATGGAAAAATACAAAGCAAGATATTGCCACTGGCAAATGTACAATTCTTATAAGGGAAGCAAGATTTATTATCTTGCGTGCAAGATTTAGAGACACAGTGGGAAGAGGAGCCCAAGGAAAGTATGATAAATAAATGAGGTGCCAAAATAAAAATAAAGACAATAATAGAATAATAAAAAGCCCATGCATGACATGTGTGGGCTGGAAATCTCACAGATCTGTGAGACCAGAAAACATAAGGGAGAACCACAGTGGCTAATTTTCTGATGCCTCCTCACCCCCAAATGGGGCTGTTATGACTCCTGATCTCTCATACTATTAGAGTACACTCCCTTTTCTGAGTCAGGGGAAGAATTGCAGGAGACATACTCTGCCAACAGAAATGAATGGGTTAAGCAGACTCTGAACTGAATTTAAACCATGAGACAGAATTGATGCATCTCCTTTGATTGTTCAAAAGCCAATAGAATCCCCTGATCCATTCCATTCCATTTATTTCTCACGTGCTGAGCTAAAGGATAGGGAAGACCTTTCTTACTCTAATAAGTGAATAGCCCTGCCTCTCTCATTGCTGCTGCATCTTCGCTGACCTATATTTCTCGCATATGGATGGATCATCACTAGAGGGTTTGACAGACGCTATAATATCATTATGCAAATGAAGGTTCACTGCCATTCGGGAATCCTATAGACTGATCGCTTCATTATCAGCCTTATCAGAAAATACAAGAGAATTGTGCCCCACACTCAGTAAGATGAGAACATAATTTAAATTAAGTAGTTTACTGTCTGGCTGCGCTGTAGGCCAGGGTGGAAGATGCAGAGAGCAGATTTTGAAAGCTGGGATAGCAACAGGCATCGCTGTGCAGAAGTGCTGCACAAGTGGGCTCTCTCTGCTCCCCACTTCCCCTGTGCTCGGCCCTCTTCTTCTTTCCAAATCAGGACCTGTGCTAAGATACTTTGCAGCATTTAATTTGTTCACCTGCTGTCGTATGTCCTTGAAGTGTCAGTCTCAGAATAGAAGCAGTTTAGCCCTGTGCCTAAAGAGGCAGGTTGTTTGGTAAAAATCTCTCAAACCTTAGGATAAGGTGGCCTGAATTCTATGCACCAGATCCACAGGGTGACCTTGAGAATTTGATGTGATTCCTGTTTCTTAAATGTAACTTGACCTATTTTTAGGGCTCTTATCTAATATAAGTAGTTTGTGAAGATTGTCTTTAAAGCCTCCTTTATCAGTAATCTTTTATTATTACCTAGAATTTTAATCTGGTATGTTTTTCCAAGTCTTATTTTATATAAATAAAATAATAAAATATGTCTATTGATACCTCTCCAGACTAGCAATTATCACAGGTTTTTATTAAAATTATGACTATGTAGAGAAAGACTCATAGAGAGCAGGCTGACAGCTGTCAGGAAAGGTGGGACTGGGGAGGGGTGCGTGGTGGAGAATTGAGGGGGGAAAAAAGAGAGAGAAAAAACTCATGGACACAAACATCAGTGTCACCCAATAAATTCAATAAAAAGGAAAAATATTTTAAAAATAAAATCCTGCATGTAAGACTACAATTCATTCATGCAGTGGATTATGGATATTAATGGGGCATTATTATTACTATTAAGAGTAATGGGTTGGGAACTGTAGACCTGGGTTTAGGTCCTGACATCAACCATCACATGCTGGGATCACCTGGCCCAGGTGCTCAGCTCCTGCCACCACCCCTAATCCAGAATGTGCACTCAACCTCTTCTTCCTAGAAAGCTCCTACTAATACAAAACCTATCACTCAGCTGTCACCTTTTAGTCAAGCCTGCCCTTTGCATCACCAAAATTCTCTGTTCAGATTTATACTACAGCATCTCTCCTATTGTAATATAGTTGTTTGTTCACATGTTTCCCTGTGTCTGGTTGTGGGTTTCTTAAATAAATAAATTATGCCTTTTAGCCCTAGCCAGTTTTGCTCAGTAGATAGAGCATTGGCCCTCAGACTGAAAGGTCCTGGTTTCAATTCCCATCAAGGTCACATACCGCTGTTACAGGCTCAACTGATCCCTGGCTCTGGTTGGGGTTCATGCAAGAATCAACCAATTGATGTGTCTCTCTCTCACATTCATGTTTCCCTCTCTGTGTCTCTCTCCCCCTCCCGTCCACTCTCTCTAGAAATCAATGGAAAAATACTCTCAAGTGAAGATTAACAAAAGCAAATAAATAAATAAATAAATAAATAAATAAATAAATAAATAAATAAATAAATTTAAAATCTTAATTTCTACCACCGTCTCCATGGTATGCCATCACTGGCACATAACAGAGATCAATAAGTATCTGATCAAGACAGGTCCCAATGAACCCAGCTCCAAAAGAGCTAATAACAGATGCCTGTGAGAAGGTGGCATGAGGAGAGTGTCTCTCAGTGCCTGGAAAAGTGGGCACACTTCCTCATGCACCCAAAGGAGAAGTTCCAGAAAAACAGCTCTCAGAGACCACAGTGCCTGGAGGATACATGTACTCACTAACCCGGGGAGCTGTACCTAGAAGGCCTTGAGCTAACGTCTATGCCTCTGAGAGCCCCTCTCTAACTTGCCAAATATGTTGTCTCTGGTATGACTCTAAGAATGAGAGTCTGCCAACAGAAAGTGAAGTAGTTTTGACTGGATGGTGGCACGGAATTTAGAGTCTAGACCTAGACTCTCATCTTGTAAGAGCTTGGCCTCTAAAACAATCCCACTGGCCTCTAGGTCACTTGAACAACTGAGGGGTGGCACACGCATTTCCTTCATCAGAAAGCCCCGTTTGAAACAAAAGGATAAAAGGTTGTACCCATCCAAGTGGTGAATAAGTGCTGAACTTGGAATTACATTCCTTAAAATTCACCATCTCCACCCAGATTTTTTTCTACTAGACACACAAAATATTGTCATTGAATAAATAAATGGAGGACTAGAGCTTTAAACACACAGTTCAGCTTCTTCATTATTGATCTGAGTTCCTGAGGTTGTGGGATATTAGTAACTCATTTAAATTCAGAGAACTAGTTTTAAAAAGGGGGGGCAGGATACTCATAAAATATTTAAAGTTGAAGGGACATGTAAAATTATCCTCTGTCACTGTTAATTTGACAAAGGAAACTGAGAACAAGAAACGCTGGAAGTATTTTTCCTAAATTCCCTAATTAATCAGTGGCTACAGTATTTCCAGCTTCTAGGCTGACGTTATTATTCCAAAACCAACTCTGGGATCAGCTCTTTTGCATGAACCTCTGGCTTCAACCACTGATGGCAAAGTTCCTAGAACTGACTGAGATGCTCTTAAAGTCTGGACAGTTTCTCTCCTCAACTCACTTATAAGGTTTTCAGGGTATTTCTTCTTTCCAGAAATGATCGTGGTCTTCCCATTGTTTGCCAGGTATTCTGGCCAAACTAGAGCAATATTCCAAGATGAATATGCTATGTTTTGTCTTATATACACTTGGAATTCCACAAAATATATGGAATTCCCCTTTCTCCTACTCCCTGCTCCCTGTTGGCCACATCTGAGGACTAAGCAGAAGATACATGGATGGGACCTTGTGGTTTGAAAAAAAGAAGCCCAATTCCACATGACCAACTCCCAGGGGAAGTTTTTTTTTAGGAAATAGGCATACCAAATCTTAATTTGCTTCTAAGTTCTAAGAAATAGAAATTGGTTTAGTAAATTTTGCAACCAGGATGGTAAGTTTTGGAAAGTGTGACAGACCTATTTCTGTCCCCAATGGGATTAACGAGTTCTGGGCAGATCCCTTGAAGTCAGGGGGTGTCCATGAGCTGAGTAAGCAGCACTTCCTCTTCTCTGGAAGTTTCTGAGAGTGTGAAGCTCATGCCAATGGAGCATGAAGAAACTGTGGTCTATTTGCTAGGATGGAGACGATGAGGCTGAAGAGGCTGGAAGGGGTGGGATATCCACACACCAACTCCCCACAGATCTCGGGCAGGTTTGAATAAGATTAATCTGGTTTATATAACCCAGGGGAAGGGGCACAGAGGCTAGCCAAAGCAGAAGAGATAAAGGAATCATCAAGCTGGTGTGGACAAAGGGAGATCCAACCACCATCTGTGTCCTCCTTGCTGGGGATCCAGAATTAAGTTGAATACTGCTTGCATAAACCACAATCCTTTCTTTTCCTGCTGTCAAAAGCCACATCTGGATTTTTAAAAAACCCTGTGATGAGAGGAGAGAGAGATGGAGGGGGGGCAGAGAGAGGGTGGGTAGAAGGATAAAGGCAGAAGTGAGTTTGAAATAATAAATTATACAGCTACTAAGGTATTACTAACCAACTGGATTACAAAGTCACTGAATTAAATTGATTTTACATGAAGGGATACAAAAAGTTACCTGATATAACTAAACTGATATGTCGGAGCTAAAAGAGAAACTACTCATTGATAACAAAACAAGTGCCCTGACTGTACAGGTCTGAATGGTGACTGATTATACCTTTTACAGGGGAAATCAGCCTGAAAGGTAAGCAAAACATAGCAATGTGGAGATCTTTATGATAATAAATAAAGGAAATACTTTGTTGGGGGTGGGGGGAGTGATTAACAAATACCCATGGAGGGAAAGAAACGCTCATTAAAAAATAATTTTGTATATCAATGTATATTGGTGTTTGATTAGAATTGAAGAAAATACATTAACAAGTCTTGCAGAAAATAAAAATTAAAAAAGTCATTTTGAGCCAATCCTTGAATAGGAGTTCACCTGCCACAAAAGGTAAGGTTGACTTTTTCAGAAAGTAGATGGTATATTTTAAGACACATGATGTCTCTATGTGACTAGAGATGACACCGGAAAGGAGTGGTCACTAGACTCTGAAGAGTAGTATGACAGGCTTAGAAGCTGGGATGCTAACCCTAAGTAATAAGGAGGTCATGAAGGTCTGCTCAAACCATATGCCTGGATGCTACACTGACACCCCCATATGCATATTACACATATGATTTCACCTCATCTTCTCACTACCTCATAAGGAAGGTACTAATACTATCTCCAATTGCATTTCTTTGCAGAGCGAGAAAGGTTAATTTAAACTAGAGTTTCTTAGGAACAGCATTTGGATTGCAACCCAGGATGGATGATGAGTCCAGAGTCCACATTCCTTACTATTAATAGCATTCAAAATTGATACATGAATGAATGAACTTATCACAGGTAAATTGTGAAGATGGATGAAGAGGAAATGGGTTCTTCAGATAGCATAGTCATTTCTCTCTATTCTTTCCTGCCTCTGTTCATTATTCCCACTCCATGTCTGCATTTATTTAGCTCCCTACCTCTTAGCTTGGTCCAGACCTTACACTAGACTTTGGTCCTCTGGTCCCCAACTTTGATCCTAGAGTGTGTTTTTTTTTTTCATGTATTTTTATTGATTTCAAAGAGGAAGGGAAAGGGAGAGCAAGATAGAAACATCAATGATGAAAGAGAATCATTGATTGGCTGCCTCCTGCACGCCCCCTACTGGGAATGAAGAACGCAACCCCGGCATGTGCCCTTGATCTGAATCGAACCCGGGACCCTTCAGTCCGCAGGTCAATGCTCTATCCTCTGAGCCAAACCTAAGGCTGCTCCTTGACTTTAATGATCTGATGTGTGGTCAGTACTTTGAACCAGCAACATGTAAAGTAAGAAAAGATAACTTTGGTTAAGAGAGAATCTTCTGGTGACCCTCAGATTGCCCGTCATCACACCTGTGAAAAAGCTTTGCCAAGCTCAGGTTCATGAGAGTATTTAGTGAAATGTAATGTGTTAGTAGTTACCACTCAAATTTCTTAAAACTAACCACCAGGTAAGCATATATCTAGTTATTTTCACCCTGTAGGTCTGAGTTGCAGTGGCTCCTTAAGCAGATGCCTCCCTCCAAAGATGAGCCAAGAACCAGCACTTCAAGTGTGGTTCCTGTGGGGCTCCCCAAACATGCAAATTCCTGGAATGCATCCCACAACTCCTCATTCATCCAAAGTGGGGCTCAGTCTGACTTATAATAAACTCCACCCAAAATCATATGCACTAAAATTTGACCATGAAATGTGTTTGACATTATGATCCAGTATATGTGTCCAAAACAAGTACCCTTAAGTGAAACTGAAGTTTCATGAAATGATACTTATCCTTACTTTGTGTAATTTAGTTTTATAGTCTATTTTATAGTGTTTCTTTTTACTTATTCTAAGTCACAACTCACAACTTGAAAAGCCCTGATCTAGAAGATGGCACTATGTAGACAAAGTCACTTTGCAGTGATCCCCTTCCCCGTTCTGTGCCACCCCCTTTCTGAGCCAGTCTCAACCACACACTTGCTTTGCTAGACCATACTATCTCCCCTCCTCTATCAAATCTCACGTTCCTTATTATTCCCAGCTCTTGTATCACAAAGTATTTTATACCAAAGTGACCAAATAATAAGCTGTTACCCCTACCTATTAATATTTATATGTAAGTCCAGAGGAATATTTACATATTAATCTAAAAATAAAATAATATCATCTGTTTTTTAGGAAAGATGTTGTTAAATTTTCCCCATGGTATATCCTATACACAGGACCTCTTGTGCCTATTATGGAAGCAGCTCTTTTTGACCTTTTACCCTGCCCTGCTTATCCCAAGTCCCTAATCTCCTATCAGTCTAAGTTTCTTATCCATATAGTAGGAAGATAATTAAGTCTGACAGTGCTGCTGTGAAGGTTAAATGAAATAAAATGTACATGAAAAGGGATACATAGAAGGCACTCACTGTGCTGCTTCCATCGCGTCTCTTCCTGTGTCCTCAACATCCCGTTGTCTTTCTTTCACTGTATTTTCTCCCCTTACCCTTCCAAAATGCATATCTGTTTTGCCTCTTGCCTTTTGTGTTACTCCCAGGGTCCCTTCCCCACTGCCTTCCTATGTCCCCAAAACTTGTGTGGCATACCACTCATTCTTGTCCTGACTGAGAAGGTCATAGCTCCATACTTTCATTCTCCTTGTTTGCCTCTGTGATGTTCAATTGTCATCTCAGAAAATACTGACAATATAATTCAGAGTAAAATGTAAATGACAGTGGTTACTCATTTCCCACCAGCAGCTTCTTTTTAAGGAACTACTTATCTAGGGATATAGGACTGACTAATCCTTCATTGGCAGAATTTTAGGCAGCACCGGGCCAGTGGGGGCATTTTGAAATAAAGAGAACCAGAGGGTTGCTTACCAATGCCCCTTGACTGTCTGTCTCAGGCCTGGCCATGGACTTTGGCTCCTTTGTGGTTTCTTGTATTAATGAGCTGCCTTCATGGGGGTCAGGTTAGAGGGAGGATGACAAATCGCTACCTTCTTCTGATTTCATTTGTTGTCAAGAGGCCTTTGATCCGTGACTGCTTAGCAGAGATTGTATTGCATGAAATGCAATTAGAGCAGGACGGCCAGGCCAGCCCTGCCGAGGAGCACGTCAGCCCAGGCAGCCCCGGCCTTTTAAGGAAATGGCAATCGCGTCTCCTACCCTAGAAATATCTCCACCATCTGCCAACCCCAGTGCTTTGTGTCCTGAACACGACAATGGTCTATGGTGGGTGTTTCTGAGAAGCCATGGGAAGTTAAGAGAGGAGCTCACAAGAGGAGCCAGAGTTAGCTTTTTGTGGCTTATTCATTCCCATATCTTCAAATATTTACTGATCAACGACTGTGTAAATGTTGAAGAAAGAGAAAAGACAAAACATGGGTTGAAAGAAGGAGTAGAAACTACAATTCTAGAATGTAAGAAGGGAGACTAAATTCATGCATGTAGAACAGCCCTGCAATCCTGGAGGAAGATGACTTATTGCAGATGTGATCTTGCCAGCTTTCACTACAAACATCTTGACTAAGTGAAATGAGAAATAAAGACTGGAGCTGATAATAAATCAGTTTTATCCACATTTTTAGCCCAAACTGACTTCTTTCCAAATAATATGCAATAAATTTTCTGAGTTCTATGACTCAAGATTTGAGGTCACTCATTGCTGTAGTAAGCAATTCTAAACCTTCCATCCATGTGACAGGGTCCCCACTGGTGCTGCTCTGCTCCAGAGGTACTTCAGCTTCCTGATTCCCTAGAGACTTCAGATAGACCCATCCCAATAGATATGGGCACCTTCTTCTTAAAGGTTAGATGAGGGAGAAGAGGAAAATGCCATGTAAAGACAGAAGCAGAGATTGAAGTGATGCAGATACTGGGCAAGGAGCATCTAAAGTTGCCAGAAACTGGAAAAACAAGGACTCCCATCTAGAACCTTCAGAAGAAGAACATCCCTGTTAACACCTTGATTTTGGACCTTTGGTTTCCAGAATTACGGTAAGTCACAAAAGGTGTATGAGTGGGAAGCAGCTAGCATATACCTCAAGAATATCTTCTGGAAATTAATTTCTAATATAGTTTGGCCTGGGATTACTACTGAGCCATCTCAAAAATCCTCTGAGTTACAGTCTTCTAGACCCAAAGAAATTAGGTGTTTTGCATATGGAATGGCCCACAAATAATTTTAATACTAGACTTCTGCCATTGTGGCATCTTTCATGAAGATAGAAACAAAAGTAACAGCACTGGCAAAAATCAAGCTTCCTGAAAGTCCATCCTCACAATGGAGTTCCTTCTTTTTTTAATATATTTTTATTGATTTCAGGGAGGAAGGGAGAGGGAGAGATAGAAACATCAATGATGAGAGAATATCATTGATCGGCTGCCTCATGCACACCCCCTACTGGGGATTGAGCCCACAACCTGGGCATATGCCCTAACCAGGAATTGAACCGTGACCTCCTGCCAGGCAAGGAGGGCCTTCTTTTAGGGGATAATGCAGGAATCCAATAGGAGCTGAAGCTACCACCCTTTTCTCGTTTAAGAATAAGCCACATAGTGATTGAATCTCTCAACTACATGAGTTTTAACAGGCTCATTTGTAAATAGTGTCCTGAGTGCTTGTCACTATTCTCAATTAGCAATGAGTTCATGTGAATCTTTATTAGTTAACTAAGCTAATCCATGGCATACTCAGTGACCAGAGCATCATCCCATCATTTAAATACAACTGTGTAAATAAATTGCAGATCACTTTACTAGAAATATTTAAAAGATATTTAAAAACAGATTTAGGGTCTATATGTCTCAGAGTCACCCCACTGATGGGATCAGCAGTTGAGGGTTATTCCCAGGGAGCATTAATTCTCTGACATTTCAAGCCTCCTGGGACTTGGGGATACCCAGCTCTGGCTTCCAATCTTCAGGTAGTTGGAAGTCAGTTGTTTTCTATCCTTGTTACCTGAGGAAACATGGCAGGGAAGCGTCAGATCTACTGTACATACCTTAGAATTTACTTAGAGAAGTGGGCACAGCATGACTTCCTCTGGTTCAAATGTCAAGGGACTCTTTCCTATCTGCTTCTCTTATGCTGCCACTTCTCATTGTTGGGGGGGGGCGGGCGGGGGACGGGAGGGAGAGAACTAGGGTTTCCAGACAGGGCTGGTTTGAAAGTGAAATAACTACATTGAGCACAGCTAAAATGAGATGAGGAGTAGTGTTCATTTTATTTGCCTGCACAGAATTTCTGCTCCTAGAAACATCCTCAATTTGTATTCGGAGAGACTACTTCTCTCAAGACAGACTTCAGTCCACATGAATAAGGAAAGGCACATGCACTCTACACCAGGTATTAAAAAATCATCTAGAGCAAAAGGCAGCAAAAATTTCTGTAAAAGGCAAGATATCAAACATCTTAGGCTTTGTGAACCTAGAGGCAAAAATGAGGATATTATGTACACAGAATACAATAAGGGAAAACAATTTCCACAATTTTTTACAAAATTCAAAATGTAACAATTTAGTATATTTTTTGTAATGCAGGTTTACTAATAAGAATATAATTGTATTTTGAGAGGGATACCACTGCATTTAAATGGGGTTTTAAGTTAGTATTACATCTAATCAAATCAATTACAAAAGTCCATCTTTTAATATGATCTGTAATGAGATTTTATGTATTTCAACTTTGGGAATGTCTTATTCCAGACAGGTACTGCCAAATACTGATATCAATCCATGAATGTATGACTTGAGGTATTTAGAAAAAAATTATAAAATTCTATTATATTCTTCTTATGATATTTGCCTTTTAGCCTATCATTACACAATAAATTGATCACTTTAATGGGAGGTTATGTATAAACTTCAAAATTGTACTATCCTATCTAATAAAAGAGTAATATGCAAATTGACCATCACTCCAACACACAAGATGGCCACCCCCATGTGGTCAAAGATGGCTGCCCCCATGTGCACACAAGATGGCCACCACAAGATGGCCAGCTGGGGAAGGGCAGTTGTGGGCGATCAGGCCTGCTGGGGAAGGGCAGTTGTGGGTGATCAGGCCTGCAGGGGAGGGCAGTTGGGGGGGACCAGGCCTGCAGGGGAGGGCAGTTGGGGGTGACCAGGCCTGCAGGGGAGGGCAGTTAGGGGTGACAGAGCCTGCAGGTGAGGGCAGTTGGGGGGGGGGACCAGGCCTGCAGGGGAGGGCAGTTAGGGGTGACCAGGCCTGCAGGGGAGAGAAACTGCGGGGGGTGGGGGGGCAGGCCTGCAGGGGAGGGCAGTTGGGGGTAAACAGGCTGGCAGGGTAGGACAGTTAGGTGTGACCAAGCTGGCAGGGGAGGACAGTTAGGGGCAATCGGGCCAGCTGGGGAGCAGTTAGGAGTCAATCAAGCTTGCAGGGGAGTGGTTAGGGGGTGATCAGGCTGGCAGGCAGAAGCGGTTAGGGGCAATCAGGGAGGCAGGCAGGCAAGTGGTTGGGAGCCAGCAGTCCTGGATTGTGAGAGGGATGTCCCAGATTGGAGAGGGTGCAGGCTGGGCTGAGGGACACACACACACACACACACCGTGCATGAATTTCGTGCACTGAGCCTCTAGTTAAATGTATTTATAAATATGTAACTTTTATTTGCACTTGCATTGAGGTATGAAAAAAGCTAAAAATGTAGTTTGAGCTCAGAAAATATATCTAATGCAAATTTGGGTGTGATCACATATATCACTGCTTATTTTAACTTTCAAAAGAATAAGTAACTTATAAAGCAGCTTGGCATTATTTATGATTCAAGCAACAGTAGTTATGGAAATGACTCTACCCTAGTATACATTTCACATATAAGTGCTGTTTTGCCTTGTAATTTTAGGATTAATTTTTAAAACATGTTATAAATTCTTCAGCAGAGCTGATTTCCAAAGCCATGTAGTATTTTATAATAATAGTTGATGGTTCTTTTCATTCAGAAAAAAAAATCAATCTCAAGTCTGAGTTTAAAGAATTGCAATAAAACCACTCATAAGTCATAGAACTTTAGTAACATAGGACAGTTCAGGATATTTAGCTTCTGCTTCCAACAAAAATTCACAAAATTCACGATGGTTAAATTCACACAAAGACAATGAAATTCATCATGAACAGTACCAGTTCAAGAACATGTAATAGATTTGAATAGCTTCTGAAAAATACCTTCTGATTAATAAAATGATGAATAACCATAAGCTTTAAATATCTTATATTTTCAAAAGAACTATGCCTTTTCCTGCTCAATACATATTATTGCCACCATCAGCTATAACACCTCTTAGCAGATTCCACTTCAGATTTTACTGAATTTGTCTTCTCAAATTCTTTAAGTTATTATTTCATGCAAATCTTTCACACAGAATTTCCAGAGACTAATTCCCCAGTCACTTCAAACTCAGCATTGACTTCTCAACTAAACAACTGAGCAGTATCAGTAACATCTCTCAACTTTCCAAGAGCCAAGGAAAACCACTTAAATGTTGTATCTTGTTTTCTTAATTGACTATAGATGTTATTCCAAATGTCTTCAACTCCTTGAACAACTATTCTCATTAAAAGCAAATGTCTTAAACAACTTTGTTTTCTCTGGAAACAGTTCATTGGCTGATTTAATGAGCTCAAAATCAGTACATACTTTTCCTTCTTTACCTAACAGATGAGTCACTTGAAAATTTACTTTGGTTTCAGCTTTACGTATGTTCATTTTTCCCTGTTGTGAAGAAATTCTGCTGTGGTTAGATATTCTATTTCAATTTGTTTTAACTTTTTGACCATTGATTTCCTGTGTCTTGGAAATATTGTGATGAGTGCTTAATTTGGCAATATCAATATATAGTATATTATTTTAGCACTGCTTTAGTGGCACTGCATAACAAATACAATATTTTGGCATCTGATTTGAAAATAAAGTAGATAAAGTCAAGTGTATATATCCATCCTCAGAGCTATAGCTATTCCCCCTTCTAAGGCCATTTTCTCATCCTTAAGAGAGCAAGGCTCAGTGTGCACGTATCTGTTCCCCTATTCACAATGTGCTGCCAACCTGACTCTCTCCACAGGTTTCCACACATCTGTATTCTAGAATTTCCTTTCTGAATCAGTCAGGGTTCAACAGTAAACAGTGGCAACTAAATGGTTTAGGCCAGAAGTTGACTAACATGCTTACACCATTGTGAGGAGGAATGAAATAACAGACCACAGGCTGAGCATCCAGGAAAAACTCAAAACCTCACTTCAAAACAAGCACCCAAGATTGATTCTATCTCTGTTATGATCAGAAAGCTAATGGATTAGGAAATTGAGGGTACAGCTACCAAAATATCAGATGACCATCAAACTGAAAAGCCCTTTAACAAATCATGAAGCCACTGCCCCAATTGTTTCATCTGCTTCATTTTCTATGGAACTAACATGACTTTTCCTAAATAGTGAGATCTTGAAAAAGTCATAACTGATTGAACAGTAAACAAATTCCAAGTTCCCAAAGGCAACAGGAAATCTACCAGATAGATGTTTCTGTGCTACAGACCCCTCTGTCAGTCTATAATTCACTTCTTCTATTTATCCTGTTACCTTAGGGTATACGGTATAGTTGTCTTCCTAGGACTTTCCTTTATCTTCTGTGCTGAATCTCTCACTTCCTACATCCAATATCTTCATCACTTGGTTCAATATTTTATTTTGCTAAGGCACAATCTCTATTAACTTTCTAAGAAACTTAAGAAGAATATATAGATTACCTTGATGTTGGTGATAGTATTATGGGAATATGCATATGTCCAAGCTCATAAATTATATACTTAAAACATACACAGGGGTTTTCTTTTTTTGTATATCTATTATACCTCATTGAAGCTTTAAAAAAGGATAATAAAAGGAAAGAATCTGCTTAATATATTCAAGAGGATAAAAGCAAGATTAAGACCTTTAGCGGGAAAAAAAAACTACTAAAATTACTATCCTAAAACTAAAAATACAGTAACAACCAAGAACTCAGTAGATGTGTTTGAAAACACATAGTCCAAGCTCACAAGAAAATTCATAATCTGAAAGGTGAATCAGATAATATATGAAGAATAAAGTTCAAAAAGACAAAGGACGAGAAAATGAAGAGAAAATTCATACAGTGAAAGGGCTCAATAAATGGGTAGAGTTCCAGAAGGAAAGGAGAAAAAGAATAGGGCATAAGCAATACATGCAGAGCTATCCTCTGAGAAATTATCAAAACTCATTAAGACACCATACAATAAAGTCAAGAGGCCTTATAAACCCCAAGACTAATAAACATAAAGGAGTAGACATCTGGCTGAAACACACACACAAAAAGAGATTTTGAAAGCATCCAGAGTATCATCTTAAAAGTACCAATAATAAAACTTACAGCCAACTTTGAACCCAAAACAATGGAAGCAAAATGACAATTGATTTACAGTCTTAAAGTACAGGAAGGAAATGGCTGCAAAACTGTAATTCTATCACCAACAACAATATCTTTAAACATGACCTAATATTACTCCAAACAAAAAAATTCTAAGAGAATACGTCACCAGGAAACACATAGTAAAGAAATTATTAAAATTGTTGTCAAGGCAGAAGGATACTGATTTCAAATATAAAGTTAAATTTCCTGACCCAAGTGACAGTTATACTGGTGTGTGTGCTTTTTGATGATTCATTGATAGTTACATTCATGATATACAAACCCTCCATATATGTGTTATGCATAATAAAAATTTAGTAAACTTACTTCCCATGTATACCTGAGTCTGCTTATGACTCATAAGTTTATATTTCTCTTCTATAAAGAGACATTGGGTAGGCTCAGATGGTTTTATAAGGTGTTCTTACCAAACCTCCAATACACAAATAGTCTCTATTTCTTACAGATTTCTTTAGAAGAAAGAAAAAATGAAAAGCTGCCACATTATTTTATGATGCTTATACCAATTTGATATTTAAGCTACAGAAAAAAAGTACAAAAACATGGGAAATGAAAGGTATTTAAGGATAAAGAAACAAAAATGCTAAATAAAATATAAAAGATGCGTAATGACAAAATGTTTTTTCAAGAGTATAAGAAAATTCATGAATGTAATCCATCACTTTAAAATATAAGAGAAAATCCATGTGATCAGCTAAATAAACTCAGAAAATGCCTATAATAAAATTCAATACCTTGGTACTTTTTATACAAAAACTAAGATTATAAATGTTTTAAAATTTATCCTTTATAATCCCTCCTTTCTGGGTTACAATAGGTTTAATGTCTCCTTTACTACATTGTGCATGTTGAGTCTCTCATAAGCTGAGACTATAACTCTTTTTCAAAATTTTTATTAATTTTATGGGGGTGATATTGGTTAATAAAATTATATAGGTTTCAAGTGTACAATTTTATAACACATCACCTGTATATTGTATTGTGTGTTTACCACCCAAAGTCAAATCTTCCATTGCCATATTTTGACCCTGTTTACCTTTTTCTTTGACTCCCCCCATGCCCTCTTCCCACTGGAAACCATACTGCTGTCTGTGTCTATGAGTTTTTATTGTTTGTCTTGTTTACTTCTTGCTTTCCATTTTATATTTCACATATGAATGAAATCATATGGTACTTGACTATTTCCTTCTGACTTACTTCACTTAGCATGATATTTTCAAGATCCATCCATGTTGTTGCAAAATTAAATCAAAATGGATCAAAGACCTAAATATAAAACCTGAAATAATAAATTACATAGGAGAAAACATAGGTACTAAACTTATGGACCTTGGTCTTAGAGAGGATTTTATGGTAGTGTTCTTCTGCATATTTTTATTCCCCTTTTGTTACTGTATACATATTTTGTTATTCCTGTTTGTTTATTACTTGTTTGTTTTAGATGCAGCTCTTTCTTCCTAAGCCACATATTCTTTCAAGACCATACCCATGACAGTTATAAGGGATTTTATCTTTATGCATTACACACACACACACGCACACACACACACACACACACACTTCCTATGTGTTTGTGGTTAGGTGATAGGAAGATTATACAGGTGTGTACCACTCTATCTTGATCAGAAGTCCCCAGTCTGCCCTACTACACCATCTCTGTGTTATACTCTTTCTAGTATTTTTTTCCAAAATTTTTAAACATATAGAAAATTTAAAGTGATGATATAACTTAAAAACTAAATAAAAGTTAACATTTGACCATATTTGCTTTACCTATGCATGCATCGGTAAAGATTAAGCCATTTGAAAGAAATTGCCAATATTGTGATACTTATTCTCTTAAATACTTACTAAGCACTTCCCTAAAATTAAGTACATCATTTTACATCACTGCAATATCAACACCACATTTAAAGAAATAAAAAATATTTCTCAATGATTTAATGTTTTTTTTCATATTCAATATTTCCGAATAGTTCCCCAATGTGATTATTACTTCTTTTTAAACCAAGATGAATAAAATCATTTTTCCTTACCAAGATAGTAGGTCATTTTCTTACAATCAGCTCCACATTCCAGAGTTATGTACTTGATTGTTTTCTCATTATGTTGTTAACTTGTTATTATATCATCTACATTTCTTTAAAAAGCTTGATTAAATTCAGATTAAACCTTTTTATAATAATACTTTAGATGTGAACTACATATTGTATCATATCAAGATGCATGTATAAGATTGCCAATTATTAGCAATACTAAGTTTTATCATTTGCTTAATCACAAATCACCAATGTCTTTATCTTAATTATACTTTTTTTTGCACCTAATAATTATTGGGGTGAAACTTTGACTTTTGCAAATTTCCTTTTTCCCATAAACTTCCACCTAATCATTTCAGCAACCTTGATGATACTTGCTGAATCAATTATTTCTTTGGAGTTTGCTGAAAGGTGATTTTTCTCATTCTATTATTTCTTCAACTGCATTAAATGGTATCCTTCTGCAAAGAAAACCTTCCCTTATCAACTGTTTTATATTGAATATATGTCCCCAAAACCTATATGTCAAGACCTAGCTCACCAATGTCATGCTCTTTGGAGATTGGCCTTTGAGAGGTTTTAAAGTTAAATGCAGTCATGAGAGTGGGCCCTCATGATGGGATTAGTGTTTTCATCAGAAGAGACACTGCTTGCTCTTGGGTTTGTTGTTGGTGTTATTAAATCCTTACCCAAGAATATTTTTTCCATTGATTTTTAGAGATAGAGGAAGGGAGAGGACAAAGGGGGAGGGGGAGGGGGAGAGAGAGAGAAACATGGATGTGCCCCACTTGACCAGGAATCAAACCCATGACCCCTTGCTGTGCAGGCTGACACTCTATCCACTGAACCATACTAGCCATGGAACAGATGAGGAATCTCAAAGAGAAGGGGGTAGGGGGTGTGGGAAGTAATTAACCAATGAACTTATATGCATATATGCATAACCCATGGACACAAACAATAGGGTGGTGAAGGTTTGGTGGGGGAGGGAGGGAACTAGCTGGAGGGGGTCAATGGGGGAATAAATGGGGGGCATCTGTAATACTTTCAATAATAAAGATAATTTTTTAAAATAATTCTTTATTGGTGAAAGTATTACATACGTCCCCCCCCTTTTTTTTATAAAGATTTTTTTAAAGGATACACTGTTTGAATGCACAGCAAGAAGGTAGCTGTCTGCAACCTAAGGGGAAATCACTCACCAGAAACTATCCTTGTTAGAACTCTCATCTTTGCCTTCCAGCCTCCATAACTGGGAGAAAATAAATTTCTGTTGTTTAAGCCCACTAGTCTATGGTATTTTGTTATAGCAACCTGAGCTGAGTAATATATCAACTAAGGTTGAATTCCTGTTTCTCTTAAATGACTAGATGTTTAATTATCTTCTTTTAAATGATTTTCTCCTTCTCCCCCTCCTCCTCCTCTTTCTTCCTCTTCCTTTCTTGAACAAGGATTTAGTATAACTATCCCTGCTAATGGTCATAAAATATGCTTTTTTCCCTTCCCAATTATTCTCTCAACTCTATCTCTGACTCGGCAATACTAAATGAAAATACATATTAAATGTTATACAGTCAATTGTAAACATTCTTTTCATGCAACTCTTTATGGTCATATTTTACCGTATAGGTCAATGGAAGCTCCTCTTGGCATGCTCTTACCAGATTCTGGGTGCACCTCTGCTTTCTAGCACAGAAAGAAATTCCAGACTAAATTTATAGTTGTCCTATCTTAGATCTAGTATCATCCACTTTCCAAAAAAAAATTCCTTGATTCCTTTGGCAACAAAACCAAGATCTGACTGCTACATTATTAATTATTTGTTGTACTGGTTTGTTCTCAACATCCCTGATATGTACCCACTAAAGTCCAGTAGCACCTTCCCAGTTATGACAACCAAAAATATCTCCAGACATTGTCCAATATCCCCTGGATGGCAAAATCATCCCAACTGAGAACCACTGGCTTACATGATGGAATTACTGTATGGATACTCTTCTGAGCCTCGCTATGTTCCTTTAATAATACACTAAAGATCACTGCAAATCAGCACAGAGATAATACTCCTCATGTTCTAAGATCTCATGGAACTCTATTGTGCAACAGTATTGAGTTCATTTAAACATTCCCTACTGCTCAACAGAGAATAAATTTGTGCATATGTACTTTCATGCTTGTTGATGAGTATCTTCAGGACAGATTCCTAAAGAAGTGGGATTTATGAATAAAAAGAAAAGTACACATATAATTTTTTTTATATTGTGAAATTCCCCCCAATAATGCTGGTTTTGCTAATTTAATAGAAGTAGTATTTCCAAGTAGTCTTCTGCATTTCTCTTATTAATTTAAATAAAAATGTATTTTTATGTATTTAAGAACACTTCTATTTTTCCTGTGGACTTCATGTTTATACCCATTCTCTTATTTTTTTCCTACTGGGTTTGGGGTTTTTTCATCTCTATTTTTTTAGAACATTTTATATTTTAGGGAGATTTTCTTTAATGTAATTTTGAGATATTGTTTCATTTGCCCTTTGTATTTTGACTTTGCTCCTGGTGCTTTACTGTGTAATTCCTTATTACTTTTTCTATTAGAATTTTTCTTTTATTGCTTCTAGGTTTGAATCAAGTGAGAGAGGTTTGCATACCTGAAGATTATAAAACAATTCACCTTTCATATTGCACCTCTTTGGACTTCATTTTTTACATTTTATTTGAGTTCTACTTAAAATTTTTTTCATATATGGGTGCAAAGTAGGTAACAAAATTTTTATGGCTATTCTGTACTTTTAAAACCATTTAATAAAAAGAATTTTTTTCATCCTAGCTGGTTTGACTCAGTGGATAGAGCATTGGCCTGTGGACTGAAGGGTCCTGGGTTTAATTCTGTCAAGGGCACATGCCTGGGTTTTGGGCTGGATAGGGGTGGGGGGCGTGCATGAGGCAGCCAATTAATGATTCTTTCTCATCATTGATGTTTCTATCTCTCTCTCCCTCTCCCTTTCTCTCTGAAATCAAAATAAAAAGAATATAATAAAAACTGTATGATCCATTGTATTTATTACTGTAGTCTAACAGTAAAAAATGCATATGTAAATTAAATGTGAAAAAAATGTGAAAATCCATAAAACTGAAAACAGAATCTTTAAAGGACTTTTAACTAAAAAATATATTAGCCTTCCTGATGGGCTTTTAGTTCCCAGCTTAATGGAATGTAAAAAATCATCACCTTTTATAACAAAGAAAGGGGATGTTAATTCTTTTTTTAAGGATTTATAAGCTCTGAGGCAAAATGTCTTGTCCTTTTATTTTTTATCTTTATTGTTGAAAGTATTACATATGTCCCCTTTTTCTCCCCATTGTCCCCTTCTAGCTTGCCCCTTGCCCCAGGCCTTTACCACACTACTGTCTGTGTACATGGGTTATGCATATTTGCATATAAATTCTTTGGTTAATCTCTTCCCACCTAACCCTGCCTTCCCTCTAAAATTCAACAGACTGTTTCCATACTTCTATATCTCTGGACTTATTTTGTTCATCAGTTTATTTTGTTCATTAGATTTTACATATGAGTGAGATCATGTGATACTTATCTTTCTCTGAATGGCTTATTTTGCTTAGCATAATCCTCTCTAGGTCCCTCCATGCTTACTGATAAAAGTTAAGACAAAAAGGTACTTAAAGTATACTCAGATATCAAATTGTTTCACTATATGCTGTCTCTAAAATGCAATCAACTCTAGATTTGTGGAATTATCAAAAATCATAATTTGAAGAGACTTAGAGATTTTTTAAATTCAATTGACTTATTTTACAGAAGAGGAAGCTGAAGTAATTTCCCAGTTTAAAAATGACATGGAGCACATTTCTTCTCATTTCTAGTCTAGTGGTTCTGCTCTTTCCTTTTCATTTTAATTTACAGATTCAAACCTAATTGCCTTTTTTCAAAGGATGTTATTTTGAAACCTATTTTAACCAAAACTGGTCTTATGATAGCATACACCTTACCATCAGGCAAACAATAAATTAAAAATATATACATTTCATGCTTATTTTTTAATTTTTCAATATTTAAGTGGTAATTATTGAATATAATTTTGTGTTTTTAGATTATTAGAAAATTATTGATTAATAAATTAATTTATTTACATTGCTTCAGAATTATGGTTCCCAAATGAATCAGATCTTCATGTCATATACTGTATTCCCAGATATATCACCTCTAACTGAATTCTAGATGCAGTAGATTTTGGATAGTCCCTGGGTACTTATATTAAAAAATTTAAAAATCCTAAGCAATCCAAAATATCAACTAGGCTAGGAAACCACTGTCTTAGAGGATTATAAAATGTTGATAAACCCTGAAGCTAATGTTATAAAACATACTTTATTCTAAAAAATAATAATAATAATATTCTTGATGGATAGAGAAAAATAGAATAAATGGGTTACCTGAGCTTTTAAGGGCTTTGTATTGAAGTACCCAATTATTTGCACATGCAAAATTTAGTACCAGGTGGATTGGTTGAACCAATAAAGTAATCTAGAATATGAAATGTCTAAGTCCTATATTATTCACTTTAGGAAGCACCCCTCCTGACATTTCTTTCCACTGCTTCACAAATGCCATCATCTTTACGACTGTAGCCTTTTTCCTCTTCCTTACTGCTACCGCCTTCCTGAGGACTTTATAGCAGCTCTGACAGTCCCCCTCTTGATTCATTTAATCCCCCTCCTCTCGGCAGTCTTTTCCCTCCATCTATTTTAAGTTACAGGGGAGAGACAAGAAAATCACAGCCTAAAGGCTTTCAGAATATAACGTTTTCACTCTATGGAATATATGAATCACCCACTTGCACATTCTGAGGTTTAGTTACTTGTTTCTTTTTCCAAAGGATTTTTTTTTTTTACAGATTGCAAAAACATTAATTTATATATTGACTTTTTTGACACTTCCTCCTCATCTGAAATTCCCCTTGCTCTCTGGTCAAACTCAAATATATTCCCAATACATGGCCAGCAACATAAAGGAGAACATGAGTAATATGGTACAAAGTCTTCAGTTTATAGCATCTTCAAACTCCTGCTGTTATATAAATCTGGTCTTAGTTCATAGCACTAGTGCAATCCACTCATCAGCAGGAGTTCAAGACCCATACCAGACACAGCTCTGGAAAGGAGAAATGCTAGCATAGCTTTAAGTCCAACAACATCTTTCCACCTAGGTGCCAGCCAGGCCCCAGAGCTTATGACATCATGAAGGGTAAAAACAAAACAAAACAAACAAAGCAGAAAAACCTTTTGCCTTACTAGGTATGGTGTTCTTTGTGGAATCTGCCATTTAATCTTTTTTTTTTTAATCTGCTTTTTAGAAATATGTTGGGGATTGACATAAAACTGGTCTGCGATGCCTCCTAGAAGTGATGGCTTCTGGCACTTACAATATCTAACCAGACCAGGACGAGGACTGAAGTGAAAAGGGCAGGCAGTGGATAGCTAAGCCAGCTGCTGATACTTTAGGAAGAAACACTGACATGTCTTGGGAGCTGTTCACTGCATTTTGTCTGCTGCTGCTTCTCTTTGTTGGAGCATTAAATTATCAAGGTTCAGGGAAGGGGACCAGAATGGTTGTTTTTCATCTTGCTACTGAGCCCTCAGACATGGCCCAACCCAGCTGATGAAGCCTGGGCTACAGCTGTATAATAATAAGCCATGGATTTGTCCCCTGTTTGCTTTAGACATTATCTCCCATAAACCTTCCTGTGGTCATGCCACGTGACTAGACAAGGTTGAGTGTTTGGATTTTAGATCTTTAGTATTGGATTTCTACTTATTTCTTCCCTCCTTGTGAAAATAACTAAGAATAATCTGTACCAGGGAGAAAACAATGGGTTTCAAAGAACAACTTATGTCATAAATTTAAGCAAAACCAAGAACTCAGAATTGGAGGTCAGCAGAGCCAACAACTTAAGCAAAGAACAAAGCAGAATAAAACAATGAATTCAGTTTTGAGATAGCAGTAGATTCAAACATACATAGTAAGCATCATAAAGGAATCTAAACATTTCTGTGGTCTCGGTCTCTCTCTCTCTCTCTCTCTCTCTCTCTCTCTCTCTCTCTCTCTCTCTCACATACATACGCACGCACATGTGCACACACACATGCCGGGGCCAAGAAGACTTTCTAAAATAATTATTTCCTTTAAGATTTTAGCCTTCCTAGATTCAGAAGTCTGCAGGTGGTATTAAATTTTAAATGAGAGTTCTCTAATTTTAAAGGAGTTAGGAACCATGATCTACTTCAGTTGTCTCTATCCTGTATAATAAAAGCCTAATATGCTAAGTGTCATATTAGGCTTTTTTCCAGTCATCCGGTCATCCATTCAACGAATCAAAGGGTAATATGCTAATGATATGCTAAGGCTGCTCAACCGCTC
The DNA here is from genome assembly GCF_951640355.1 of Cnephaeus nilssonii. Lineage (NCBI taxonomy): Eukaryota > Metazoa > Chordata > Mammalia > Chiroptera > Vespertilionidae > Cnephaeus > Cnephaeus nilssonii. Next base: position 80,404,337 of record NC_137082.1, read on the forward strand.
ACTATGACGTGCACTGACCACCAGGGGCAGATGCTCCAACAAGTAGGTTAGGTTACTGCTGGGGTCCAGCCAATCAAGATGGGCCAAACATGCCCTGGAGCCCTCCAGTGGTCCCTCCCTGGCTGGCCAACCTCCAGCATCCCTCCCTGGCCCTGATCGTGCACTGGTGGTGTCCCTCAGCCTGGCCTGCACCCTCTCGCAATCCAGGACCCTTGGGGGATGTCAGAGAGCAGGTTTTGGCCCAATCCCATAGGCCAGGCCAAGGGACCCCACTGGTGCACAAATTCGTGCACCTGGCCTCTCGTCTTACATAGTAGTAACTAGAGGTAGTAAAAAAACATAAACAAATTATTAGCCTTTGGAAAAAGAAAGGAACATGGCAGTATAGAAAACATGAAAGGTCTATTTCTATAGGTTTGGCACATACCTCAGTGGAATCTGACTTTCAAAGGGAGTTTCCATTCTCGGGGAATTAAGTTAAATTTAAAGCAGAAGCATAGATAAAGAGTGTGGGTTCTGAATCTAAATCATGAGCTTTTATTCATTGGTTTGTCCTGCCTTCTATTACTTCTACCACAACAACATACTATAAGTTTTTCTACTTGGACAACTTAAAAAACAAAATTCACAATGCATTAGTAGTATGTATGTCACCATTTTCTTTTCTCTCAAAATCCCACTATTCACCTTTATTTACCATATCATTCACTCAATTAAAAGATCTTTCCTATCTTTAGCATAATAGGACAATCTTATTTTCTTATCCTTTTTCTCTTTTCCTTGCATTGTTGGCCAGTGCATATGTACGTGTGTACTTACACATGCATGCACATGTGTGTATGTATGTGTAGAGGAGGAAAGATAGGTTTCTTACTTCCACCTCTAAGATTCTGGCTTTGAGATTAAGAGACCTTGAGAGTGTATGTCTGTCTTTGAGGCCGTCTACTTGGACACATAACGCATCATGACCTAATCACATGTGGGCCCCACCAGGTGTGTTCCCAGGTTCACTTCTCTCTGTTCTGGTTCTCATATCTCCCCAGTGTGCCAGATGTTTCTCAAATTGCACTCTCATTGAGCAGATTTGAAATCAGTGGGGCTTGGTGGTAAAGAGAGAATGTTGTTGTTTCTTAATTTTGTTTCTTCCCTCTGAAGCCTCCTGCCACAGCTGTGCACTGACAAAACTGTCACAGCCCCTCCCTCTGTGGCAAATTCGGTTTGGGTTCTACAGTTTCATTAGCCCAAGCAGTCTCTCCTGGAAGCTATTTCATTCCTCATAACCCCCAGCAGAAACTAACTCTCAGTAAAAAGAAAAAAGAGTCCTATTGTGGTTTTATGAGTCTCTTTGATGCCCCACTGCAGGTGCACACACTAGGCTGCCGAGCTTCAAGATAAGTTCCCTGCTCAATTCCTGTCTGTGGTTTTCTGTAAGCTGCCCCTTCCTCTTCCTGAAAATTTGTGAACTTTAAGTTATTACTGTGCCTCACAGAAAACTTCAGAGTGAGCAAAATCTCACTGATTATTTTGTTGAAATATCCTTTGTTATCAAATTCAATGGAAGAAGTGTGTAATATAGTGGGAACTGCATTTCAAAAAATATGGGTTCAATTCTAAGCTCTTTCACTAACTGGCTAGATGACACTGGGAAAATTATTTAACATCTCTACTCAGTTTCTTTATCTTAAAGTATAAGGAGTTGAATTGACTACTGATCTTTATACTTTCGTCCAAGTCGACCACCGTATGCTTATAAGTCATTTACTAACCTAACACATATTTATTGCCTGCTCTTCATACCAGATTTTACACAGAACCCTAAGGATATAAAGATAGATAAAATGCAATGTCCATCCATAGAGCATTACAGTCTACTTGGAGTGGATCCCATGTGAGTCAATAAATAGGTGCAATACAGACTGGTGAGTGTTATGAGCAAGATTCCAAGTGAAGTGTGATAGCAAAGGAAGGATTTCCAACTCAGACTATGGGGAGAAGGTGAGTACTGAGCACGGGATTGTCCATCTCTCAGTTATCCAAGAAGGGATAACTGACAGTCTGGTTTATATACAAGTATCTCTCTATATAATTTATTACAATATATAATTGTCGTTAACTGCTACGCAGTTATTGTGTGCTAGTGTTATGCAATATACTAAATATTTAGCATGTGTTATCAGTTTTAAACTTAAAAGAACTTTATGAAGTGGGTACTTGTTATCTAATATTAGCTGTTGAAACTAATAAACTCCAATTTTTGTAGTGTGACACAAGAAATAGTTATACTTCACTGAAGGGTTGAGAAGCTGTTTATTACTGCTTTCTGCCATTTGATGACTCAAGGTCCACCATGTGGTGCAGACATCTGAAGCATATGACTGCCAAGTTGCATCTCTCAAAACTCCCTTGGTCCTACTTTTGATTTTATAAACACTGAATTACTCGTAGCTCTTTGAATAGTTACACAATTCCATTCATCATTTTCTTCACATATGCTATGCCTTTAATCTGAAAGTGATTTTTTTTTTATTCCTCTCAGAAAATTCCTCTTTTACTCTCACAGGTAATACTTTTGTGAAGATTTCCTTGTAATGTTGTATACCTGTTCAAGGACTGTAGGGAATTTGTTTCTTCTTGTGTGACACTAAATGCTAAAAGCCAGACTCACCATTGGGAAGACAAACACATACCACCCTTTATGCAAATGTGCATTATTCTCATTCAGTTGAATACCAGGTACATAAAAAATCAAACTCATCTTTACACTACACCTTTCTTTTTATGATCCTCATTGCCTGTTGATGGAACGATTTTTCTTTCCCTACCATATGGGCCTGACTCCCTCTGCCTTAGAATGGATCTTCTAATGGTCCTGCCACGCATCTCTCTGCAGCACAGGTCCTGCTTGCCTCCCCTCCCCTTTCCCTTGGGCATGGCCAATGGGATGGTCCAGGCCTTCATCGCTTCTTACCCTGACCACTGTAGTGGCTTCAAAAACCTAGTCCCTTTCCTCTTCAATAAATTTCACCCTTGCATTCAGACAGTTATATATAGTTTAACTCTATGACTTCCTACATAGTGACTTACAGAATAAAGGTACTTAATAAATTACTATGTTATTGAAAATTATAAATATTTATTAAATAATACAAATGACTATCCACATAAAGCCTACATTTAATAGGGGAATCAATGAAGGTGATTAACACCAATGAATTTTCAATGTTCTTTTTAAAATATATTATATTGATTTTTTTACAGAGAGGAATAGAGAGTTAGAAACATTAAGGAGAGAGAAACATCGATCAGCTGCCTCCTGCACACCCCCTATTGGGGATGTGCCTGCAACCAAGGTACATCCTTTCAGACCACAGGCTGATGCTCTATCCACTGAGACAAATCAGTTAGGGCTCAATGTTCTTAAAAATACAAAAACATTAGAGTTAACATTGAGGAAAAAATTATAACTTTAAGGGTGGGTGAGTATATATATTTGTGTGCATGTGCTTATATAGGTATACACACACACACACAAATATGGAACAATCCATCTTGTAATAATAAAACAACTCTGCACTAACCCTTTTCCTCAAACATTGCAACATTTCTTAGGAGAATTTATTTAATAAGCCTACCTATAGTCACATCTTAGAAGATAAACGAAGAATCCTACCTAATAAAGAGGGAATATGCTAATTGATGTTCAGACTGTCGCAAAGATGGTGGCACACACAGCTAATAAGGAGGGAATATGCTAACTGACTGCCCCACCCTCAGAGATGGTACCACCCACAGCCAATAAGGAGAAAATATGCTAATTGAATGCCACGCCCTCAAAGATGATGGCGCCTACAGCCACAAGATGGTGGCGCCCAGACCCCTCAGCCCTGCCGGCCTCTGGAGTCCCCCCATCCCCTCAAGCCCCCAGCCTCCCAGGGCCGGCCCGAGGCGCAGGCAAGCCTAGGATGGCGGCTACCCAGAGATCCAGGGCCAGCCCGAGGCACAGGCAAGCCTCAGATGGTGGCTGCCCAGCCGACGCCCGAGGCGCAGGCAAGCCTCGGATAGCAGCTGCCCAGCCGCCCAGAGCCGGCCCGAGGTGGTGCAGTCAAGCCTTGGATGGTGACTTCCCAGCTGCCCAGGGCCAGCCAAGACTCAGGCAACCAGGGCTGGTCGAGGCTTGCACTGCCGGCATTGGCAGTGGCAGCAGCAGAGGTATGATGCGGGAGTTGCCGTCCCCTGATCGCTGGGTCGCCTCCTGCCCCTGAGGGCTCCCAGACTGTGAGAGGGGCAGGCTGGGCTGAGAGACCCTCGCTCCAGTGCACAAATCTTCATGCACTGGGCCTCTAGTATGTATATAAAAGCCTAAGACACCAGCCGACCGGCTTGGACCTTTGACATGCACTGACCACCAGGGGGGCAGATGCTCAACGCAGGAGCTGCTGAGCAACTGCAACTTTGCAGAGTGCCCTCTCGCACTCCGGGACCCCTTGGGGGATGTCAGGCTGCCAGTTTTGGCCCGATCCCCACTGGGCAGGTGGAGGGACCCCACTGGTGCATAAATCTATGCACCGGGCCTCTAGTATATATAATAAAGAGAACTATGGTCAGAAAGAACAAAGAATGAGGTCTACTCATCTGCCTGAACTATATGTGTATTTTTATCAGTATGCCTCTCTTCAATCAATGAACATACCACTAGAACTACATGGGGAATATCAGGGCATACAATGAAGTAAATTATACAGATCCTGCCTTTAAAAGTTAATATTCACAATTTCAGGTAAAAGAACTTTCCAATCATGGTGATAAATCAGAAATTATAAAAGAAAATTCTGAGAAATAATTCAACCAAATAAAAATGTAAAACTTCTTTTAAGTTAAAAAAAAATATATATATATATATATACATATATATATATATAAAATAAAAATGAAAACACTAACAACATAAATAAAAAGGACTAATATAATTAACATACAAACAGTTGTCATAAATAAGAATGCTCTAAGAGAAAAAATAGCAAAGGATATAAATAGGCAATTCACAAAATAGTAATTATAATTGACTTATAAACGCATAAAAATTATCAATCTCAGTAGTAATAAAGAAAACAAATTAAAACCAAAAAAAAAATTTTACCTGTCAATTTGGCAAAGATCAGAAAGAAAGTGTTTAGTTTTGCTCAGGGTATGAATAAACAGGCCCTGTCATATAGAGCTGCTGAGAGGTGGATCTTGTCCTACTTTTCAGGAGGGTGAGTATTAAGAATGTGCATGAAGCTAGTCTAATAGCTTTATGTATAAAAATACATTATAAAGAAATAAAAAGATGTGTGCATAAGGACTTCCATTGTTCCATTATCTACATTAGTGAAAAATTAACTATATCTACATATAGTTAAACCTTAATGTTTAACAATAAGAAATCGATTAATATATGATACAACTATTAAAATGACTTAGATCTATATCTTTTGAAATAGGACGATGCTCATAATTTTCTGAGCAGGTAGAACAGCAGACTGGATAATAATATCTGAACTATGAATCCATTTTTAAAGAAATATATCTACAAATAAAATACTGGAAAGATTTATAAATATGTAAATGGATTTAAGTCTGAATGATTCATACAAGTGATTATTTTTTCTTCCCAATACTTTTTTATTTTTTAAATATAGTTTTATTGATTACAGAGAGGAAGTGAGAGGGAGATAGAGAGACATCAATGATGAGAGAGAATCATTAATTGGCTGCCTCCTGCACACCCCCTACTGAGGATCGAGCCCTCAACCTGGACCTGTGCTCTGACCAGGAATCAAACCATGACCTTCTGGTTCATAGGTTGATGCTCAACCACTGAGCCACATTGGCCAGGCTCAGTACTTAAATTTTAACATAGGTGCTGATTACCTTTATACATATACTAGAGGCTGGGAGCATGAAAATTCATGCACTGGAAGGGGGTCCCTCAGCCTGGCCTTCCCCCTCTCACAGTCCAGGAGCCCTCAAGGGCGAGAGGCTACCCAGCGATCAGGGGAAGGCAATACCCCATCACACCTCTGCTACTGCCACTGCCGGCAGTGCAAGCCTCGGCCAGCCCTGGTTGCCTGAGTCTTGGCCGACCCTGGGCAGATGGGCAGACACCATCCAAGGCTTGACTGCACCTCGGGCGTCGGCTGGGCAGCTGCCATCCGAGACTTGCCTGCGTCTCGGGCCGGCCCTGGGCGGCTGGGGGACTGAGGGCGGGTCCAGCCACACCACGCACCTGCCACACACCCCCACCCCGGCAGGGCTGAAAGGACTGAGGGACTCTGGCGGGGCTGAGGGGACTGGGTGCTGCCATCTTGTGACTATGAGTGCCACCATCTTTATGACAGCATGAGGGTCAATTTGCATATTCCTTCTTTACTACATAGGATATAATTTAGCTATTCGTTTAACATAATAGAATCTTAAATTTCAATAGAATCATTAAATAATTTAATCTAGTTCATCCTGGATACAAGTTTAAGAATCCCCTGTAAAAAGTATCCTTAATGGATAATACCTGTGCTTATCCTGAGTATTGCCATTGAAAAGGAGACTACTACTCTATGGTTGATTCTACTTTGGGATCTTCTAGCTATTAATTTGTTTTTCTTCTTTTGTCAAACTGAAATATTTCCCCTATAGTTTCTACTTATTAGCCCTAGTTCCTAGAAAATAGAGGAGAAACTGACCTCTTTTTTTTTTTTACATGACAATCCATTGATTTTGAATGAGACAATTATGTTCCCTCTTGGTCTTATTTTCATAAAAATATCAAACCCCATGGGTTTGCAGTTGGCTCAAACAGCTTTGAGTTTCTTTCTGCACTTCATATTTCTCCACTGTCTGAGGTTTGATATATACAATTAAAAAGTGGGGATCAAGCCTGGCTGGTGTAGTTCAGTTGGTTGAGCATTGTTCCATGTACCAGAAGGTCACTGGTTAGACTCCAGGTCAGGGCACTTGCCATGGTTGAAGATGGATACCAGTAGGGGGCTTGCAAGAGGCAGCGTTCTATGTTTCTCTCATTGATGTATCTATCGCTCCCTCTCCCTTTTTCTCTCTGAAATCAATAAAAACACATTTTTTTAAAAAATAACACCAAAACAATAGTACTTAAAAAAAAAGTGGGGACTTGGCTGGTTTTGCTTATTGGTTCGAGAGATGGCCCACAGAAGGAAGGGTCATGGGTTTGATACCAGGTCAAGGACACGTACCTCGATTGCATATTCCATCTCAGCCCTGGTCAGGGCGTGTGCAGGCAGGAGGCAACCAATTATGTGTCTTTCTCAAGCATATTTCTCTCTCCCTCCCCCCTTCCCCCACTCCTTTCCACTCTCTTTCTAAGGATCAATGGAAAAAATATCCTTGGGTGAGAATTTTAAAAAAACAGTGAGGATCAAGTCAGAATAGGAAAAAATGGCAAATGAGAAAGGACTTCAGAAAAGGAAAACACCTCTGTGAGTTGGAATGATAAACTCAGGCTTCCTAGAAAAGATAGAATCAGTGACTTTTTTATGACTGCAGAAGAGAAGAAAGGGCAAACTGGGCTCTGTGAAGTTAGAGAGTTTCCTTTCAATGGTCAAAATTTCAATTCAAGAGAGAAATAAAGGTAAGTTAAATGTTCCCTTCTTGTCATTGATTCTTATATTCTTTTACTCCTTTCCTATTTCCTGCTTTCTTTGCTGTTTTGGGAAATGCCAAACAAATTTTTTTTTGAAATAAAACCATGTTTGCCTTCTCACATTCTTCTGTTGCCATTATTCAAAGTATTAACAATATTTCTTTTTAATTGTTTGCTTGTTCTTATTCCATGAGATTTTTCATATATATAGGTTTCAAATCCCCAGTTAGGCTCCAAGTAACGAAGGAAGAAGAGCATCTTCAATTTACTCATCAACTCTCCCCATGCCCAGTACCACATAACAATGCAAACTATGCCCAAAAGATAGATTTGGGTTAGTAAGCAAATTTTGTTGTTTTATTCTCTGGTGATGAGTTTTTCTGAAATATTGTCACAGTTCTACCCCATCCCCATATGTGAAAGTCTACATCCCATGCTGTTGTCACATGAGGAGGAGGAATGAAGTCACAATAAGTGTCTTTTCTGAAGTCCATGTTCCTCCAGTTGTGGATAAACTCCTATATGGCTTCCTTGTACCACCTCTTGTGGCTTCTGTGAAATTCTCAGTGGAAAATGGTAGGGATCATTCTCCCTACTTCAGAGTTTTGTCTCTTCAGGCAAGAAGTGGAACTTAGGAAGCTATTGCGCATTCAGTCTCAGAGATGCTCTCTCTCTCACTCTTTTTTCCTGTACACCTTTCCCTTTCTCCTGACAGTACCTGCGGCTCTAAAGAGTGACTCCTCTCTAACATTGTGAACTTCTGGTTCTCAAATCCCAGGATCTACTCTGGCAGATCCAATGGCCCAAACTATTTTCCTCCCAGCTGAAGAGAAGGAATCGAGAGGAGATGATCCTACTTGGTTATTGCAGCTTCTTTACACAAGGGGCGATAAAAGAAGCAGTTGTTGCCTCTGAAGAGGTCTGGGATTTAGTTTTCACTTTTCACTGCTGCAAGGTGCACAGTCAGTGGTTGACTCAAGACACACAGTCAGTAGCTGACTCATGATCCTCCAGCTGGGGTCTTGAAGCCCAGGGCCTGATTTGACTGTGGCTCTGCATTTATCTTGCTAAGATTATGTCAAGGGGACAGGTCCTTTGGAAACAGATGTAGTAAAGCAAAATCTGTACATCCAATACACACCATCATTACAGTCAGTGCCCTTCTCCTAGTCACTTCCCAGTATGTATCAAGTTCCATTGCCATCTATGTCCAGAAATATAGTGTCCAAAAATGTATACACACACTTCAAATAATTATAAAGGCAGTGTTAATTAAAGTATGTTTCATTTTCAAAATTGAGTTATCAGCTGTTAAAGTATATATACATTTTTGGAGCACCCTGTAGATGCTGATTTGTAATAAAATATTTGCATATAGGTTTCAAAATTAATTATATGATGACTATGATGAAAAACTAGGTAGGCTAAGTTTGACATATTGAGTCAGGGGACCTTCTAAATTCTCATCATATAAACAAAGTTTCTTTTATTCAAGGTGACTCAGAACAGAACAAACAAACCATGGCCTGAATCGATTACCTGTCCATACTTAATTTCTATTTCATTCAGGACTAATAAATTAAAACTAAGTAGAAACTCGCTTTGATAAAAAATTTTAAGATTTTTGAAAATTTTTTCATTATAAATACACCACTGAAAAAAATGCATGGCTATATGTGCTGCTCGAACAATTACTTCCACCCAGTGCCACTGGTATGGGACAGATGGCCAACATCAAACTCCTCCCCCTTCTCCCCCCGAAACCACTAGATATTATCATGTCTCTAGAGGTGGAAAGGGGGTGAAGATTTGACAGTATAGAGCTAAGTTAAGATAGAAAGCTGGCTGAATCCTGAGCCTTCAACAAAGAACATGAGAGCAGTGATATAGAGAGAAATTTCAGGTGTAGAATGTGGGACCAGGAGAGATGAATGTTCAAAACAGTCTAGATCCTACACACTTTTCCCTCCCACAGTCAGTTTCACACTTGATTAGTGTCTCATCCACCACACTGCATCACAATTCATCAATGAGTTCCTACAGAGGTGTATGATATGACATTCCATGAAGCTGTGCTATAACACTGGATTTCTATTATTCTTCATTTATTAATGACTGGCTTCTCAATGCATAACTTGGAAACATAGCATCGTGGGTAGTATTAACTGGAGCCTGATACCAGTACAGAAATAGAATGTGTGCTCTGTGAGAAGGATAATGCACACAACTTCTCTTCGGCCTCCTTCTCATGGATGCCACATCCTCCCCAGAACCAAGCCCAGGACTGACTGACAAGCCCACTGGAGAAAGAGCAGAAAACAGGAAAGCCTGCATTACACATAGGCCTGCATTCATCAGCCCGCCCTTCAGAAAGGGGAAATAACAAAGAGTGAATGGTGGGAAGTCATTTTATCTGCTAGAAAAATATGCCCTGTTCTCTACGCAAAAAACAAGTGGTTGTGAAGCAACCGCATTATTTAAAGCTACAAGGCAAACAGGAAGAGGCAAACCAAACACCCAGGCCCTGAGAACTTCCCGCAAGAGCTCCCCTCAGCTGGGCTGGGCTGGGCTGCAGCCATGATGGGCGTGCTGACAGGCTCCAGTGGTTGCTGTGAGCGCAGAGCCTCCTTGATGAGAACAAAAGAGGAAAGAGGAAAGGAAAGTGCTAGTTCCTCTTCAGCAGGCTCATTGGGAGGCAGTTGCTCACTCAAAGGAATCATGATTTCTAGAACCAAGCACCATCGGGCTAAGCACTACCATCTAATAAAGAAGCCCAATACTAAAATACAAGCTTGAGGACATAGGAATTGCCTTAGAATAAGAGGCAAAAGGAGGTGGCCTGTAAAACCATGGGAAATGGTCGTCCCTTAAAAATCAGTTGGCAACACACATGACTTTAGTGTCAATAAAACGATCATCATTGGAACTTGAAAGAGCCCCCAGGTGTGAAATACCCGCTATGAGTGGGCCGACATTTCAGGAACTATCATGACATGACACGCACAGGCTCAGGTTTCATTTTAGCCACATTCTGAAACAACCTAGAACTACAGTTCATGGTCGGTCACCCCTAAGCTAAGTTGTTATTGTGATGCTTCACAAGTCAGCTGCAGGTCTGAGAAGAGCAGGGGTGAATATTATCATCGCAAAGCGATTTGGGTATTTGTCATAATCCTCCCAATAGTCTACTGAACTGTCAGGGTCATTATTTGACAAGTGAGAGTTCTGAGTTTGGAGTGAGTGTCCCACCGCCACAGAGCCAGTCAGAGACAGGTCTATCTGATGGGAAATCCTCTCATCTTCCCTCTGTGAACAGGGAATGCGTATTTAGAGGACTGGGGAGATGTGATGCTTAATGGCAGACTGATTATTCATTGCAGAGAAACAATTTATTTGGGGCCAGAGTGAGCAGTCATGTGGAAAAGGTCTCCCCTTGGCCACAACAGAAAGTAAGAGTCCACAGCTTTCTCAGAGCCCAAGAATGAGACAGCCAAAGACCCTCACCTTCCAAATATGAGTTTCACAGAAAAATGTACCACTTGGCTGACAGTGTTATTAATGTATGTTTTCCCATTTCTCTCACTCCTCTGACAAGATGTAGTGTCACAGAGAACCAAATTAACACACCGGGAGGCTTTGTCATTAAAGAAATACAAGCTCGCTTTGATTATTGCTGGCAAGAGAGCAGAGAGTACGGTGCAAACAGCCATCCTATTCTCAAAACTAATATTCTTGCAGACAGCAGAGCTCTGTCGCAGAGTGTCTTGAATTGGGAGATGGGGGTGTAATTTTTCAAATCTAGAGGGACAAAAGGATTTCAGAGCTAGGTACTTAAAGGTATAGCCAGCCATAGATCGCAATGAACACAGCTGTCAATGTTGCCATAATCATAAAAAAAATGAACCATGAGAGAGGAGGGAGAAAATCACAAGTGTTTCTAACTCTATTTGTATGAACAGAATATGTTATTTGCAAGACTAAGTGAGAAAGGAACTTACATAAAAGGGTAAAAATAAGATGTATTTATCTGAAAGAAGTTAACAAGTATAACCAGGCAATTTACTAAAAGGGCTCTAGGAGTCTTAACTTTATTGTTGTAATTATTATTTGCCTTTGCATTCAAAAAAAGATGTTATTATTTGAGGTTTTCTTAAAGTTACTTATATTTGTTGTTTTGCTATTTACTTAAAATACGTTGATTATGAAAAATTGGTCTTAGACCAAGCATCAAAAATCCAGGTTCTAGCCCTGGTCAGGTTGGTTAGAGAACTGTCCGGTACACCAAATGGTTTCAGGTTCAATTCCTGGTCAGGGCACACACCTAGGTTGCAGGCTCCATACTTGGTCTGGGTGTGTGTGGGAGGCAACTGATCAACTGATGCATGACTCTCTCTCACCTCTCTCATCTCTCTCTCTCTCTCTCTCTCTCTCTCTCTCTCTCTCTCTCTCTCTCTCTCTCTCTCTCTCTCCTTTCCCCCTCCCTACTTTTCCTCTCTCTCCAAATCAATGAAAACATATCTTTGAGTGAGGATTTTTAAAAATCCAGATTCAAGTGCATATGTTCTCCTTACTAGTTTGTTTCCATTTGATAAATTAGTTCATCCCTTGAAGCCTCAGTTTCCTCGTGTGAAATAGGAAGAATGATACTATCGATGTGACAACCCCACAGAGGGCTGTGAATACTAATGGGAGAACTGATGAGAAAGCACATGGAAGCATATGAACTGGCCTTCACAAGGCTGTGTCTCCATAAGAGTCAGGCTATTGAAATTATGTTGATACCTGGCAGGGGAGAGGGGATTAGGGGGAGGAAGGAATGTAGGAAAGCTGTAGATTCTTTCAGAAATGGAACATAAATTTGGTTTTGCCACTAAAAAAGGCAAAATAATTGAACTCATCTAAAACCAGATTCACTGCTCTACAGTCCAAGGCTTGAGGCCACATGAGCTGAACCTGCATCATATAAAATGTAAAATAAACGATTCACATAACTGCCTCAATTAATTGTTTCACAAACCAGAATGATATTCAGTCTTTACTAAGTAATTATACCCATCATAGAACAGTTTAGATCTGAAAAATAAGCTGAAAGGGTATAACCGAAAATAGAGACTCAGAGGAAGCTTTATGTACCCGAAAGAAAACATTTCAGATTCCTGAGAGGAACAAATGACCTCTCACAAAATGACCAAATAATGGAGGACAATGAATATGAGATAAGCACTACCCAATTCTGGACAGAATAATGGTAATGAAAGTTAAGAATTGGTCAATCCTTATCAACTGGCAGAAGGAGGTAAGTGAGGCCAGAACCCAAATCTAAAGAACCAGGTCCAAGGACCAGGGTCTGAAAGAATGGGTGGGGGAGCATCAACCCTGATAATATGTTAGCCTAGAGAATAAAAATACCACTTTATGAATGAGTAAAGAACATTTCAAAAAGTTTAATTTGTCTAAGGTCACAAGGACATTACAAAGGGGAGTTTTTCCTCTTTCGTTAATCAAATTTATTGGGGCAACATTGGTTAATGAAATTATATAGATTTCAGGAGTACAATTCTATAATACATCATCTATATATTGTATTGTGTGTTCACCACACCAAGTCAAGTCTCTTCCCATTACATTTATCCCCCCTTTACCCTTTTCTATCTCCTCCCAGCCCCTTTCCCTCTGGTATTCACCATACGACTGTATCTATGAGTTTTTTTTCTTAAGCCATTCATCTTTCTCACCGAGAGCCCCCTAACTCCGCTCCCCTCAGAGACATGTCAGTCTGTTCTCTGTGTCTATGAGTCTGTTACTATTTTGTCTGTTAGTTTATTTTGTTCATTACATTCCACATATAAGTGAAATCATATGGTATTTGTCTTTCTTTGACTGGCTTATTTCCTTTAGCATAATAATCTCCAATTCCATCCATGCTGTTGCAAAAGGTAAGATTTTCTTCTTTTTTATGGCCATAAGCCAGTGATGGGCAACCTTTTGAGCTTAGTGTGTCAAACTTCGCCAAAAAACTGAGCATAACTCGGGTAGTGTGTCACTTTGAGGAAAAAATGTTATTGTTATTTCGCAAATGTTTCATCCTCAGGAGCAGCAAATGTTTCATCCTCGGCATGCGGCCGCCTCAGCGGCTGTGTGTAATCAGAAATGGCTACGCGTGTCAGTGCTGACACGCGTGTCATAGGTTCGCCATCACTGCCATAAGCAAAATGAAAAGACAACCCAATGAATGGGGGAATATATTCACCAATGATATATCTAATAAGGGGTTAATATCCAAAATTTATAAAGAACTTATAAAACTCAACACCACAAAAAACAAAAAACAAACAATCCAATTAAAAAATGGGCAAAAAACCTGAATAGAAACTTCTCCAAAGAGGACATACAGATGGCCAGTAGACATGAAAAGATGCTCAACATCATTAATCATCAGAGAAATGCAAATTAAAACCACAATATTACCTCATACCTGTCAGAATGGCTATCAATAAATCAACAAACAAATACTGTCAAGGATGTGGAGAAGAGGGAACCCTTGTGCACAACTTGTGGGAATGCAGATTGGTGCAGTCACAGTGGGAAGCGGTATGGAGTTACCTCAAAAAAAAAATTAACAATGGAACTGCCTTATTACCAAAGATTCCATGTCTGGCAATATATCTAAAGAAACCAGAAACACTAATTTAAAAGAATATACGCATCTCTATGTTCATTGAAGCTTTATTTACAAAAGCCAAGATTTGGAAACAGCCCAAGGGCCCAACAATAAATGAGTAGATAAAAAAGTTTCCCAATGGAATATTACTCAGCCATAAAATAGAGGGGAAATTTTAAACAATAATTCTTATGACCAAGACTTCAGCTGAGCTCTATGGTAAAGGCTTAAATTTAGATTATTGCTTTGCTACAAAAACACAAATACTTAAAAACGCAGCTATGAAAATTATGCTAAAAAAATAATGGATTGGCTAAGTTCTGTTAAACACCTAAGAAATGGAAATGTTAGCTATCAAAATAGATTTTTCAGGCCTTCTGAACACATACTCACTGCCAGGTGAATGGTAGAATTGGGACTCATTCATATTAATTAAGAAAGGAACAAGGATTTAGGCAAACCGATCACATACATCCAGAATAGATTTTTCTCCTAAAACAGACTATACATTCTGAGCTTAAAAATAGTATTCCTTGAACACATTTTCCTCAAAATGTTTACTTTTTAGATTCTGGCAGCTCAAATAATATGTTTGTAATCAAAGTAATTCAAAAGTCGTATGTAAAAGTATAACTTTATTCCATAATAACTGAAATTAACCTAAATCTCAATTCCCATTTCCAATAATGATAGAAAACCAAGCAATGGAAGCCAAACCAGTGTCTTTCTGTTTACACAATCATAGTCTTAGAGGAGTTGCCTCCTCCCTTTTGTATGCTCTGAGAAATGAAGTAAAATTCACAGTGAGAAATTTTGTATTTTGATTAAGTTAAATGTATCACATTTTCCTTTTATGTTAGTGCTTTTGGTGTCATTTCTAAAATAATTTTGTTTATTCCAAGGTCATGAACATAATATCTGATGTTTTAGTATAATCCATTTTAAATTAATTTTTCTGTATGATGTGAGATATAAATCAGTGCTCATCTTTTTCCTACAAGTTTACCCAATTGTTCTGACACCATCCTATCTAATAAAGATGGAATATGCAAAATAACCGTCACTCCGTGACAAAGATGGCAGCACCCATAGCCACAAGATGGCAGTGCTCAGTCCCCTCAGCCCCACTGGAGTCCCCCAGTCCTTTAAGCCTTTGCCACGGTGGCAAGGGGCAAGCAGCACCCCAGTCCCCCATGGCAAGCACACAGCAGGGTGCTGCATGCCCCTGGCCACGGCGGCGAGGGGCAAGCAGGCCTCTGCAGACAGCAGACACCAGGGGCTGTGGTGGCATCAAGTAGGCAGGTCCGCAGAAAGTAGAGTACCATGGGGAGTGGGCCTAAGCCATCAGTAGGACATCCCCTGAGGGCTCCCAGATTGGAGAGGGTGCAGTTCGAGCTGAGGGACCCTCACCGCCATGCACGAATTTCGTGCACTGGGCCTCTAGTCTGTTATAAATACTCTCTATATTCCTGACTAAATGCCTGGGTATCTTTGCCAAAAATCAATTGTATATATGAGAGTCTATATCTACATTCTCAATTTTATTTTTTCTTTATATATATGCCTGTTTTTACAATAACATTTGATTTCCTAATTATAATAGCTTTGTAGTAAGATGTAAAATAAGGTAGCTTAAATACTTCAACTTTTTCTTCCTTCTCAAGATAACCTAGGGGTATTCTACACCTTTTTATTCCCATATAAATTTCAATCAACTCAATTTCCAAAAGTATTGTAACTTTTTTTTAACCTATTGAGAATTTGTTGAATTTGTAGATCAACTAGAGGAAATGTTAACAATATTGACTCTTTCAGTCCATGATCATGGCATATTTTTGCCATTAATCTAGGCCTTCTTTAATTCTTCTTAGGCATGTCTCATAGGTTTTAGATTTTTTGGGCTTTTGTAATTAAATGTGATCCTAACCATGTATTTATTTATAAATATTCCATATGTGTAAATGCACATATATGTATAGAGAATTTTTCTAAACATTTTGAGAGTATTTTGCCAACATGATACTCCTTTACTAACAAATACTTTATTCAGATTACATTTCCTAAGTACAAATAACCAACATTATTACCAACATCATGAAATTAATAATATAATATTATTCAAATATTGCTAATTTTTCCAATAATATTCTTTATAATAAAGTCAAATTCTGGTTCATCTGTTTTGTTCAGTTGTTGCTTCTCCTTAGTCTCTTTCAATCTAGAACAGAGCTGACTAATGGAACTCACTACAATGATTACTTAGTTGACATGGCTCCATGCCCCAGGTTTCTCCAATGTGAAGTAAATAGATTTCCCTTTGTAATTAAAAAGTATCTTGTGGGGAGATAAGAGATTATATAAGTACTAGATGCTCGGTGCACAAAATGCATGCACTGGGGGGGAGAGGGCTCTTCAGCCCGGCCTGTGCCCTCGTAGTTTGGGACCCTTTGGGGGATGTCCATCTGCCTGCTTAGGCCCGATCCCCCTGGGGGGATTCCCTGGGGATTGGACCTAAGCTGGCAGTCAGACATCCCTCTCACAGTCCAGGGCTCTCGTAGTCAGAGACCCCCTGCTCCTTACCGTCTACCTGCAGCGGAGGCAGGAGAGGTTCCTGCCACCACCATTGCGCTCACCAGCCATGATCCCAGCTTCTGGCTGAGCAGCGCTCCCCCTGTGAGAGCACACTGACCACCAGGGGGCAGCTCCTGCATTGAGCATCTATCCCCTGGTGGTCAGTGCACGTGACAGTGATCAGTCATTCCTCTGGTCATCCCACCGTTTGGTCAATTTGCATATTAGGGTTTTATTATATAGGATTCTTTAACTCATCAAATTTCCATACCTTATTTTAGCATTATTGATAATTCTTGTCAGAGTCAATTATTACTATGCTTTTAAAATACTTTTCCCAAGTTTCTAATCATCATCTGCTCAAGAATTAATCCAACACAAGCTATTCCTCTGTCACAAAAAACTGAACCCTAGATTACCATTTTATTTTTTTTCAGTTATTTTTATTAAACTTATTGGGTGACATTGGTAATAAAATTATATACCTTTCAAGTCTCCAATTCAATGAGAACTTATCTATGTATTGCACTGTGAGATGACCATTTTAAGCCTTAATTCTCTTGGTCTAGAATGACTTCTGGAGGAGATCAAATAAAATAGATTAAATGGAACACACATTAAAATATATAAGTGGAATATATAACAGAATTCAGAGTTAATTTGGTAGTGCTATAAAATGATAAAAAAATAATTTTATTTTACTATAATGTTTTATCACTATTTGTAGTCATTCTGTATTGAGTATACTCCCTGTACACTTGCCATTTTGGTGTATAAGTATTTGATACATGACTCCCTTATTTATTTTTTATAGTAATCCAATAAGGTAAATGCTGTTATAATAATTTGACAAATAAGAAATCTGAGGCATAAAAGAATTGGTAATGTCTAAATAACAGAATCAGTTTATAAAATTTAGGCCTCTCTGACCATGAATGTAAACCTGCAAATGGAAGTTTTAGCTGGTTTTACTGGAACTATACCACTTTCTTCTAAAACTTAAGGTTGAAAGGACAAGTATTATGTTATTAGTGTATCCAGTTAATTGGTTCCAGGTCACCCAGCAAGTATCTGCCTGGCCAATCCATCTATGTTCAGATAGGACTTGAGTGTATTTGTTATGACAAAAAGAAGCCACAGGGAGAGAGATATCTGAAGTAAAGAATCAGAAAAGCGAAGGATTTAAGTTATGCATGTAAATTCAATTATTTCAAGCAGACCAGTCTCTTGAAGGATGAATTTCAAAAAACATAATGAGACCCTTGGCTTCTCCACTGGGGAAGGCCATGCATATCAAGGAGCACAGGACTACTTTCTATTCCTGTCACTCCTTAGATATTTGCTTCTATAATTAGCTCAAGGATTGATGCTGGGTAGATTATTAAGATAATTGAAGAGGGAGAAATATATTTCCAAAGAACTCAGTGAATCCTTAATTTTATTCAGGAATCAATTATATAGTTGTAGGGATCACAAATATTATAAATTATAGATCTTACTACTATGAGGCTTTCAGTTCAATGAAGATGATAGAAAAATATGAAATGTTCACTGAGATTAAAGAAACTAGGTTAACAAGGTAAAAGTTATCACTCAGCAGTCAGTATGCAGAAAGTTGAGTGTATTATATAAGCAGGGATAGTTAGAAATGAAGACAAGGCAAGTGCAACATGTCCTATGGGGGACTGGGAAGGCTTCACAAAACAAATGACACCATGGTGTTGAACAGCTCACCATTAGAAGTCATCATTATACTGAAAGCATAGATAAGATAAGGTATAACTCATGTGTACTCCAGAAAGTTGGGCTGCCATGCATTCCTTTTTTTTCCAGTCAAGAAAGCACACAATGAATTATAAGAAAATATGAGTTGTTTTTAGATAAATAACATTGACATGCTTTATTATATTAAATCCATATACTTAAGCATTTAACTCTTTAATGACTGTGACACACCTCACATTTCTTTCATGTGTCTCAACAGTATGATCAAAGCAGGTGGCCTAATGACCTCTAACCATTCTTCCACTTTGAGCACGCCCTAAGTTCTTGATCAAACATTGATTAGATGACTATCTGAACATGCCATGGGAAGTAGTTTACGTAGGGAATAACTGAAATAGACTGTACTTTTCAGAATTGAATAGTGAAATTTGGAAGTAGAAGAGTTTTTTGGGTAGCAAAATGAGAACTGGAAATCAGCATTAATAGAGAAAACAAAAAGGTTGTGCCAGAATCCTGGAAGTTGCCTTTGGTGGAGAGGACCTCTAGAGCTAGAATCATAGTTCAATGAAACAAGGGACCCCAGGTTCAGTTCAGTCTCTCTGTCCAATATGGCAAACCTCAAAAAAAAAAAAAATGATGCAGTATGCTTGTAGACAAAGGGCTGAGCTATGGTGTCACCTCTGAACAAGATGATGCTGACAGTGAGAGCTGCAATAGATACAATTGGTAATAGAAAAGAATCATGAGGTACATAATCCCAAAAGGGCTTTATTCTACCCAAATTCCAAATACAGACTTCTGTAACCATGAATATTAAATTATTAATGAGAAAAGTAACCATTACATTAAGGAAACAGGACTTACCAAGTAAAACTAATTTCCCTTATTTTCTTCACTTCCCTTCCCCCACAACTGCCACCCAGTTCCTTTAAATCTGGCCCAGAACAGGGACTTTATTAATCACACTAATCACACTTAGGTTACATAAACTGTTTACTAGTCCCTTCTAGGAACACAAGTCTCTATTTACTAATTAAAATGTCCAATCCAATGAAACTCCAAACTGGCTTAATAATACAATCTTCTCCTCTTCCATATCAGACAAGAAGCCTGCAGATGGGGAAGCAGGTGTGTTCAGTGCCTTAACCTTTCCAAAGGAGTCTCCTTAAAGTCCTTCCTTCCCGACTAAAAGTGAAAGACAGGCTCTTTCAAAAAACATACCCGAAAATATCAACTCTTTTATAATCTTACTGGGGGAGAAATAAAAATTGTCCAATTAATTGATTTTTATTTGCTAATTTATTTAACAATACTGCCCCCCTCAATCACCTAACTAATGTCTACTAAACAGTTGTGTTATGCATGTACTATTAGTCCAAACAAAGCATATAAGAGACACGAGGCACAGTTCTTATTCTCTTTGGGATGAGTATAATCAAGTTGGCAAAAAAAAAAAAAAACTCACAAGAGGAGGATATCATTGGAATATTTAGGGAAAGTTTCATAGAGAGCATAATCTATGTGTTATGACTTAAGGGACAGACTAATTTCCAACGGGATGAAGTGAAGGGAAAATGGCTTCACAACTACTGAACAGAGTGTAACTGTAATCAGATGGTCAAAGTGTAAAAAAACAGATAAATTATGGAAAAAATAGTATTTTCTTTACCTTGGTGTATTTAATTTAGCACGTTACTAAACGCCTATATAGTTACCTAGGTCTGTAAGTTCTAAGAAGAGAGCAACTGTAGCAGTAGATACATGTCCTTGCTGGTGACCCAGTATTAGAACTCACTCCCTCGGAAAAAGATATACACGTCCTCCCTAGCTCCTGGCACTTGACTACAGGCACTTCACTGAAATTCAATCAATTGGATATTTTCCCTGAGATTTTAATTGGGAGCAAATAAAGCAAAGACACAGGAAGCAAATTGGAGAGCCTTCCATAAGCGGTGACAGTGTACATCTCCTGTCAACACTGTCAGTGGCAACTTCTATTGCCCAGACCTGGTACTGGAGATCAGATTCTTTCTGTGGCATCTTCTTGGATGCAATTCTGGCAGATCTGCCTTCTTCAGCTTCTGCCCAATCTCTGAGGTTTGTTCTTGAGCCTTCCCAATTATTTGTGGAATTATCCACTATCCTTGCAATAAAATTCCTTTTCTGCCTAATTTACCCAAGCTTTGTCTCTGTTATTTGCAACCAAGGACCTTGACTAATGAATGTGTCTCTATTTCTTGTTCTTTCTTGATGACAAAAGAAGTACTTGGTTGTTGAACTGAATTAAATTGAAAGGTCTACTGCCAGATTCTGAAGGCTATAAGTTGTAAGTTGACTCTTTTATACCTTATTTTTTATGTAATGGACCAGTATGATGTTTTTTGTTGTTGCTCTCAATATTTCTTCTTTTACAATTTGTTAATGTAAGAAAGCATTCAAACCTATAAAGAATTTTTGTGAGTTTATTTGAGCCAAACTGTCGACAATTGCCAGGAATCAGAATTTCAATATATTGGGATAATGCTCCAGAGAATGGTAGTTTTTCACCTATTTTTATAAATTACCATCAAAGGAGGAGACATAATGGGTTTACATGAAATCCACTGGTGATAGATTAGGAAGGTGGGAGAAAGCAAGGGGGGGGGGGGTGCGGAAACCTCTATGATTGAATAAAAAGTAAAATGATAGACACATGCTTTTTTTTCCTTGGTTGAGCATAGTATAGTTAAGAGTCAACAATTAACATGATAACAATAACAATGAGGAAATTTGTCCTCTGCAACCTGGAGCCATTTGTTGTGCCCTGAGGGGTCTGGAAGAGGGAAGTTACAACTTACCCTAACATTCCACAGGTATGTTATCTTAGTTGCAAAAAGATAATAGGCTCAGTAAAGACCCAAGTTGATCTCTGTGAAGGAAGATACTGGCCTAGGATATGACTACCCACTTTAAACTGCTTTTTAATTAAAAGGTGGTTGTTTTTTTTAATATATTTTATTGATTTTTCACAGAGAGGAAGGGAGAGGGATAGAGAGCTAGAAACACCGACGAGAGAGAAACATCAACCAGCTGCCTCCTGCACACCCCCTACCGGGGATGTGCCCGCAACCAATGTACATGCCCTTGACCTGAATCAAACCTGGGACCTTTCAGTCCACAGACCAGACCAACGCTCTATCCACTGAGCAAAACCAGTTTCGGCTAATTAAAAGGTTTTAATTTCAGACATCCTTTGTGGTTACTTTAGGTCTGTGAGTTTGCAAGGCCACCATGCAGGCCTTCCCTGAGTTACTCAGGTTAGCATGTAGTCGCTTTATATCCACAAAATTTACCTATTTTCAAGGCATCAGCAAATATCTCCATACAAATAATACCATAACCTCTATCTCTACTTAACTCCTTTTTAAAAAATATATTTGTATTGATTTCAGAGAGAATGGGAGAGGGAGAGGGAGATAGAAACACCAATGATGAGAGAGAATTATTGATCAGCTGCCTGCTGCAAACCCACATGTTGGGGATCGAGCTTGCAACCTGAGCATGTGCTCTGAATCTGACCGGGAATCAAACCATGACCACTTGGTTCATATGTTGATGCTCAACCACTGAGCCACCATGGCCGGGCCACTTAATTCTTTCTGATTAGTTTTCACTTCATATTTTCAATTGTTCAATGGACATTTTCATCTGGGTACATTGTCAGTACTTCAAGCTTATAAATAAAAAAATTTAACATATCCAAAATTAGCTCTTTTTTTTTTTCCACTTTACTAGTTTTCCTAACTTTATGACACTTTTCTTTGTGACTCAGGTCCAAAGCCTGAGAGTCACCTTTAACTTCTTTTTCTCCTCCTGACCCATCAGCAAGTCCATCGAAACTGTATTTGCCTTGCCAGTTCTTACTATACTGTTCTGGGGATCAATCTCTTTATGCATCCTAAGGGGATCCCTATAGTGATGGGATGGGGAAAAATAACTAGAAAGAAAACTAGGATGTTACAGATATATATTGAAGGATCAAGACTGACCATAAGAACAGATGACTTAAACTTCACAGATCACTTTAAGAAGTAATGATGGTAGTGAATACAGGATGATAAAGTACTATAAAGAGATGGTATGAAAGTTGGGGCTGAACATGCAGACAGTTTATTAAGAGTATGAAAAGAAGCAACACTAGGAAGAGGCAGCAGGAGTAAAGCAAAGCAATACACATACAGTGATTATAAAAGATGAGTATCTCTGCCAGAATTGTCCAGATTCAGATCTCAGCAGTGTCCCCACCAGCTTCCTGACCTTAGGTACACAGCTCTTTTTTTTTTTTTTCACTTCATATTTTCAATTGTTCTCTATCCTTCATTTTCTCCATCTCTAAAACGGAGATACTGGTATATACATAGCTCAAAGGTTATTGTGAGGATTAAATGAGTTTGAACTTATAAAGCACTTCCAAGAAGGTCAGTAAAATAGTAAGATATCAGTAAACATTAGTTCTAAAGGGAAATTTCATTTTTTTCATATAATGAAGGACAAAGGCACATTTTAAGAGACATAAATAAGAAGATAAGATTTAAAAAATGAAGAAGAGAAAAGAAAAGAATTGGGCAGAGCTAGATCTGTGAGGTAGGGAGATGACAGAGCAGCCCAGATCTACAAGGTTGCCTTACACATGGAGATGGCACCTTCTAGTTAAGACTCAGAGGGAAAGAAGATCAGCTCAGAGAATACATTCATAACCCTAGGGTGAAGAGGAGAATGCGATGAACAGGTTGGATTGAGCAACCATACATTGTTCTGCACTGGCAGAGAGAGTGTGAGACTGGCTAGGGCCTGAACAGAAGATAGAAGGATTTTTATAGTCTCCACTGGGATTCTTAATAGCCACGTGGTCTCAGTCCAAGCAGGAGAAACATAGCTGGTGACCTCACTTCTGGATCACCCATCTTTTCAGCATTAGATATTCCCCTGTCCCTGAAGCAATAGGTGTACCAACTCACCAGGCATACCTGCTAAATAAATGACTTTCCATGCGTTGATACTTCCCCTTTTAGTCAAATGTGTAGTATACAGAAAGTAGGTAATAGACAGCGGGAGCAAGAGGTGCATTCTGGACATGCATTTCCATAGCTTTGTTTTCTAGAGGAGGCCTCCAAAGATTGTTGTTTAAAACCTATGAGCCTTTCCCCCAGGGGGTTCGGAAACATTTACGCATCCCAGATAGGTATGTAAATTGGAGAATTACATCACATTACACACAGATGTACATTCTGTCTTCTCTGGGGCTGCCTCTGATTTTACCCTTCCCACCAGGGAACTCTGCCAAGGAACTTCTCAGAAGCAGACAGGCTATGGGCCTTCAAATAGGAGTACTGCCCCTTCTCTCTTGTTCCAAGCCCACAATTTAGACTCCAGCCAAAAGTAGGTCCTGGGATCCATTCAATTCAAAATGTCAGTGTCTCTGAGGCCAACAGCCATTCCTCTCTAGAGTGGCTCCTGAAATGGTGGTGGTGCTCAGTAGAAATCAGAGAACATTGAAAACAATGCAAGAGTGAGAAAAGTGATAACCTCTTAGAAAGCCTTGGCATCTGTCTATTTCACTCCCTTCAAACAATAATCCAGCTGGCTGAGGTAGGTACTATAAGTCCCATTTTTTATATGAGATAACTGAAACCCAAGTACACTTATCAAAGTCATACCATGGTACCCATCATGCTTTATGACAGCCTCTGTGAATTGAGTTTACTTTTGACTTCTACAAAGCATAACTAAGCAGGAAATTCACTACCGACTAAAATACCTTGATAACTATGGAGGCAGGGATTGTAACTTAATTGTCTTTGTATTTTCAGCATCTAACCCAGTACCTGGCCTGGGATACTCATTCAATTAAATATCAAATATTTAAATATATCAAAACCAAACAGAATGAAGTGCTTTATTTTTTTCTTCTTTGGGATGTCCTTGTTATTCTCACCTCTGCTGAAATGAACAGACTTGATTTCACTGTATTCTATAAACCCAAGGGCTACCAAGAGAAATATTGATCCAACAGTAATAATAGGTAACTTTATTTCAAAAATGTATTCATTCCCTGCCTAAGTCTACAGCTACTTCTCTAAGGACAGGTAAAATACACAGAATATATTCCCCTGTACAGATTTCCCCAAGAAAAGGAATCATGTCATCTACTTTTCTCTGGATCCCCACACATTGCACAAACTTCTAAAAATATTTGGGACAAAATAGGTTCTGTCTGACTTTATTTTGAGTTCTGAACACTACTCCTTTCATGACATAGAACTCAACCAAATCATCAACCATAATAAATAATTTCTAGGTAAAGATGATGTGCATGATGTTGTATTAAGTACTGTAGAAGATACAAGAATTTCAGATAAAGTATTTTCTCTCATTATGCTTACTTACTAAAGATATAATGTTTACATATACAAGACATAAAGAAGAAAAGGGTATAGATATGGCTTATAAAGTTATAGGAGTCCAAGAAAGAGAGTCACATGGTGCAGTGGTCAGCGCTTCATTGAAAAGATGGTACTTGGGACTCATCAAAAGGCTACTACCTCAAAGTTGTGCCCTCACCTCACATTCCTTTTTTAAAAATATATTTTATTGATTTTTTTACAGAGAGGAAGGGAGAGGGATAGAGAGTTAGAAACATCGATGAGAGAGAAACATTGATGAGAGAGAAACATCAATCAGCTGCCTCCTGCACAACCCCTACTGGGGATGTGCCCGCAACCAAGGTACATGGCCTTGACAGGAATCGAACCTGGAACTCTTCAGTCCACAGGCTGACGCTCTTATCACAGAGCCAAACCAGTCAGGGCTCACCTCACATTCTTTATTAGCTAGCCTTCCTCATCCCGGAGGTGCACATGACCTGGTGGAGGTGAGAAGCCCAGCCTGATGAAAAGCTTTGCAAACAGAGCTCCATAGCCTCATTTCTTTTTGGGTGGCAAATTTGGGGTTTTGTTTGCATTTTGACTTTATGGAAATCCTCCAAGAACAATACCAGCTGAATCCATAATCAAGATAAAAAAGGAAAAGCGTTAGGAAGATTTGATTCTTCACAGCACTCACGCCTGTCACAGGGACCACCATGATTAGGGAGGCCACAGTGACAGAATGTCCAAGCAAACCCATTACACACTCACATGGAAATCCCACAAACTTCCATTGTCCAGACACAAACTGCTACTGTCAAACCAATGCATGCATATAATTACTCCGAAGTCAACTTCAGTTTTCCACTCCCATGGGAGGTGGAAAACAATAATATCCACTAAAAATCTAATGTTCCTGATTAGCAAATCTCGTTCCTCACCTGGGTCTGATTTAAGTTTCCTTCCTCCTAGGTCACGAAGGGTCCTGCTTAAAAAACATTTCCCAAATTGTTGTGGCATCAATTTTTTTTTTTCTTATTCTTCTTCCACCTTCTTGTTGGCAATCAATTAACTCTAAGTTAGAAAGAAATATTTAGGTGCCTAGGTTGGAATTATTTTTTAACAAATGCAACCATACTATAGGTATTGATAATTATTCTAAAACTGCATTAAAAATCATTATTTGCAAATTCAGCAGCCCCAAAATAATAAGCAGGGAGGTTGGATTTTTTTGGAGATTTAAGGTACTTATGGGGAACAGACACACATGTATACGATGCTATTGATACTCTATCCTCTCTTGGTTCTCTCTGTCTTAAAAGATTAAAATTTACACTAATCCTCCACATGACCCCAGAGCTGAGAAACAGAAGGAAATCCACTGCCAGAAGCATCCTTCACTCTCCTCCACCAAAGCTGAGTTTCCAAAGGCCAACACAAAAGGCATATTATATATCTTCAGCTCCATGGCCCGAAGGTACCTGACTGGAACTGGGAGCCTGTCCAGTTCAGACAGAAGGAAAATATTACCCTTCTATTTAACAAGGCAGTGCTGAAGGATTAATCACTAAGTAAATAGCAACAAGCCAGGAGTCTGCAAGAGGGATACAGTCCCACCCCATGTGCTCAATTTTTCTGGGATTCAGGATGGAAATTATTACAGGGAGAGTTTGGAAGGGGCTGCAGTAACAACCACCTTCCAGGGCAAGAGGGAACAATGAGCAAAACCTCAGGCTTGACCCAGCCAAGAGGGAAGTTGATTCCTGGAGCCCTCCGGAGATCACAGGTCCATTTTGTTTATCAGCATCCATGCACAGGATTGATAAAACCTGGAGAGTGTTGATGGCCAGGCCACATGTTGCTGTGTGGCTTCAAGCAAACATTTAACCTTTCTGAGCCTTGGCTTTCTCAATTTAAAGGTTAATGTTTCCTCTATTATCAGGTATGCTGTAATTAGACACAGAAATAAAACTCCTCAGAACAGTCACTTGAAATGCTTAAGTCTCTTCAGCTCTCCCTGCTGTAAAGACAGACACAGATAAGAACTGCCTCTCTCAAAAAAAAAAAAGTGTTACTTTTTTTTCTGTAATCTTAGCCAGGGGACCCCAAGCATTTGTCTGAACAAAATGGGGTATATGCCTTCTTTTAGAAAGAGAAACCATAGACTCTTCCAATATATGCTTATTATTTTCCCTATTTGCTACATCTTAAGTGTTAGCTGGTAAAGGGTCTGTCACATCTACAGATGTATAACCCAGAGTCTAGTACAGACTGTTTGCAATTTATTGAATGAATAAGCAGATGATTATCAGATTCTCAAGAATGAGATCTAGTCTGAAAGAAGTGACATCTATGTATGTAAAAGCCTAAGCAACCGTTTGACCGTTCCACCGGTTGCTATGATGCACACTGACCACCAGGAGACAGACGCTCAATGCAGGAGCTTCCCCCTGGTGGTCAGTGTGCTCCCACAGCAGGGAGCGCTGCTCAGCTGACCAACGGGCGCCAGAAGCCAGGCTCACAGCTGGCAAGCACAGCTGCAGCAACGGAGCCTCTCCCGCAGACACTCCCCCTGTGTGCCCCTCCCCCATCGGGACCATACCGGGATCTGGACAGCATCGGGCTGACTGGGCCCAAGCCCGCGGGCCACTTCTTGGTCATGGACGCACCGAGAATTCAACAGAGCAGCACCGAGCTAACCGAGCAGCGGCAGTGGCGGGAGGCACAGTGGGGCCTGGATGAGCGGGAGCTGCGCAGCATGCCTGGCCGGGCTTGGGCTCCTCCCCGACTGCCTGCTGCTTCACAAACTACTACATCCCTCGGGGGATGTTGGACTGCCAGTTGTGGCCTGATCCCCACAGGCCATGCCCAGGGACCCCACTAGCAGGGATTCGTGCACTGGGCCTCTAGGTACACATATAAAGATGAAAAAAATATGTTTTAAAGTCCTCTAGAACTCAAGAGTATGGTGGTGAAGGGGAAATATATGCATATCATGAATTATAAAGTGACTAGAGGCCCAGTGCACGAATTCGTGCACCAGTGGGGACCCTCGGCCTGGCCTGTGGGATCGGGCCAAAACCAGCTCTCCAACATCCCCCAAGGGGTCCCAGGTTGCGAGAGAGCACAAGCCAATCTAAGGGACCCCACCGGTGCACAATAAGGGCCAGGGAGGAATGCGGGAGATTGGTCAGCTGGGGAGGGATTGTGGGAGGGCTCCAGGGCGTGTCCGGCCCATCTTGCTCAGTCCCGATCGGCCAGACCCCAGCAGCAAGCTAACCTACCAGTCAGAGCGTCTGCCCCCTGGTGGTCAGTGCATGTCATAGCGAGCAGTTGAGCGGCCTTAGCATATCAGTAGCATATTACGTTTTGATTGGTTGAACGGACAACCAGACGACCGAACACTTAGCATATTAGGCTTTTATTATATAGGATGCTACGAAGAATTTAATAGACACACATGGTGCTGTTGAAAGTATTAAAGGAGGCATCAGCACTGCTGAGAGGTGAAGGTAGGCTCCACAGAGGAGGAGAGCTTGTTGCTGAGTCTAAAGGGGAGGAGGAGCCCTCCCTGGTTGGCTAGCAGAGAATAAGGCAGAGGACTTGAAAGATGAGTAATGTAGTGAACAGTAGATGAAATTAGAGCTCAAACATGCTTTGCATTTCAGTCTTTGTTTTATCTACAGAGAATCACAGCCAGAGCATACTGTCACGAGTTGAAGTCTAAATTGCTTTAGATCACACGTTCCCAAAGGGTAAGGACCATGTCTTTGGTGTGTTCTCTCAGAATTCCTGCACAGTGGGTGTTCAATAAATATTTAATAGTAATGAATTGATTAATTAAGAGCAGTCATGTTCCATATGCATGTGTAGAGCCATCTTTTCACTTTAATTACTATTGCTTTAATCATCATTAAATAGTATTTCTTAGACAGAAATTTAGTTCACTGTTAAATACACAGTCCACCTGAGTTTGTAGCCCTAAGATAAATAGTGGTATCAGGGAATAACCCACTTCTCACTGCTGGTGAACAATTCTGTGGCACTGCCCATATAAAACGGAAGCAGTTAAATGTGGAAGAGTACTTACTGAGACACAGCTCCTGAATAGGTGCTGGAGAAGAATCGTAAGATTGGGAAATGTAGGGAATACCGGCAGGAATCAGTAATCAAGGGAGCACTTTATCACATGGTGAGACTGAAATAAAACAAGAAGAAGGTCTTCCAATAATGTGGCAAGAAGTAGCTGGGCTCCAGGCTCCATGGTGGTTTCCAGGGAGCATAGCAACTGGTGAATGTGCTCCAGACCAGTGGTCGCCAACCGGTGAACTGCGGACCACTGGTGGTCCGTGAGGTCCGAAAGGTTGGCAGCCGCTGCTCCAGACCAAGGTGAAGAAGAGAAACACACCTGCATGTCTAAGCATCACTGTCAGCCACAATGTCAATGACCAGACTACCTCTGGTTGCAAAAGGCCAGTTTCATTTCAGCTAAGCAAGAGGTAAAAGTATTTTATGACTCAAGCCAGCAGAAGCCTGGAGAACAGTAAACTCTAATGCAGAGGAGGTGGCATTGTACCCTGCCATGAATCTAAGCCAGATAGTGGAGCAGAGGTTAAAGAGAAGGTAAGGGATTAGGAGGGGAGAGAGGAGGAAACAGGAGCAGAGGTGAGAACATTTAAAACTTTCTCATAAGCACAAGAGGAGAAAGTATGAAAGTAGGGAAACCCATTTTCTTTTTGCCTCTGACACCACACAGGGCCCAGTGCGGAGCAGTCAAGGACCATAGATCAAGTGTGAGACGGGCTTTCAGGCAGTCATCTGGACTATCTTAATGCATGTTAACAGGTATTAAACATTGATTTTTTTTTGTCTTCCATTCTTGCCACAGCAGATTCTATTATGCACAAAACATCCATAGTGGTATTTTTAAAATTCAATTCAGATTGTATCACTTTTGGTAAAAAAAAAACAAAACAAAAACAAACAAACAAACAAACAAAAAAACTCCCAATGGCTTCCTAAGGCATAGCTCTGTGATCATTGAGGTGCAGGAGTCTCAATTCAAAAGCCTAAAAGGACCAAGTTGTAAGTATCAAATAAACATGTTAAGAGATTGGTTGGACCTCTCAGAATTAGAGTGTGTCTGACAAATTTAAAGAGTGCTGTTACTCCTTACCTTCAGCCATGTTTTGGCATGTGGAAATGTGAACCCATATTTGCTAGAACTTCTAGTATTTTTTCAATACAAACTGGATATTTGATTTTCAAGTGAAATCTAATTTCAAATGTTGGATCAAAGTTATAAAATACAATTTATGCCAAGCAAAATGTATCTGCATGACATTACTGTTGACTAACTGCCAATTTGCCTCCTCTGCTACAGGACCTGGGCCAGTCTACAATCAGTGTTAACTTTATCTCCTGATTACTGGCAAAGGGGTTAAAGTGTAGGGTATGTAATCAGTGTTGTGTATAGCGAATGGCCAGGTCTATATGGGAAGCCTAGAGAGTAGTAGCAGAGCCGAGAACAAAAAATTAAGGCAGGAGAGTTCCTGGGACCTGCAGTATGTCACAGTAGCCAAGAGAGGTCCATTGAGCTATAGATTCTTCAGTAACTTTCTAAAGCAACAAGCCAATCTAATGAGGTTGCCTTGCCAGGCCCTCACTTCAGGACTTAATATATCTGGTCTCTAATCACTCGACTTCATCTTTAATATTCACATTTGGAGAGGCAAAATAACTCAGAAGGATTGAGAACATACTGTTAACCAAATCCTCAAAACAGTGTCCATCTCTTCAGAGGACTGAGTGGATATATGAGTCACAGAAAAAATGTCCTTACTGAGGGGGGTACAAAATTACATTTCTTGGTGACCATCCTCAGAGCATTGGGGATACAAAATATAGGTACTTAACACAATTAGAAAATAATACTATAGAGTATCTGAAGCAAATCCAAAGACAGGCATGTTCTTCAACAGTGAGGAAGTTCACAAACTCAAAGAGGAGGAGAGCAGCTACGTGTAATCAGAGAAGTTTTCCCAAAGAGGAGACAGGATTTGAGATAGATAAAGGATTGATATAGACTTCATTGATGCATTAATTCAACAAATGTTTATGGAATGCTGGAAATTATTCTAGACATAATTCTAGATATAATAAGTTCCATTCCAGTGTAAACAATAAAAAATAAACACGTTGACAAATAATTTCAGGTAGTTATTATTGCCACAGAGAAAATCAAAGAGGATGGTAATATATAAGGAACTGGTATAGTATTGGCCGTTAGGCATTTGGACTGAAGTGATGGAAGGGAGCCAGACAGGTAAAGGTCTCGGGGGAAATCATCGCAGGAAGAAAGGACAACAAGTATAAGGAGGGAATTACCTTAGTTTGTTCCAAAAAGGAAGTGAAAGGAGGATAGAGATCAGAGAGGTAATGGAGGAGGTTCCTAGAGGCATAGTAAGAATTTGGGTTTTGTTCTATTTTTAATGAGCAGTCATTAGAGAACATTAGGCAGAAAGGTGATATGAAAATAATTGTCTAACCACTATGCTGTGTACACCTGAAACTAATACAAAATAATATTGAATATAAGCTGAAATTGAAAAAATAAAAGATTTTTGAAAACAATAAAATGAACAATATTTTTAAAAGATTACACTGGCAGTTACTGGTATATGGGAAGTTGACTTTAAAGACAAATAACAGAAGTAGACCGATCTCCTACAGGTAGATGGAGTACATCAGGCAGAAGACTGAAGTGACCTGAGTTGTACTTGGACAATGATGAGTTCCCACACAAATGCTGTGGCAGATAAATAAGAAGGACCAAGAAACAGGATTTTCAATGCCGGCTTTGGGAACAATTCTTAAGGAGAACACTGAGGTCCCTGGTCACAGATTGGTGTGACAGTAGAGCAATAATTTATTTGCTTGCTTTTTTATGACCCACTTCTCTCCACTAAAACATAACCTTACTAAGGAACTTTGTCTTATTCTCCAGGACCCCATCACCATCACCACCACTTGAAGGCAACCATGCTAGTGTGACTTGGAACACATAGTTATTAATGAGTAGTAGGCTCTCAATCAGTGATTAATGAACGCAATGAATAATGAAAGAACAATATATTGAATGAAACAAATGGGGTTTAACGGAAAGTATTAGAAGTGTGACCGGCAGTGAGGCTGCTACAATAATAAGATGTGAAGAGTTAAGAGACTAAACTAAAGAAATAAAAAATGAAATAAAGAACAGTCTATATTTTGAAAAGAACCAATAGAACTTGGAGATAGTGCTGGCCCATTGATCATAAAGGATAAAACTGAAGAAGTAAAAGATGACCACAATGGATATGGCAGATTTCCCAGGGGCCCTTGGGTTCTGGGTATGATATAGATTTGGCCAATTCTATGCATTTTCATGGTATCTGAAAGCAGAATTGAAGTGGAGGCCATACTGCCTGCTTTTGCTATTCTGTGGGAAGCAGAGCCATGGAGGCATTTGCATTTTTATGTCAACATTTAGCAGAGGACTCAGAGTCTAGTCAATTGCTTCATGGGTGTCTACGATCAGGAAGCAGGTCCCACTTTAATCTGATGCAGATTATAGCAGGTTCAGTTGTGGCCCTAGGCTAACTACAGTTTGGCTTCTGAATTACAGCTATTTGCTGATCGTATCACTTCCAAGTTATGTCACATTCTGGATTATGGTAGAATCAGCTACCATAGAGAATCAGCAACTTCCTTGGTAGGCAGATACAATATGGTGGCCTTGGAGGCTATTGCTGAAACTTGCCATATATTTTGTCTTTTCAGCCCTCTGAGTGATTCTGTAAGTTTTGTACTATCCTTATAAAAAATAGTAAGTCCCTATTGTGTAAATTAGCTAGAAAGGATTCTGTTTTCTATAAACAAACTGTGAGAGATATAGTGACTATTTCTGGATCTTAACCTGAAGGAGTGAGACAATGGAAGAAATACAAGAAAGAAGGAAAAGTCAGGAAGATAAGAAAAGGGTAGAGACTGAAAGAGAAGACATCCTTGCCTTAAAGGAGCTGAAATAGGCAGCATGACAAGAGGGAAGCAGAGCCAAGACACGATAGAAGACCTTCAGCACATCCACAAAGTAACAGGCAAGTATACATAAATAAGCATCCGGGGAACTGAGCACAGAAGCACTGAGTATGCACCACTAAGGAGGGCTCTGGAGGCAGGGAGCATCCTGCCAGGAGGTGAGAGCTCCCAACAGGTCTCTGAAAACAGAAGACTCACTGGAAAGCATCCCCATAACTGGTTAGATGAATTCAAGCGGTCTGTGTACATGTTTTGAACATTGTCACAAAGAGGAAACATGGGATTAAGCCATTCAATACAGTGCCTGCCTTGCTTCTGGGCCAGGTCCCCAGGGGCCGGTGCCAGCCTAATGTAGCAGAAACACACGGAAACACACACTAGGAACCAACAAAACACACGGCATCCCGGAGGCTGCTGTTAGACAACAGAAGGACCAAAATGCCTTCCCAACAGAATGTGAATAGCCTAGGAAAAAATCCATAGAGTGAGCTACTGGAAATGGTTCTTTCAGTGGGATATCAGAATGATTTGCAGTTATATTGGGTGAGGCAATATCTTGGGCTCCAAACTGCACTTACCAATGTCAGACCAAGCGTTAGACAGGGAAGAGTATGATGGAATAGAGGGAAGGAAGAGATGGACATGGCTATGAATCTGTAGATGTGTTCTGAAAGTGTTTACAAATTTCCATTTTATTCATTTGTTCATGAATTTGTCCTTTTCCTGTATTTTTACCCAGATCCACTTAGCAATGCACTTAAGTGTTATGTGTGACATATTCAGAGCTTTTTATACTTTACATTTAAAAGTCTGTTTCGGTGATCATTATCTTGATAATGTATACAATTTATGTCTCATATTCTGTATGCTTGCCCATTATCCCTCTTTACTGATTTGTAAATAACTTTCAATAAAAGGAAACAAAATATAAATATATTGAAGTGCTTAATACTCAGGCATCATTCTCATAAGGAAAATTATTTAAGTTATCCATTCAAACAAGCTCACTGTGGCAACCATACCACCTCCATAGATTGTATGGTAAAGAGAAAACACACACCCCTCTAGTTAATATTCTCTCTTTCAATGACTCAGAGGCAAAATCTACCAGCTACAATTTGCTGTCAGGCTTTCAGGTTCTGAACCCACTCGTCGGGTTGATTTCAATTGCCCTTTCTAAAGCTTTAGTCTCTGGCATCTGGGGGGCCACAGGGACTTCTAAGTAGGGGATCACTACAATGCTCTAAAAAGTAGGGGCAGCCCAGCTGGCCTGGCTCAGTGGTTGAGCGTCAACCTATGAACCAGGACGTCATGGTTCAATTCCTGGTCCGGACACACGCCTGGTTTGCAGGCCCAGTACCCAGTGTGAGGGGTGCAGGAGACAACAATCAATGATTCTCTCTCATCATTGATGTTTCTATCTCTCTCTCCCTCTCCCTTCCTCTCCGAAATCAATGAAAATATATTTTTTTTAAAGTAGGGGCAAAGGAGAACTCAACTCATACAGCTTTCAGATGCATGTTAGCATAACACCTAACTTCTAATTATATTTTCAATTTGAGAGTTATGAGAATCAGCCTAAACATAAGCTTTATGTGAACCCCTCTACACAGTAGTGGTTACCTTTCTTATCATAGAAGTGACAAGGTGTTAACAATCCAGTTCTCTGCATCTCCTATTTGTATGTTTTGCCTACCATCAACTTGTTCAAGAAGTGGCTCTTATCTTTCAAAACAACCAGTGATGACAAAGGGAGTACATTGTGAGTTGGCTGGTCCATGTCTCAATGGAGAGTTCACATCTCAAGAAAGAGTCTGTGATACTCTCCTCCTTGAACTATAGAGGCTGACACAGCTAGAATTTGGGAGTTTAAACATCTCTGCAAATCTACTTCTTACAAAGACAGTGATGATGACAGTATTGTTATGGGTTGAATTGTGTTCCCCCAAAATTTACATGTTAAAGTCCTAACCCCCAGAACCTCAGAATGTAACCTTGTTTGGAGATAGAGTTGTTCTTGACATAATTAGTTAAGATGAGGTCATGCTAAAGTAGGGTGGGCTCCTCATCCAATATGACTGATATCCTTATAAAAAGGGCAAATTTGAACAGCCATGCACACACACACAGAGGATGCCATGTGAAGAAGAAGAAGGCAGAGATCTATAAGACAAGACCACCGAAGATTATCAGCAAAAGCTAACACAGAGAAATGGAGAAAACTCTCCCTCACAGCCTCAGAAGGAACCAGTCCTTCTAGCATCTCCATCTTGGACTTCCAGCCTCCAGAACTGTACAACACTCCATTTCTGTTTTTGTTAGGACAACCTTTGTTAGGAAACTAGTTCAGGTAAAGCTGCTAATTATAGCCCTCGCTGGTTTGGCTCAATGGATAGAGCAATAGCCTGAGGACTGAAGAGTCGCAGGTTTGATTCCAGTCAAGGCCACATGCTCTGGATGCAGGCTCGATCCCCAGTACCAGGCATGCAGGAGGCAGCCAATCAATAATTCTATCTTGTCATTGATGTTTCTATCTCTCTCTGCCTCTCCCTTCCTCTCAGAAATCAACAAAAAAATATATTTTTTAAACGATGCTAATTATAACCGTAAGTATCTAATAACAATAGCCTGCAATGTAGAGCCCTCTTAAGGTTCTTTCTCCAAGTCAAAAAAAAAAAAAAAAAAAAGGTAGGGCAAAGATTTTTGAATAATGGCAATAATAACAACAAGCAAGCACAAACTTGCTTACAAAAAGTTTTCCATCTGCTATCTTATCAGAATTTCATCCCCAATTGTGTGAGTTACTAACAATGGTGATTATTATCCCAGTTTGCAGATAGGAAAACTGGGACTCCTAGAAGTGTAAAGAAATCATCTCATTGGCTGGGGCCAGAGCTAGGTCAGGAACTTGAAGAAACTGTGATTGCAGAAAATGTTTTCCATTTTCTTCCATTTACATATAAAAATACAGTTACAAACATAAATAGGTAGCCCTTAGATTTCACTGCATTTCCTAGGGTTCTGAACCCTTGCATCATGACCTATGTAAGTACATCTAGAGATGTGTTCTAGGAAGGGAGAATGGAGTGAGCAACCTGAGAGACCACTGAGGAATCCAGGTCTCCCCACACTGGCTCTAGTGCCTGTGAACAAACAGGGAGAGGGTGACATCACCTGCTGGCTTTGATCTCCCCAGGAGCACTCCTGGGCTCTGCAGCAATGCCTCTCACACAGGGCCCGTCCTGACTACAGAGGACAGCAGGCCAGAGCTAAAGGTTGACGAGGGAGGGAGCGATGGCACCACCACCACCTACATACCAGAAAACACTCCAGCCATTCCAGTCTTCCTGGGAAAACCCTCATTGTTCTGTCACCAGATGTTTATCTAATCTTTCAAAAATAGTTTGTATTTTGCTTGCATGTCCTCTTTGGGAATAATAAGTAGAGTAAAATTTTTCCCACTGTTTTAAGTGGAATGACCATTGACTTACCCTAAACTTACCTCTTTTGGACTCACCATCTCAAAGCAATTCCTCTGTCTCTCAGATCCCAGATGTGGTGGGAGTTCCCCTTCGCCATCCTCTGCATGAGTCTGATTGATGCCATTGCTCTGTCACACTATCAATCAGTACCGCAGTCACGTGGACTCTCTTTTCGGTGAGCTCATTAACTCACCTAACAGGTATAGAGCACTTTCCCTACGCAAGTCCCTAGTCAAGCACAGGTGGCACAGAACTAAATAAAACACTGTTCCCATCACCTCCTCAAGTAGTGCACTATTTAGGGCAAAATGATAATAGAAAGGAAGGGTGAGTGGGACAGAGTCTAGCCCCTCAGGATGTGACTTGGGCTATTGGAGAGCAAGTGAGGCAAGTGGGTTTTGTTCAAAAGAAGGCCCTGTGTTGATCAGAGTTCTTTGCAGATAGCAGAGGTAAGTTCTGGCTCCTTCAGCATAAGGAGAGAGGGGTTAGATTATTTAAGTGGCTTTTAGAAACCTCAGGAGATCAAAACAGCCTCAGAAAGCTAGAAGCAAAGTTCGTTCCTGAGACCTGAGGAGCAGGAATTATCAGAATAACCAGCGCTAATTATCCCTCATCCTTCCATCATCCTACTTTAAGACATACAGTGATGGCGAACCTATGACACGCGTGTCAGCACTGACACGCGTAGCCATTTCTGATGACACGTGGCCGCATGCCGAGGATGAAACATTTGCTTTTCTGAGGATGAAACATTTGCGACTAAAGTCTTGGAGTTAGTTTTTTCCTCAAAGTGACACACTACCCGAGTTATGCTCAGTTTTTTGGCGAAGTTTGACACACCAAGCTCAAAAGGTTGCCCATCACTGAACATGGATACCAAAGAGAGAGAGTCTTGTTTACTGAATCTCTGTTTGGAGCCCACCTCTTTCCTAGGGAGACCAGATCTCCTTACAGACACCTCATCCAGACTGCTTTTTCCCCTGAACACGTGGGGTCTCTGGGACATAAGTAGTTTCCAAGTGTCTTAAAACACGTCAGGAGAACCTGAGTCTTTCTGTGTCCTACAGAGCCATGTCCAATCTCAGCACTGGACACACAATGATGGAATAAAGAATGGAGGGGAGTCAAATTGGAACAGTTACTAAGTCCAAGGAGTAATTTATTTTCTTACTTATGATGTGTTTCAGATTTCAATATCTGCTTAAATTTCAGCTGGGGAAAATTTTTTTTTCTGGTTTAAAGATTTCCTGATTCTTTATAATAGTAACTGATGTTTCCTTGTGCATTCTAACTTTCTTCCTGACTAATTTTACATCTCTTTAATTTCCTAATAGCCTGGTGGCATATGTTTTATCTTCTTCATTGGAAACTAGATATCATAGAGGCTGGTGACTTGCCCAAGGATGCGAGATGCTTGCACAGGTTGGAAGGGATGAGACACTGGGGCTCTTGCCTCCAAGTGCAGGCTCCTTTCCATGGCTCCCTCCCATGTGTTTGGTTGGAGCCTTTCCTTCTCAAAGGCAGACTCTCATCAGAGCGCACTCCGTGCTAACAAGGCAGTGCAATTAGTGAGGAGGCTCTCCACACCCACCTGCTCATTCATCCAGAGGTCACTGTACACTGAGCAGCCCGGGCAGCACTGATTACCCTGGTCAGTAGGCAACACGTGCCTGGAGAGCTTTGCAGAGTGATTGATAATCAGGTGCAGCCTCTTTCCTTCCTCTTAGAACTTTACCATTTGATCAGGGTAACGTGTTCAAGGGTGAGCGTTGAACTCTTGGAGGACTGTAGCTTTGTGTTCATGATACTCATCTTTTAGAAGTATCTGTGACCTAGAGATATGGCAAGTCATGAAATTGCATTAGAAGATACCAGGGAGAGAAAGGAAAAAAGAAAGGCAATCATTTCAATTTATAAACAAGGGAAACCTGGCCTTAGAAAAACAAAGTCATTTGCCATAAGCCACAGAGCTGACCGGAGGCAGCTTTGTAGTAGAATGCAAGCCTCTTAACTGCCCATCTAATGGTATTTCCTCACATTGTACAGCATAAGGCTGCAAAGGATGTATCACAGTAACTGAGTAACTGCATTCATTTCTCACTAATCAAGTCAGCAGGTAAACTTAGGTTTCACAGATTAGAAATAGCCCTCCAGGTACCACCCCAAAGTTGGTCTGAGCGCCCAGGATCCTGAGATCCTGAGTTCTCAGTCAAATCCATTCCAATTAGTCACGTGTCAATGCTGACCCTCCTGGGTATGTTATAGTATTTGTAGGAGCCATGCCAAACAAACAGAGAGATGGGTTCAGTGCAAACCATAAACCAGAAAGCCCGCTTCTGACTCTCGTCTGGGGCCTCTGAGAGTAGTTGCCTCTCCTGGCTTATTAGTATATATAAATCTGTCCCTTCCACACCTGTGCTTGCCTTAGAAAAAGTTAAAGTATGTAATTCCCTATCAGGACATGGCTCAAGGAATAGGTATTCTTGCCCCAAAACATCTCCACTAGTGTCAAATCAAAGTGTGTACAATTTCAAATAAGATATATGGTACCTTTGATTCATAAAAGGCCTTTGTCTTTAAGAACTATCTGATGAACTGTAAATTTTCTGAAAAGGGAAATGAGACACAGCCTGGAGCACCAAGGCTACTGGGAAAAAGGATAGATAGTAATGAAAGGAGACATGGGGAACTACCAGAAACCACATTCACATGCTTCATCTGTCACTAACTTTTGTTAAGCACTTAATATATCCCAGGCACCCAGCTAGGTACAGGGAAAACAGAAATAAAGAAGCATGGCCTCTGTTCTTAAGTCCAAGGAAAGAAGTGTGACGAGTCATAATACTGCAATAAAGTGTTATAATGGTTCTATGCTTACAGTGCTACTCTGAGGAAACAGATTAAGGCCACCATCAAGGCCCAAAGGACTGTTTGCACTGCCAAGGTAGGGATGTTCAGACTGAGTTTTTACAGATGAGGAGCTCACCATGAAACAAGACAAAGAGGGAATTTGAGGCTGAAGGAATAACATATATGAAGGCACAGGGGTAAAATAGATACTTTATCTTCAAGAATGGCAAGCAATTCTGAATACGTATAATAGTGACATCACAGACATCTATTGTTAAGGTGTAAAAACATGAGTTTGCTCTGGAGGAAAGTTCTGGAGCATAAGTCTTCAGTGCTAAAATCAGGAAAGACCCAGGTAAACCAGGTTGAGCTGGTCATCGTAGAGATGGTCACGAGAAGGATGCTTACATTTGGAGGAAAGTAGTAAAGCAAATTGCACAGAAGGAGCACTGACTGAGGAGCTAGAAGCCCTGGGATCATTCTAGAACCTTTTCTGGAATCAGTTTTCTAATCTGTACTGTGGCAAAGGAGCTCTGATATTGCTCAAATCAAAATTCCATCATTCCAAATGGAGATCCCAAAGGAGCCAATGTAGAAAGAATCACCTGCCTAAACGACAGAGTATTCCACAGAACAATAATCCTGTGCATGCAAACCTGCATAGGTCCCCTGAAGCTTTTCCCAGGAGCAAAAAGAGCCCATAGGAGACAGAAATCTGAGTGACTACCCACCGAAACATGGTCATGACTGTGATTTCATTAGTGCCCCATTCAAAATTAGCCTCCTCCAGGGACTTTTTTGTGGCTAGGCATCAAAATGATTTTAAAAACCATCAGTCCCTGTTGGTCATGACCATACAGATGTATATTAACTTGTAATAACCTGGAGCTGCGAATCTCAGTCGCACTGTGGCTTGGCACAGACTTCCTCATTTATTTATTCATTCATCCACTGAACCAACAGATTGTACTAATACACTTGTTAATTAGTAAAGAGGAAAGGAATGACTGGGGTACCTGAGATATCATTCACTTAGATGGTTGAGTGACTTAGGTGATCACCGCATAGAATTTCAGCCATCCCTTGTTTTATTGCACTTCACTTTTCCAGGCTTTGAAGAGATTGTGCTCTTTACAATTGGTTAGTTGGTGGCAATGTTGCATCAGCAAGTCTATCAGCACCATTCTCCAACAGCATGTGGTCACTACATCTCTGTGTCACACTTTGGCAATTCTCGCAATATTTCAAACCTTTTCATTATGATTATATTTGTTGCAATGATCTGTGGTCAGTGTATTGGAATTGTTCTATGGTGCCACGAATCATGTCAATATAAAATGGCAAATTTACCGTATTTTCCGGCGTATAAGACGACTTTTTAACCCAGGAAAATCTTCTATACGCCCAGTCGTCTTATACGCTGGAAAATACGGTAATTGCTAAATGTGGTGTGTTCTCACTGCTTCACCCACTGGTTGTCCTCCTGTCTCTTTCCATTTCTTTCTGTCTCCTTGGGCCTCCTTATTTCTTGAGACATAACAATTCTGAAATTAAGACAATTAATAACTACAAAGGCCTCTGTGTGTTCACGTGAAAGAAAAGGTTGCCTAACTACTTCTAGTGAAGATGCTGTGAAGACTGTAAAAATGACACAAGATTTAGAATATCACATAAACTTAGTTGCAAAAGCAGCAGTACAGTTTGAGAGTATGGACTCTAGTTTTGAAAGACGTTCTCCTGGGGATGAAATGCTGTCAAACATGTTACAGAGAAATCATTCCTGAAAGGAAGAGTCAATTGATGGCAAACTTCATTGATGTCTTATTTTAAGAAGTAGCCACAGGCACCCTAGCCTTCAGCAACAACCACCCTGATCAGCCAGCAGTCATCAACACAGAGGTAAAACCCTCCACAAGCAAAAAGCCTAATTCACTGAAGGCTCAGATGATGGTTAGCATTTTTTTGCTACATCTTTAATTACATTTTATTAGACAGAATGCTATTGCACATGCAATGCACTACAGTATAGTATAAACATGACTTTCCTATAAACTGGGAAACCAAAAAATTTGTGTGACTTGCTTTATTGTGATATCCAATTCATTGTGGGAGCCTGGGACTGATCTCACAGTATCTCGGAGGTATGCCTGTACTAAACTAGATCAAAAGCTAGAATTACTTTTGTAATTTTTCCAAAGCAATAATGAACAAGTTCCAGTCTCCCAATTAAGTTGTATCAAATCTCTATCCATATTAACACCAATATTTCAAGAATGACTTATGTCTACATTGCACATTGACTATCTACAAAGTCAGAGAAAAAGAAAATCCTTCAATGTTTGGGTGAGTTAGAAGAAGACGGATGGAGTAAAATCATATAAGCTCAATAATCAATGGGCTGGCAGACTGAATTTAATGCTTCGGGGCCTTTTCCAAACAATCTTCTTCTATGTGAATATTATGAATCCAAACATAATGTAAGCTTCTAAACTGCACTTTCTATTTTCTGGATTTTTAAGTTTCTCATATTTGTCCACAGTTGGGAGATCAGCCCTATAATCCTCGCACAAGTTTTAAAACGTAATCAGTTCCATTTCCAACCCCAGCGCTTGTTCTCGGCTTCACAGCTTGTAGCCTCTGCCAGGAAACGAAGCAAACGTTCCCTCTTTCAAAGCAGGTGCAGCAGCCTGACAATAATCCAATAAAAAACCTATTAGCTGGGTCTCCATGACACTCCCGGTATCCATGGGACCCACAATATCTTTAATGTAGATAATAAATCCAGACCATTTCCTCCCGCAATTGCTCCCAATATGGCTCCACTCCTAGGACTGTTCCACTAACCTTTTGTTGCTACATTTTCTCATGAATGCTGAATCACTCTCTAATCTTTGCCATGAAACATGTGCGGTCCCACTCAGTGAAACGGATCAATCTGCGTGTGTTAGCCAATTGCAATGGCCTACTGGGCCATGTCTGTAGATTGCAAACAGCAGGCCTAATACTGACCAAGTTGTAAATTATCAACTATGGTTTGGTGGTTAAGTGATGATGGATAAAGCAAGAAAATGAGAGGAGGTTTGTGACCATTGGAGTCACTGCATATATCTCTGACTAATCCTGAACATGTAAGTTCCATACTAGCGGGTCAGTATGTTAAATAAAAATTCAAGGAAAAGATGTTTTATTTATCCCACATATTGCTTTTTCCTCAATATTACTGTTAGCATACCTCATTTCAATTCAGAAATCTTCTTTTGCAGGCTACACTAAAAGACCAAACTTTCCTTCCACCTGGGATTCAAGAGTTTCATTATCAATAGGCACCTTCTCTACAGCAACCCCAGCTCTTATTGTCTCCATATTAACAGTGACTAAAGAAGCAAAATGTCTCACTGTTAGTACCCATGATGCTCACTGTCTCATCCCACCATTCACTGGACTATAATCTCCATAGAAGCAGAAACCACGTTCGTCTTGCTCTGATAACTTTCATATTCCTAGCACTTAGGTCAGTACCTGGTGTTTAGGAAATATTAATTGAAACAATAAAATGATATGTTTGTGTAGTTTTGCTTTAAAATGATATTCTTTTCCTCTAATGCATTTATTTACCTAATCCTTAAGATCCTGCTTAAACCCTGACCCCTCCTGGAATATTTTTCTAGGGTATTCTTGACAATTTTGACCTCTTTTCATTAAAGTCCAATTATGCTACAAGAACCCATGTCTCTATTTAACTTTTGACTTTGAAAATGTTAGATATTCAAGAATTGTTAGATGGATCAACTACATTTTTATGAATAAAAATTCTAAAGCTAAATAGAAAAATATCACTTATCCAAATTTATAATAGTACATCACAACCAAGTTGGGGTGTTTGCACAGCCCCAACTATAGGCATAACCTGGTCCCATCTGCACTAGAAGCCTGTTACTCCTTAAAAGCTTGTGAAGTGTTGATCCTTCCACACTCAAAGGGCAGATTCTATCTTATATTTGATCGATATCATTAAATGGCATATTTGTTCTCTGATGTAAAATTTTTAGCTCTAGAACAGTGTGAAATCAACCTTAGATTAAAAAAAAATTATTGAGTTTCTCTTTGTTTCATGTTTAATGAAAAGTTGAAGTCACCACAGATTTCTGATGATTTGCCTTAAATCAACAAAACCATCTGGGTTGCTATTACATGTCTTGCAAGCTACATCAAATCAACAACCACTCAGAAAAATAGTTCTCCAGGGAAACCATTTCCATTCACTAATTCTTCTGCAAAATGTGACAAAAATATTGTGATAAGAATCTGGAAAAACAAAGAAATAGGAAAGAAAAACGGGGGTCATTTTATAAAATGAGAAGAAACCCTCAAAAATTCTACTGACCGTATTATCTAACCCTCTATTCCCTGGAAGAAAGTGTCATAAGAAACACAGGTGGTCTTGTGCCCATAAACAGATACTGTCTCATGGAACAAGTGCTAAATAATAAGACAGGTTGCCAAAATCCTAAACCCAGCTCCATGAAAAACTGGTTGGAGAGGTAGTCTTACAATCATCGGAGGAGTAGTGAGTATGATGAGTATTATGCTTCTGATAGATACCGAAAAAGACTGTGGCTGTGCCTTTTGGCATCTCACCATGATCTATTTTCTCTCCTCCTGTGATGAAGATAAATTACAGTTTTGAAACTCCCAGCAGTTAGTCACACGATCATTAGACTAAGATCTAAGCCAATGGAAAAGGAATGAAAATAATCTGCGTTACCTCCACCCTAAGGTGATAGTTATTAAAAACTGCTTTGCATGGTCTCCTCTATGCTCTTCTCCCTTTCAAGTGACAGCAACACCAGAAGAACCTTAGAAGCCACAGGCTGAAGATGGCAGAGTTGCCATTTACCTGAGCCCCTGAATGACTGTGTCATAAAGAGCCACCTTGCCAACCTAAACACGAGCCCTAGACAGTTGTTATTATTATTCATTTCCACTGAAATTTGTGGGCTATTTATTATTGTAACTTATTCTAACCAACAAAAAATAATTTTCATGTCATAAGATTGCTGTGAAGTACAAATTTACTTTAAAAATTACAGGAAAATATAATTCAGTTCAAAGGGGAGATAATTTGTCAAAATTACATATAAGTAAATTGTCCTTTAACCCTGACTTTGCATGTTTTTTAAAAAGGTACCAATATATTTCTATACTGATATTACTGTAAAACAATTCCTTATACTAATAAATAGGAATAAAATTTTAATCTAAAAGTTATCAGGTAATACAAAAAAACATTCTTCAGTTTTTTAAGAGTTCAGGAATAAATCAAATTTGAAGCCTAATTATATAAATAATTTATCCAGTCTTCATTCTGATTGGCTACTGTAATTCCTAGCCAAAAGAAAGAACTAGGCCACAAAGATCTAATCGAAAAGTTTGTGCAGAGCTTCAAGGAATTGTCACCATTCCCTATAGCCTCTAGATTTTGACAAAGGAGAAGGAATTGCTTCTCAGTTCTTCAGAACAGA
This sequence comes from Cnephaeus nilssonii, assembly GCF_951640355.1. Lineage (NCBI taxonomy): Eukaryota > Metazoa > Chordata > Mammalia > Chiroptera > Vespertilionidae > Cnephaeus > Cnephaeus nilssonii. Next base: position 80,449,282 of record NC_137082.1, read on the forward strand.
ATAATCCATGAAATAAGACTCTAACAATATTTTTTAGTTTATACCCTTACCTGTAAATGGGTGATGCATACCATAGTCAGGTATGCATCATTCCAGAAGGTCAGAATTTACCAGCTAACATAATGATAAATAACACTTTTATGAAATTTATAGTCAAAGAATATTCTAAAATTTTCTATTTCAGTCAATGGTATCACCATCAGGTTTTCAAATTTTAATTGGAATCTTGATCAGTTGTTCCTATCTTCACGCTATCTCTGAGTTTCATCATTTATCTCTCATTTTCAATATCCAACATATCAGTAAACATTTTTTTTAAATTATCTTTATTGTTGAAATAATAAACAATATTTCCCCATTAACCCCTTCTGGCCCTTACCTGCTCCCCGCCCCAGGAAACTCGATGCCTAGAGTCCTAAACAATATTCCCAGTGCTCTTTGCTCAAATACTTTCCCTCTCTGATCCAGCTACCAAAATAGGTGACCTAATATTGTTGCATCATATAAAAATAATTAGAATAGTTATCGTTCATTGAACACTTACTAAGTGTTTTGGAATCTATGCCAAATACTCACATGTACTTTTTTTAAAAATATATATATTTTATTGATTTTTTACAGAGAGGAAGGGAGAGGGATAGAAAGCTAGAAACATCGATGAGAGAGAAACATCGACCAGCTGCCTCCTGCACACCCCCTACCGGTGATGTGCCCGCAACCAAGGTACATGCCCTTGACCGGAATCGAACCTGGGACCTTTCAGTCCGCAGGCCGACGCTCTATCCACTGAGCCAAACCGGTTTTGGCTCACATGTACTTTTTAATTGTATTTCTTCAACCACTCTATGTAAAAGATACGCTTTTTTTCTCCACATAAAAGACTAGGTGACTAAGCCTTATAGAGGTTATATGACTTGTATTTACTGGCCGTCTTCAGTGGTAGCAACAAAATTCAAAATTTAAACCCTGGCCTATTGGACTTCTGAGCCTGAAATTTTGATCATTATATTATAATGCCTTTAAAATAATAATAATATGTCCCTTTTTTTACTTATAGATCTTTCAGTAGGGGTTCTTGACAGGACTTGCTGAATTATTCGACACATATATTTCATTTTAATTTGAAAATTTTCAAAGTAATTAATAGTGAGAAAGCAATATTGATGTGTCAACTATTCAATTCAGCAAGTACTTTCTGAGTGTCTATTACCACTCTTCCACACACTAAAGACTAAGTGCCAAATTATTTTTGTTGTTAATGTGGCAAAACAACCGTATGCTTCATGTGGAAACCTGGAATTCAGACTTGTTAAAGGTGATGTTTTGTATAAAAGATTCATAGAAGGTAAGGTTGGCTAAGTATGCTGAGGATGCAATCTGAATGGCTTCAAAAAATATTGATCTACATCCTGAAAGCAACAATGAAAAGTTTTCTAAACAGGCAAGTCATGTGAGGCAAGTATTAACTTAGAAGTGTTAATCTGGTGAGAGGGTCCGGGATGCGCTGACGATGGGACTCTGAAACCAGACAGAGCAGTAAGAGGTTCTTTCAATAATGTGTGTATAAAGGATAGTAAAAGGTAGCAGGTAAATTTGAATACCTATCATATGCTTATGATGTACCAGAAATGGCTAGAAACTTTATATACAAAATTTCACATTAATTCTTGCAAAAAGCTAATAATTATCTTGATGTTATTGGTAGAGAACTTGAAACTCTGAGAGCTTAAATAGTATCTAAAGTCATGGAAGTAGAGGCAGAAAGGTAAGACATATTCTTATTGATGTTTCAAAGACATGTATGTAAGGATTGATGTTCGAGAGTGTGCGAGTACAAGTCTAGCTAAAAATATTTGCAAGTTTTTAATCCTTTGATACTAGAAAATGGGGTGTTGTCATTTATGGGTGAAAGCGAAAGCGAGTACAATGGAGCCTCTTCTGTATTTATTTACTATACATCCTACAGTAATTTTCTGATAACTACCATTTTAGTAATATTACTTTTATTCTTAACAAACTTAATTTTACCATATTTGTTTCCAAATGATAATTGTCTATAAATATCTCATGCAACTTCCTCAAACAATAATTTGCCATTACCAAGAGTAAAAGAATCATTGTATTTTTATTTTCCAGTTGAATATTCATAGAGTGTCTGGTTAGCAAATTTAAGTAACAAAATTTGAGTACATACAATTTATTACAGGGAACAAAAAGAATTATAGGCATTGCACAGAGTTTGTAATATTATTATTTCTGTTTCTATTGTTGTTTTGCAAAAGTGATTGCAAGTTTAGAGACTAAATTGTAGGTCATTATTGCTCTTTATCTTTTTTAAACTTTTTTTTTATACATTTCAGTTTGTAGCACAAACCTGGGCACCTAGTAAATGCTTAATAAATACTCATGACTGTTGCTTTTGGAGACTACTTCCTTCAGTTTATAAATGTGCTATTTCTTCTTCCTCAAGAAGGGTCAGTTACAGCTCTCATTTTGCAAATAGAAAATGTCAAAATAGTCATTGTATGGTTGAAAACAGAAACACACTTCATAGAATCTCAATTGTGTAGTTAAAAAGGGAAGATAAACATCTTAGTATTTTACTCCTATCCACCCTGCAGCCCAGGCTTCTGCCTTAAGTGCAAGGCCAAGGAGGAAAATAAATAATTCTAGTTGTTCCATGCTTTGTCCAAATGAGGTTAAATTTCCCTTAAGCATGTACAGAGTTTTATATGTGCCTATAAGTTTTCTTATCTGTGACCACAGTTTGCCCTTATAATAGCCCCAGGAGATGAGTAGGCAGGGATTACTATCCCCATGGTGCACAGATAAGTTCCAAGTTCAAGGCCCTGGCCTAAAATCACACACCAGGGTACTGGCAAATCCAGGCTCTGGATAAACTGCCCATCTATCTCCTTTCTCCTGAAGCAGGCAGCCTCTGAAGCTGCACTAACATTTTTCTCAATTAAAGTTATCCACATTAATTGCAGCTGTTTTCCAAGTCCATGGACCGGTAGTGAATAGCTGCTCTTAACCTTAAAGAGGAGTGAGCACAACCACAGAAAATTGACAATTGGAAGCATCTTTCAGGCAGTTTATAACTGAGGCCAGGCCTGCATGTGCTGTGACCAATAGAAGGGGTTGGGTAATTACCTATGATGTTAGCCCCTGTAGATAGGCACTCTCCCGAAATCCCTCAACTCACGTTGTCCTTAGAAGCATTTCCCTCCTTCTCTTAGTCTGACTAATTATATGGTTAGTCCTGTAAGGGCAGGGACAGGGTCTTCTATGTCCCAGATAACTGGACTGATTGGCTCAAGTGGTGCTAATGAGCACACGGGTGTCATTTAGGGTCACAGAGAGGGAAAATCATCTCTGCTAAACTGGAAACTGCTCAGGGTACCTGTTTACAAGGGCAGGTGGGTGAGTGTGGATGTCCCTTAACAGCTTTCCCTGATCCCTAATGGGCCAAATGCAATCTGTTCTTCAAGGTACAGTTAGTTCCACCTTCCCCATGAAGGTTTCCAATCCAACTCCTTGACACCTTTTTAGTCCCAAGTCATAGCCTACCCGAGAGACCACTGAGGAATCCAGGACTCCCCACACTGGCTCTAGTGCCTGTGAATAAACGGGGAGAGGATGGCTTTGGTCTGGGAACTGAGCACAGAAGCATTGAGTATGCACTACCAAGGAGGGCTCTAGAGGCAGGGAGCATCCTGCCAGGAGGTGAGAACTCCCAACAGATCTCTGAAAACAGAAGACTCACTGGGAAGCATCCCCATAACTGGTTAGATGAATTCAAATGGTCTGTGTACATGTTTTGAACACTGTCACAAAGAGGAAACATGAGATTAAGCCATTCAATACAGTGCCTGCCTTGTTTCTTCCCCCATTCCAATCCCCTTTTTATCCCACTCTCACCCCCAACAAATATAAGCATCAGGCACAGGATTGAAGTCAGATGAAATATGACAATGGGAATGATTCTTCTAAATATGTTAGGACTTACCCATCCAAACACATACTGTCCCCAGTAACACAGTTTTCTTGGAAAGTTCTGCATATTGCTGCCTTTGATTATTGCTTCTCTCCCAGATTGGTTCATTCTCTATGTGAAGATAGCTGATGATCACTTTATTTGGAGTTTGCCCACTCCTATGCTTGCCACTAACCAGTAGGCCAGGCACACATTTTTTATCTAGTATAAAGCATTCTAGTTGGGATTATAAAGGTATGACCAATTAAATATTAGTGAGTGGCCCAAAGTTGTACATAACCAAGTCACTGAATGTATTTATGTTTTTCACTCCCTGTGCAGGTCTCCCCACTATAAGAGCCTCCAATCATACTGGGAATTCCAGAGGAGAAAGCCCTAAGCTTGCAGAAGTGAGCTACCCTGACTCTCCCACCTGGCCAGATGCTGAGCTCTGGTTAAGCACTAAACAGGCATTATTTTTCTTTCTTTGCCTCAAGACCTATCATAGCATCTTAATTAATAAATCCAAAAATCAATTAATTAACTATTAAAAAACTGTTCCCATTTGCAATGCTAAAGGAATTGAGAGAAGGCACTGAACAATGTGGATTTGAGAAGCCAGACAATGCCTTATGAACCACAAGGGACCTGCCACAACAGGTGAGTAAAAGATAGGAGAAGGAGGGGAGAGGACATCACAGAGGACCACACAACCAAAGATGTTGATACATCTATTAGGCATTAACAAAGAGGTTGAGGCCTATTTCACCATCATTACCCTAATAAATCCTAGGTGATGTCTATGAATGTCGTTAAACCAAGAAATTGTCTCCATTTGGAAAAAGAGTTTCAATGAAAGCATTACATCTTTGAAAGGTCTGCTGAAAATGATACTAAGTTGTGTGGCTTTGGAAAACCAGTTTTAGTTTGTAGGCCTTGACTTCCTCACCTTTAAAATACAAATAATGGTTGTTGTCCTGTCTCTCTTGGGATGAAGACGAAAGTCAGGTGAGATGACACATGTGAAAAGCACTGGGATAGATGTAAGTCATTAATATCTAACTGGGCTGCTATATTGGAAGAGAATGCAGCTATCTGAAGATGTGTGTGACATCCATGTGAGTCATTTATTTTGAACCCTCTTTCACCCAGGGACAAAGCTTCTATATATGAAATCACCAGGCAGGTGCCATTAGGCTTGACAAAAGATGGTTCTCTTCACCTTTCTTTCTCTTTCACCTTCCAGGATTTTGGATCTAAGGAATGGTCAAATGGTCAGAAGACTCAACTTGAAAATACTGTATCTATTCTGTATCTCTTTTATGTTGAAAGACACATTTTGCTCTTCACTGTTTCTCAATGTTTAGATAGAAAGAGGGGTTGTTGAATACAATTTGATGAATAAATGAAGTTGCAAACCAACAAAGACTTGGAATTTGTTCATTAATAATTTAGCAATTTATACCAAGAATGTATACAGGTCCTTTAGGAAATAGTTCCTCTTTCTTGTGATTTAGATCCACTAGTTAATTAGTTTTTCTGCCTGGCTGATTGTCAGTCAAGACGCCTACATTGCATATAACCAGCACGTTCATAAACAGGGCCAAGTTATTCATTGAATCTGCATCAGTTCGTGGGCAACGTGGGAGAACCAGCCTGTGTGTACATAGTTCCTTTGGGTTTTTTGTTTGCTAGATTACCACCTCAGAGAAAGCCAGGTTGTATCTGTCTACACAACATCCACAAGACTGGACTGTTTAGGATGTCTAGCCAAACAACTCATTGATTCAGTGGCATGTATCCATTGCTTGACTGAATTTCTGGTTGTCTAATGGAACTGAATGGTTAATGAACTTTGATTGGTTGATCCAATAATGCTAGGGAGACAGATTCTTTATTATTTTTTCATAAAAATATATTTCTTTCTTGAAAAGAGCAATGATTAGTTTTAATAACCTTTATGCAGCCGAGGGTAATATAAAAAATATTGGTTTGGGAGCTAAGAGATCTGTACTCTAATCTAGTCCTACCTCTCTCATTACCTATTTGACCTTAGAAAATTTTTTTCAACCCCATATTCCTCCTCCTTTCTCCATCACCACATTCCTTCTCACCTATCACTTCCAGCCTCAATTTTACCATTTATAAATGAAACATTTGAACCAGATTTCAAATTTAGATTTATGAACTTCTGATGCTATACCCATACTAGCCTCCTCATTATAGAACTAGTGGCCCAGTGCACGGATTTGTGCACATTGAAAGGAAATTAATTAGAAGAAATATTTTAATATCGCTATTCGCCCTTTCTCTATAATAGAAGTGTCAACCAAATTCATGATCAACAATGACAGATTGAAACACATGCGTGCAATTGGCGCCAGTGAGAGCTTTATAAGTATCGTGCATGCGTGAGTCAACATTAATTTTTAAACTGCCCGTGTGCATCATATGTACTGGCCAGTCAGTTGGCCAGTCAGAGGGATGGATGGTCAGTCACGTAGCCATATATATATATATTATTGCTTATATAGGCTTCAAGTATCCAAGAACTTGTTTCTCATCTCTATTTTAGATGGACTCATAATCTACTATGAGACAGATTCTATCTTAGAGAAATGAAGAGTGCAGACAAGGCTTCCCAACGGAGTTGACACCTAAGCTACATACTGGACTATGGGTGTTAGACTGGTGAAAAAAGTAGAGAATAAAGGGGTGGGGGTGGGGGGTTTCAGACCAGAGCATGAGCAAAAGCATAAAGATAAGAGGAATTGCAATGCTTCTACAGACATGGATACGGCTCAGTTTACCTTGAGTGTGAACTGGGAGAGGTGGCGAGAGTTAGACCTGGCTAAGTAGGCAGTGCCTATGGTGTAGTGGCTCATACTTAATTCAATAAATGATACGTTCTACTGTTTCTCACGACTTGTTTTGAGTGACGGCAAAGACCCTCACAATGAAGCCTACTTCCATAAGCCTAGAAATCCCAGATGACCCTGGGACACGAAACTGTTGCCAATGTGCAATGTGGCTGGAAGGGAAACGGGGTTTGTGTTAAAGCAGGAATGCCGGTCAGGCAGCTGTCACAGCAATCTAGGTGAGAAATGAGGAGGACCTACACCGAAAGGCAGTGAGGTGGGTATGCAAAAGAAATTATTTTACTTGGCAAGGCCATTACCTGAGCAATCACAGGCGAGAGCTTTGAAGGGCAGTTCAGTTCTCCCGTGCTAATTTAGGACTGCGGTAAGTAGGGGTATATTTTACTTTATTTATTTTTTAAACTAGCAGTTACAAAAACATGTCAAAGCTGCACACCAATTAATGAGCCCCTGCAGGCCGGGCTGAGGTTTTATTAGAGGCTGTAGGAGATCTGTTGGCATGGCAGCAAAAGGGAGGCTTCTAAGCTCACAGTGGATCCCTCAGTGGCCTACGTCCATGGCAAAACTGTTTTCCTTGCTCCACAATCAGCTAGCTCACAGTTGTGTTGTCTGAGAACTCTTAGGTCTGAGGTTGTTACCCTGGCTTTCACCAGCCATCCATGCATGTTCTCAGGGGAAAACGTATGATGTACACAACACAGTATAAGGGAAAGAGCAGATCTGAAGGGAGGCAACTTTTGAGACCCTGCCTGCTCACTTACCAGCCCTGTGCCATGCCCATAAGACAAGAGCTAAGCTGATTCCCAAATGCTATCAGGGTTATTAGTGGTGTCTCCCCTAAGCCTACTCTCTCGATCCACTGAAAACTTTCTCTACACGATCCTTCCATGCATGGCCATTGTTGATGGGAACTTTTGACTAAATTCAGATACCTCCCCAAGCCCTTTCAAAATCTTGCAAAGGTTAGGGTTCCCACTTCAAAACCTTCCAAAATAATATGGTGTGTGAATTTCATTGTTCTTTCCCTTCTAGCTGCCTGGGTTTACGGCTTGTGTGTTCTCTTCCTGTCTATGGCTAATCTAATAAACTCATCTAGATGAAGACTTTGCTGAATGATAATAGCTTTGGAAAGCTATCCTTTGCCAAGAGCATGTGTATTTTTCTTAGTAGCCTTCACACCTTTAAATCAAAGAATGACAGGAAGAGAGACCGGGACACCATTGCAAATGGGATGGGAGATATTTCAGAGGAAGACCCCATGAACTGTGACTTGTGCTTATGAAGCACAAGAAGGGAATGACTACTTTTTAAATGGTGTTTGATTCCTATGCAAAAACAAAAACCAACATCTTGTATAAGAAAACTCTTTTTTTTTTCACAAAGGCTAAAAAGTTTCACTTTTAATATTTATACCAGTCAACCCCATTATAATAAAAATTCAGCTAAGACTTCGACGCTCCAGATGAAGGGTCACTAATCTCAGACCCGATGCCCCACAATTGGAGTCTGACTCAGGATTCTTTGCTACAGGATTGGGTACATATTAGCTCTCCAGGTGAGAATAAAGATTCCCAAGAGCCAACCATCTTATCCATGCAGGGAGTTCAGGGGGTGACGTGGGGGATGCCAATGGGCCACTTGGCCTATGACTTTTTCCACCAATGGCATGCCAGAAGCCTATTACCCCACCACTCGAAACTTATTCCCTTGAGTTTTTAATTCACCATTTCTCTACCAAACAGAACCAGGAGCAATCTAAAGCTTCAATAGATCATGTTCTTCAATAGATCATGTTCTAGCCAAAACTGCAGCTGAGCAGAGCTTGTAACTCAGGAGCTCATGGACTTTTAGTAAACTGATAAGGGACTTCCATGGAACTGTGGACCTTGGACATACAAGCAAAACTTCCCTCTCAACAGCAGACTCCTCCTTTCCTGTCTCTGTGAGAGTGACGGGAAAGGTTTAAATTCATACAGGTGCACTTTTCTGGAGAAAAGGCCTCAGCTGCCATCATGTTCCCAATCAGGCTCTTGAAACAAACAGGTTTAACATTAGAAGGGGATATAGGATAGGATAAGGGATACACAGAAGTTTGGCAGTGATTGGTGGGGTTGGGGGAGGGAAGCAAGTCTGAACAAGATGGCAGAGAGCCCTTGAGACTAACTGTCCTGCAAGTCACATCTCATCTGCAGACTCAAAAGAGGCTGATATTCCTGATTCTTGTTCAGTAGTGGTCCATGTTATGTCCTGACTACTGCAGAAGTTCCTCTAGTCACCTGGAACCCCCACACCAGAAGAGACACTTTGGGCACCTGTTCTTGGGGTACCTTGCCACTCAACTTGCCCATAGCTGGTCTCCCCACAATTTAGAATCTCTCATGAAAGGGCTGCATTAGGCACTTGGGCAGAGAAACCACTTCATTGATCACCTTTGCCTTCCTCCCTTTGGCCTGAGGATTGGGGGTATGGCAAAACTTTGTCGCTGCTACAGGGAGAAGTCAGAGCAGGGATCTGGTTCAGCCCTGGAGAAGCTCATAAACACACTGGTCTAAGAGCTCAGCTGTGGCCCAGAGGGGATCAGAAGAGACTAGACAGATTATTCAAACCTAAAATCCAACCTCTCCTAAAGAAATGGCAGCAGTAAGCCCACACCACTTACAGTAAACGTTTCCTTGCTTTGTTACTGTTTACTGGATCCTCTGGGCAGGTATAAAGAGTAAACTCCAGAAGAGATTAAAACTTGTCTAGCTCAGGTAATCAGGCACCTACCCATATAGCCAGAAGTGATGCATGCTGCTGGATTTACATTGGCCCTCTGCCTCACTCCAATGCCTCCACACCTCCCCGCCATACACACATGTACATCAACATACAGTCTCACAGCTTACCAAAGCAAACAGGTAGAAAATAAAATACTACTAAGTCTATTGCATAACATGTGCCATAGCCGCTGAGTAATATATGCCATTATGCAATATATAGGAAGGTATAGAGGAGGGAATTAAAAGTATCCATATTCATACCAACAGGGGTATCCTCTAGATGTATTTTTCTCCTAATAAGACACACATTGTACATACCACTAGAAAATAATCCATTCTATTTTCTTGGTAGTAGGGATCGATCTTAGAAAGATGCTCAAGAAATAATAAAATAGCCAGGTGAGTGTTTCCAAAAGCATTGAGCTCTATGATTTATAACTTCTATGAACTAATAATAGGTGTTTATGTTAAAAGTGTTGTGTGGTCAAACAAGATTGGGAAATGCTGGGCTTAACAAAATTAAATAAGTGTCTTTATCACTAAGTCTTTAATATACAATATACATTAAGTATTCCCAAGAAAAAGATATGCCATGAAGCATTTCTTGACTGCATTTTGACCATACAATGCTCCTGACACAGAGCATTTCCTTTGGCTCATGTTATGAATAGTTTGGGAAATGCTAAAATAAGAATCATGGAAAAGAAATTCTGTGATTAGTTCTGGCTCTAACACTTACTCAGTATTTGACTTCCGTTATCTATTGCTGTGTAATAAATTACTTCAATACTTAGTGACCTAAATTAACATTTATCAGAAGGTCAAGGCTCTGACTCAGGGTCTCTTATGAGCTGCAATCAAGATGTTGGTCAGAGTTACAGTCATCTCAAGGCTCAACTGGGGAAGAACCTGCTTCCACATTCACTCACCTGACACTGGCAGAATTCATTCCCTTAGGGTTGTCGGACTGAAAGCCTGTTTCTCACTGGCTGTTGGCCAGAAGCTGCCCCATGGTCTTTGCCAAGTGGGCCTCTGCATCATAGGAAGCACACGAGAAGAGCCAAAGAAAGAACAAGCCAGAGGGAAGTCACAGTAGCTATGGCCTAATCTCAGAAATGGTATCTTACCTATCACGTTTTCCATATTCTATTTGTTAGAAGCAAGGTACCAGGTCCAGCTCACATACAGGGAAGGATATTATAGAAGAGTGTGAATACCAGGCAGCTGGGATTCAAGGGAGGCCAGTTAATACACAGCTAATCACAGCTATTCCTTAACAATTACAGGATCTTCCTTCTTCATTTAGAAGATTATCTGATTTCCATATGGAAAGATAAGAGAACTGATGTTCTGTAGAGTTAAATGTGCTTCCCAAGATCACATGGTACCAGGTGGTGAGAATCCCTTAGTAGGAACTTAGATCTTCTGAGTGTTAGTTTGGTGATTCCTCAACAGAGATCTGTGAGAAACCAAAGCAATCAAGAAAGTGGGAATGTTCTAAAAAGCATAGCCCATGGACACAGACAATAGTGTGAAGAAGGCCTGGAAGGGGTGGGTGCAGGGTGGAGGGGATCAATGCGGGGAAAAGGAGAGGACAGGCAACATCTGTAATACTTTCAACAATAAAGATAAATTAAAAAATAAAAAGCATAAAATGATAGCTATTCAAAGTTACATTTTATTGTTATAATTTCTTTTAACAATAGTGTTAATAGTGCTTATGTGTAGGGCCAATTAATTGTTTAGATGAAATTTCTTTTTACTCCTTTTTTCCTTGCTTTGGTGGTGCTCTTATCAGCTTTGGGAAATGAATTCGTGTCCTTCTTGTTGAAGGAGCCCTCAGGAAGCTTTTGGAGCCAGAACCTTGTCTCTCCTATTCCCCTTGTTTCCAGAGCTTTTACTTGGCATTTCTGTTCCCACTACACATGTACTGGTGTATACTAATCTTGAGTTGATCCTGCAAAGTTTTTCTTTCTCGTTAGTGGAAATGCCTATTCAACCTACAAGAATTCTGCTTCCTTGTGAAGAAGTTGTCATGTGTAACGCATGGGTGGGGATATTGCGGAGACCCAAACATCCTGCCATATCATCTATCCACACCATATCTGTCACATGAGATAGAGAGGGGCCCACCACCTCTGCAGACTCCCGCAGGATCCCCACCACTGGAGCATCTTCACACACACCCGAAACCTTACCTTAACCTCAGAGCCACCTTTTTAAAAAACATTTTTTTTGAGGATCCACTTTTTTTTTTTTTAAGCAACTCATAGGATCATCTTTGATTTTCAAACTCACACACTCAAGTGAGTAGATGAAATAAATGAGGCTAGGGACGGTTAAATCCCTTGGCCAACTTTAAAACTAAGAACAGAACAGGAAATCAGCCCAAGGTGCATCTGATTCCAAAGCCCAGACTTGTGTTTTTTCCCCACATCACCATACATTTCCAGGTTTTTGTTGTATTCTTCAGCAGATTCTAGGCAGCATGGAGGGAGGATGTTTGCTTGATCTGTAGCCTCAGTGCCTACACAGTGTTTAAATTAGTGCTGTGCACTGCTCATTGCAGGTACATTTATCATTTCACCATCCTTTCTGAGATCCTGGAGGGCAATGTCTTGCCTTGTACTCTCCTCAGCAGCCAGGACAAGTCCTCCAATGTATTACAGATGTGTTGTTGATGTCTCCTCACCCTAACTGTCACCTCATGAGGCCATGACCCCATGAGGCAAAATCAGGAGGTTCAGTGAATGCAGGTAGAAAAGATGATCTTGTCTTGAAGATGAAACACCTAACCCCACTGAGCCAATAAGTAAATGGCTCCATGTCACACTCTTAACTGAAGGAAGAAGGAAGTAGGAGTCCCAATGAATGTCCTTTGCATACAAAGGATGTTTCCTCGTACTGAGGACCTCTCTTTACTTTGTTCTAAATCATCTCCTTCACATGTCAGAGAAGTCAACCTGTTCTTTTATGTTCCTTGTTGAAAGCAGTTTATCCACATGTACGAGGAAAGAAGAGCAAGTCGGGCTTTTGGCTGGTGTTCACATTTCCTCCTGGTATATTTTGTTCCAAAATATGTGTTCTTCCCCGAGTCTGACATAGTACCTTTTCAGTCTCCTCATTTTAATCTTATCTCAGCCATAAATATTAGCCACGCTAGGATGTGTATACAATTAAAGTGTTGTTTATAGAGCTTTCTATCACAAACACAGAATAATAATCAGTATCATTCTGTCAGTTCACGTTGCCAGCAAAAGTCTTCTTGATATTCTCCCAAGTTTCTCTCACATTCATTCACCTTGTCTCTACATCTTGGCTCCTCATTCCCTTCCTTCCTGAAGTAATTGAGAACAGGAATCTCCCCGTCAAGTCAGTTCCTCGCTCTTTTGCCAAACGTTCTTTATTGGACTCATGCATGTCCCCAGAGTTTACAATAAGCCGGAGATTCACTGAATCCCAATTTAGTATTTCCTTTGCCACTAAATCCATCTCTTTATTACAGCTCAGCCTTAACAGCATGCATTGGTGCCAGAAAATATAACATTATCTCACAGCCAATGTGCAAATAGGATAATCCTTGAAATATTTTGCCCTTTCTCCAGGAGCTATAAAAGACAAAAAAATATTCTGCTCAACTCAATGTCAGCCTCCTCACTCCAGCTGCGTTGTCTCCAGTTACAATAACCATCATGCTCAGTACAGGTCAAACCTGGTCACAGATTTACTAATCGCATACAACCTTGTGATCACACTTCAATTCTCGTTGTGTAAATTTTCAAGAATATTTCAGTCATTTGTAGTAAAATATGCAAAGTGGTTTGACATTTGTCAGCATGGGCATTAAAAAATCCTCGCTCACTGAAAATTACTCAAATACATAGAAAATGGAAGTCAGATCACACAAACTCCAAGACCAGTCAGTTAGAAACCAAGATCAGAATCTAACACAGGGATCTGACACGAGGGAGGTGGTAGGCTCTGGGTCCCTCCTGGGTACCTTGCTTCTTTGCTCTGAGGTGGCTCAGTCATTCCTTTGGGAATCCAGTCTCCCATCTCATTCCACAAAGGAAGAGCCTTCCTGCCCCAACGCTCAACAAGCCTTCTTCACATGTGTGTCGGACAGCAGCAGACTCCGCGGGATGTGAGGTTTGGTCTAGATCTGGACCACTACGTACTCATAACATGTCATAATATTTCTCCCTTGAGTGCAATTCTCCCAGCTGGACTTGTGCTCAAAGAGCATATGGAAGCAGTTGCTAAGCATCTTATATACAAAACATGCCTATATGCATAAAATTTGGGAAATTTTTCAAGGATGTAAAGGAAATAAAATTTTAAAACTTAAAAGCTGTGAAGAAAATGAAAAAGAAACAACTGTTTTTATTTTTATATATCTTCTAGATATAAAGTCAGTTGGTCAGCTTAGGAGGGTAAAATTGATTATACAATATTTAAAATACTTATAAAATTCTCAATTTTTGTATATTGAATGACACAAAGGCTCCCAGATCACTTTAGGAAACAAATTATTTTTAAACAGAATGAAGAGTCACAGGGATGTAAAGTACAGCTTAGGAAATAAAGTCAATAATATTGTAATATCTATGTGTGCTGTCAGATGGGTACTAGACTTACTGAGGTGATCACTTTGTAAGTTATATAAAAGTCAAATCACTAGGTTGTATACATAAAACTCATATAATATTGTATGTCAACTATAATTGAAATGTTTTTCAAAGAAAAAAGGAAATGAGTCTTAGATATACAAAAAGACTAAATATTCTTTGGGTGACTTATAATTTTGCATTTTATAGCTAGGCCTTCATAGACAACATTTGGTTGGGTCCTACATAAAGCAAATAAGATGACATGGAAGAACTTCCTAGTAAATAAAATGTATTTAAATTAGTCATAGTCAGGTACTTCCACTAAAATGCTGCTTCTTTATTACTATCTATAGTAATCAGTGAAGATAGATTCTATCAAATTCAACAAGCTGTGAGCATCTTATGTAGTATGTCAATAAACTTACATGTTTTCATTCTAGGTCTAAGTTGGGAGGGGTTTTTAATCACAGTTGCCAAAAGCCAGGGTGCTACTGCACTAGCCAAGTTCCTACATAGCAGACAATAGATTTTTCTCTTTACATACAATATCATGGCATCTGCAAATAAGGAGAGTTCTATACCCTTTGTCCCAGTATTTATTCTTTTATTTCTTTTTATTTCCTTACCACATTGGCTAGGACTTTGAGCATAATATTGAATCAAAATGTTAAGGGAAGACTCTTTACCTCCTGATATTTCATTAGTCCTCCTTTTTCCATAACATATTTGAAGATTGCAGAACAAACCACCACTCATTTTGGGTTGTCTGGGATTTCTTCTTCATTCAACTTAGATTATGTTTTGGCAGGAATACCCCAGACGTGGTATTATGTTCTTTTCAGCACATCATATTGGGAGGTACGAGTTGCTAGTAGTGATGTCAATTTCAATCACTTGGTTAAGTTGTTGTCTGACAGGTTTTCCACTGTAACATCATCTTTCCATTTGTAATTAATTAATATCTTATGGGTATTCGAGACTATATATAAGTCTTATTAATCCTCAATGTTTAAGCCACTATCTTAGTTATTCATTGATAATCTGGCCTCAATCAATTTTATAATAATGGTTGTCAAACAGTGATTTTTGAATTCTATATTTTCTTCTACATTTAATAATCTGCTTGTTACTGTAAAGAGCCTTACCATGCATTTGTTTATTTTATAGCAATGTGGATTTTCATATTCTTATTTTACTTCATTGGTTATAATTATTTATCACCATTATTAAGTTAGAGCTTAAAATGTCCCAAATTTGACCAGGGAGAGCCCCTTCAAGCTGGCTCCTGTATCCATTTACTATGTCATCATCATTCTTTGAACACTTCTTTACTGGTACAAGGTATTTCAGGCTTATCTTATCCTTTCCTTCCCCAGTCTTGGAATCAACCATTTTTTTAGAAGTCCAAGTTCTCTTTAGCAGAGGATGGAACTAGAAACCAACATCTAGTGCTAGGTGTGGCTATTGTTTCATAGAGTTTTTGATAATTTGTTTTTAATTTAGTCTGAAATCCTAGTCTTTTGTTGAAAAATTTATTCTTGTATTAAATTATAACTACTGACATGTCAATGTGTCCCATCAGATTTTTGTCCATTATTACTCTCCTTTTTTGTATATTTTTATTATTACATATTTCCATCTCTTACCTTGTCATGTATGCATGATTTTATTATTATTTTATTATTTTACTGGTTATCCCGGAGATTAAAATATACATTATTCTCTGAGTGTATAAAATTAGCAAGTGTATAAAATTTTAAAACCCCATAAGACATTAACTAAATATACTTCTCTCCCTCTCCTGTGTTACTGTTTTCATGACTTTTCAGTTTACATATATTTCAAACCTCACAATACTATTGTTTTAAACAATAAAATTTTACTTATACTTACCCATATATTTACCCTTTTCAATGCTCTTTATTTCTCTCTACAAGCATTTCCTCTGTCTCAAAAACTTTTATTAGTATTTCTTTCAGTACAGGTCTTTCTGTAACAAAGTCTCCGATTTTTTAAAAAAAAATTTTTGTCTAAAAATATTTTTATTTCACATTTATTCTTGAAGGAATTTCAGTGGATTTAGAATTCTAGACTAAGAGTTACTTTCAGGTATCATTCCACTGATTTTAAAGGTTGGCTTCTGACTTATTATTCCTACTTTGAAGGTAATCTGTGTTTAATCTCTGGATGCTTTGAAAATTTTATCTTATTTTTTGTTTTCTGCAGTTTTACTGTGATATACCAAGTGTTACGGATTGAATGATGTCCCACAAAAAAAAGAAGAAGAAGAAGAAGAAGAAGAAGAAGAAGAAGAAGAAGAAGAAGAAGAAGAAGAAGAAGAAGAAGAAGAAGAAGAAATAAAGAAAGAAAACATGCTGAAGCCCTTATCCCTAGTACCTCAGAATGTGACCTAATTTGGAAACAGGATCTTTACTGAGGTAATTAAGTTGAAATGAGATCATGAGGGTGGCTTTAATCCAATATAACCAGAGTGCAATTGGGACACAGAGACAACACACCAAGAGGGTAGATGATGGGAAGACAGAGGACTGGAATGATGCCTCTGCCTGCCTGGGAGTACCTGAAGCTACCAGAATAAAGAAAAAAGGCATGAAACAGATCCTTCCCTGCCAACATCATGATTTCAGACTTACGGCTCTCAGAATGATCCTATCTAATAAAGAGGGAATATGCTAATTGACCATCACTCCATCACAAAGATGTCTGCACCCACAGCTGAGGCCAAGTTCCCATAAGGAGCCTTAACGAATAATCAGCAGGGACCTGAGGCTACACCCTCCCCTGCCCCCATGGGGATTGACAGGGGACCTCAGGCCATGCCCCCCACCCAGCAGGGCTTGACAGGGGATCTCAGGCTGTGTCCCCCACCTGGCAGGGCTTGACAGGGGACCTCAAGGCACGCCCCTGTCTGGGCTGGAGGACCTCAGGCCATGCCCCCCGCCCCAGCACTGGGCCAAGGGACCTGAGGCTGTGCCCCCCACCTGGCGGGACTTGACAAGGGTGAGACCGGACGGGTCTGGATCTAGCCCAATAGGGGAGGGGCAACCGGGTCTGGGTCTCACATGATTTTGTGGGCGGGGATTTGACTCTGGGTCCCATGGTGCGCCCTAGACACTGACAGGAGGAAGGTTTTCATATACATTTTACTAATTTTCTTTCATCTCTGACACTTCTATTATAGAGAAAGGGCAAATAGCAATATTAAATTATTTCCTCTAATTAATCCCCTTTTAATATGTATGAATTTCGTGCACCGAGCCACTAGTAAGACAATAAATTTCCATTGTCTTAAACCACCCAGAATATAGTACTCTGTTACAGCAGCCCTTGGGAACTAATACACCAAGACATGGTTTTCTTCATAACTGTCTTTCTGATTTCTTTTTGCAGAACTGTCAGTCCACCCATAGTGCAAAGTAGTTATCCTACTTAGAGACTACAGTACTGATGGAGGGATGTAAGATTTGATGTCTTTATCAAATTTGGGGAAATGTTTACACATTATCTATTCACATATTCCTTCTACTCTACTCCCCCTTCTTTGTCCTTCTGAGATGCCAGTATATGTTAGAAATCTTCACTATGACCCATATATCTCTTCTATTTTTTGTATATTCTCTATTCTTTATCTCTCTGTGTGCTTCAGTCTGGGAATTTTCTAATATCTATTTCCAGTTCCTTAATTCTCTAGTCTATTTGCCTGCTGGTAAAATACATCAATTTATTAAATTCTTCATTTTATTTATTACTAGAGGCCCTGTGCACAAAATTCATGCACAGGGCGGGGGGTCCCTCAGCCTGGTCTGCACCCTCTCCAATCCAGGACCCCTCGGTGGGCTGTCCTAAACCAGCAGTCAGACATCCCTCTTGCAATCCGGGAATGCTGGCTCCTAACTGCTTGCCTGCCTGCTTACCCAATCGCCCCTAACCACCTCTACCTGCCGGCCTGATTGCCCCTAACTGCTCCCCTGATTGCCCCCTAACTGCCCTCCCCTGCTGGCCTAATTGGCCCCTAACTGCCCTCCCCTGCTTCCTGATTACCCCTAACCGCCTCTGCCTCGGCCCCTGCCACCGTGTCTTTGTCCGGAAGATATCTGGTCTAATTAGCATGTTACCCTTTTATTAGTATAGATATTTCTTAGTTTTAGTACTTCTATTTCATCCTGTTTTATAGATCCCAGTTCTTTGGTTACGTTATCTATATTTTTATCTTACATATACTGATCATAATTATTTTAAAGTCCATATCTTATCATTCTAACCTATGATTCTCTTCCTATTGTCTAGTATTTGCTTGGGGGTGGGGTTTCAGTCATTCAGTCTTGTTTTTGATTTACCTGGTAACTTTTGACTGAATGGTAAATATGTCTTATAAAAATTCCAGTAACTCTATATGATGTCACCTTTCTTTAGATAGACAGAGTATTGGTGTATAAACCTGATCCAATTGGGGCTCACCTATTTCAGATTAGTCTTTACTTTTGGGGTATAGCCTTCTGGTATATCATCATGAAGCCTGGGATGTTCACCAGGGTGGCTCCTCCTTGGTGGGTTCTAACTGCTATACCCTGACTCTTATTACATGAGAATGCCAAATCCCTGCTAAATTTTTGACCTTCAAGCAGCAGCTTTTGCATGATTTTTGAGAGGATTCCCCGCCCCCTCCTCCGCCCCCCATTTGTACTACTTCCGAATTAACAAATGTCTTGAGGGAAAAGTTTCCAAAAGGTTTCAGGTTCGCCTCTCCTGTGGTTTTCTTTCCTACGGTATCTTACCCCTTCAAATCATGGCTGTTGTGGTATATCTGAACTCCAAGTTTTATCTCCCTAACCTTGTGAGCCTGCCAAAAGTGCTAGGCTGCCAACTTTCTGTTTGGCTTTGGTGCCATAAGTTGTGAATCAGCAAAGGCCCTTAGGATTAAAAGCAGCCATAAATCCAAACTCACTTCATGGCAACTCACTCTTCAGGATCTTGGACCTCAGTGCCTGGTTGCCTTAGTTGTTTTCTAATGCTTTCAAAGAATTGCTTTGTTTCTCCCCATCCCCAGATCTAACTCAAAGTGTTTTTGTGGACTATAATGTATGGTATCAGCAATACCATCACAGGCAGAAATAGAAGTGTTTTATTATTTATTTTTTGAATCCTATAACGAAAGAGATGATAATTTGTGCCTTGCTCACCCTATGGAAGCTCTGAAGTTATTTAACCTAGAGAAAAGGAAATTGGAGGAAAGGAAAATTATTAATTATTAGTTTAATAACTTATTCACTAGATCTTCATTGAGTACCCAGTTTGTATTAGAGGTTGTTCAGCACAAATGCAAAGGGCCAACTATAGTTATTATACCTATATTCCTGACTGTGCAGGGGCCCCATATCCCTAACTCCCATGTTGTTCAAGGGTCAATTGTATTTTTTTTCTTTCAGTAATCAGAATCACTCAAATTCACCAATAAAATAAACGTATTTCTGTGCCTGTTGGTTCTGGGGCATAAACGCCAGATGTCACCTCTACTACCAGTTCAAAGCATTGTTGTTTCTCCTAGTGAGAACAAAGGCTTCTGCATCTGCATCAGTAGGATCCAAAGTTGTAGGCCCAGGGAGTAAAGGTTTTATATCATACACTATCTGAACACCCATCCTCCACCAACCATGTGCTCAGGAGGGTCCAGAGCAGACACAGGGAAATGTATAAGGGAGGGGAAACTCCCACTTTGGAAAAGGTCTGTGATGCTTGTCCTCTATAGGCCAGGGACGATGGTGGGAGATGTTGCCATTGAGATGGGCTCTCTAATTTCTGTTGGAATGATGGGATTGAGAAAGGCAGGGTCTGTGGGCAGCAGAAACAGACCAATACCCAGAATGTGGCACAGTCTCTGGGGGATTGTTACAGGTGACTAATTGATGATACTATTCTTAGGAAGAGATGCACAGCTTACCCTAGCACCGTGGTCGGCAAACTGCGGCTCACGACCCACATGCAGCTCTTTGGCCCCTTGAGTGTGGCTCTTCCACAAAATACCATAGCCTGGGCGAGTCTATTTTGAAGAAGTGGCGTTAGAAGAAGTTTAAGTTTAAAAAATTTAGCTCTCAAAAGAAATTTCAATCGTTGTACTGTTGATATTTGGCTCTGTTGAGTAATGAGTTTGCTGACCACTGCCCTAGAAGTGCTTTATCTTTATCTGACATTGCTTATCAGCACTTCCTGAGACCCAAATGGGAATAATTATTTAAGAAAGTTCTAAGAAAATGGGAGTGGAAAGGCATTAGTAAGGATAACTGAGTTTTAACTGTGACTATACTACTGAATCTGGCATAATCATGGGCAAGAGACATCTCTTGGGATCTTAGCTTTTGTAATTTTAAAATGAGAATAACAATATGATTTAATATCATAATAAGAGGTAGTATAAATGGAGCATCTGCAATGTTCCAGACACTCTTTTAAACACTTAACATGCCTTATCTCATCCAATCCTCTTATGAAATGGGTTATATTATTAAACCCATCTTTCAGATTAGTCAACTAAAACAGATGTGAAAAATCCATTCAAGCTTCAAAATCTAATAAGTGACAGTCCAGGGTTGTAAAGCCATACATGTTATGCCACTAAGTCCGTTTCAATGTCAGTGGTTTTCCTTTCCAAGTTTGCTATGTGATATCACAATGGCCCAGGCTGATCCCCCAGAAAGACCAATTTTAGGGAAACAGAAACCAGTTTTCTGCAATTGTTCTGATTGTGTAACTTAACTCAGGTGGACTAATTTGGCTATAAATTCTTTTACCAGGCAGCCATGCCCCACAGGCTTCTGGGCACAAGAACAAAAATAACTAAGTGCATAATGATCACAACAGGGACAACTTGCCCAAACATATCCATGTGCCAGAGCACACGGGAGAGGAAGAGAAATAATTTCCTATCAACACCCCTAATCATTCCGGGAGACTACTTCATAATGATTGCCAAAGCAGAAACAGGATGACAGGTGGGTGGGAAGGCTGGGGGTTATAAGGCATCCCAGAACAGCTTGGCATCTTAGGAAAGCACTGTCATGAGCCTGAGACACTCACTCTAGTCCTGCCTTCACTCTGAACTGCTGTTCACATTGAACTTGCTATCATCACAAAATTGTAGGGCTAAAAAACCATCATCAGGTTACAGATGAGAATATGGAGGCCCAAAGAAGTATAGCCAAAGCAGAGCTCCCCTGCCCTGAGTCCCCAGATACTCCTGCTGTCCACACTGCACCCATTGTGGGCTCAGCCCCTCCATCATTCTGAGCAGAATGGAAATAACCTTGGTGCTAAAACTACCTACTACAAATAATTTGATAAGATCAAATGAGATAATATATGGAAGTGTTCTTAAAAGTATAGAACGTGGAAATGCCCCAGCTCTGAAGTTTCGGGGATGTAACTTTTCCCTTCTCATGGGGTCACCACAATCTTCAGCAAAAATGCCCTATGGTCCAGAAACAAACCTGGTGTTTTAAGTGAGATATGCATCATTTACGGTCAATCAATGAGTTAGAACTAAAAAGGATAAAATATAAGTACAGGGAATTTTAAGTAGATGGTGAGGGGGGGGGGAAACTTTAAAAATCCACTTGGTAAACCACAGAGCATTCTCCATAGGGACAGATTTACCACTCCAATGCCTCATTTAAGCCCCACCAGACAGAGCATTTAGAAATGCACCACATGGGGTGATCGACCATTAGCAAGGGGAGCATGCAAAGTGTTCAAGTTGGGTGTTGTCTGTTGGTTTGTCTTGTCAGCTCTTAAGCATGGATATAAGTGTCCCTGCAGGGACTGGTCATCCCTCAGGGCTTCAGTTGGACAAGTTTTAAATGACAGTGGGTTTTGCCCAAATTGTCTTATTTACTGCATTGGCACTTTTCTCTAAGCTTTCATTCAACGCCAAAGACTGTACCCAGTGCTGTTTGTGTATTACCTCATTTAGCCTGGTGAAGTAGATGCTACTGTAATCCTCATTTAACAGGTGCAAAGCCTGAGGTCCAGGGAAGAGCCAATAAGTGGAGAAGCAAGGATTAAAACCAAGATAGTCGAAACGAGCATGTGCACTTTTAACACCCTGCCATTTGCCTTCTGGTGTTCTACTGGATTATTTCATTGTCTTAAGCTACCATTTCAAGCCACCTGTTCCAGGAAATGAATCTCTCAAGTTGCATTCCAATGGCACAATATTATTTTTACAAATATGTAAGAAACTCCAGTGCTGATGAAAAATCAAGCTTACTTTATATAGCTTTAGAAGGAAAAACTAGGCTCAATGGCTGAACAACATTTCAGCTTAATATGCAATTAGCTATTTTGCCAGTATGGCAAGCAGAAGTTATTATTCAAACAGAGGTTGTAAGGGACCATCTGTCAGGCATTACTGCCCTGGGGGAGGGACTTTCTGTCATGATGTCCCTAAAGTTGTGGCAATGCAGACATTTCACAATTTGATGACCAACAGATCTGAGTAAAGGCAAGCATGACCTTTCATATGATTGCACACTTATTGTGACTTAACCAATTTCCTATAATAATAGTTTAAAAACAAAACTAGTTCTTGTGCCTTGAGGAATCGGCTTTCTCTCTTGGGCCCACTCTCTTTTAGAGAAAACATTTTTTTTGAAATCTTTCTTGATCCCAGTTACCAAATTCAACTGCCCCTTCCTCATGAACCCTCTACAGTCCTACCTCCTCCACAGGGCTTCTCTGGCCTGCCCCAGGCTATCCCAGGCCTCAGCACTCTCTGCTCTGACCATTCATGCATTCCTGGTTGCAAGGAGCATAATACAGGAGCCACCCAATTGCAGAAGTCAGTGACCAGTCAGAACAAGGATAAGCAAGAAAAAGCATCGGAAAGGAAAATGTGACCTGAGCTAAATCCTAAAACACTGACTGTCAGCCCAGGAGGATGGGAAATACGGATGTCTGATCTTCTGATGGAACTCAGACAGTTAGCATGGAGACTGGCACATTATAGATGCTCAAAAACATTCATCAAAGGAAGGAAAAGAAGGGCAGGTAGAGGAAGGGAGAGAGGGTAAAAGGAAGCAAGAGTAGTCTAGGCATCTTTGTGGCATGGTGAGGAGACCAGACTAATGAGAAAAATGTGCATCTGTGTTGAACAGTGGGTATTAGGGTAAATGAGCAGTGTAGGGTCAGATCATGAAGAGCCCAGAAAGTATGGAGGAGAACTTGAGGCTGGCTGCAGAGACATTTATAATATTCTGAATAGCATTCATGCTTTTTTGTGGCTTCTTTATTAGACTGCAAGTCATCTGAGAATATTGTTCTCAGTTTATCCTGCTTGATAGCCTCAGTTTATTTAGCTTAGCGTGCACATTAATTGCATGAAAAATAAATAAGCAAATGATTAAACCACTCTCTGCTTGAGTCATTTTGGAGAAAAATCAATTTTTTGCACCTTGCTGACATTCTAGTGTTAGCCACAATGTTGGCCACTCTCACACATAAAGGTGATGTGAATATTTCTCCAACTTGGACAGGACAAAATTAAATTTAATGAAATTTCCCCTCCAGAAGGTATTTATCATTAGATCAATCTCACCTCTCCAAAATCCTCACTCCCAGGCTACACTGGTAGCCAATTTTTAAGACTGAGTCATACTCTTGGACGTGAACTGAAATAGAAAGCTTAATAATCAGATAATTAAAAAAGGTACCCAGTCCCTGACAAAACATGTTATTAATAATGTGTGAGTCCCAATTTTTCAAATGTTTTTATTGATTTGAGAGAGAGAGAGAGAGAGAGAGAGAGAGAGAGAGAGGAAGAGAGATGGAGTGAGGAGAAAATGGATGTGAGAGAGAAACATTGATGGGTTGCCTCCCATACATACCCCACCAGGGACCAAACTTGAAACCTGGGCATGTGCCCTAACCTGGAATTGAACTGGTGACCTTTTGATGCAAAGGATGATGCTCAACCACACCTACCAGGGCAGTTTCATCTTTTTATGCATCAATTATAATACATCTTTCAAGAAATACACATACTGAATTTCAGTTTTGTAGGAGAGCAGAAAGGGGTAAGGAGGGAGAGGACTTGGTCAATAGGCCTAATCTCTGCCACTTACTGACCCACCTTACACAAATAAGGATTTCTATCTTGAAAGATAGAAGGTTAGTGGAAGAAATAAATAATTGAAGGGCTTTTATAAGGAAGAGAAAAAAAGAGATGTTGTCTGTGATTTCAAAGGACATAGCTAAATTCACTTGTTAGAAATTGCAGACACACCCATATTGCTGCAAATAAGAAAGAACTTTCTAAGAGGTAGAGCTATAAAAAAAAATGGACATATTCAGTAGTTTGAAGTAAATACCACTTGGGATCATGTCATTCTTTAAAAAAAATGGAACAGTGTGGTTCATGAAGAAATGACTTATTTCTGCAATTTTAAGGTTTAACATTTTTCTTGGCACATGGTAGAAGGAAGAAGAAAAGAAGGAAGGAAGGAAGGAAGGAAGGAAGGAAGGAAGGAAGGAAGGAAGGAAGGAAGGAAGGAAGGAAGGAAGGAAGGAAGGAAGGGAAGGGAAGGAGAGAGAGAGGGAGGAAAGGAGGGAGAAATGGAGAGAAAAATGGAGGAAGGGAGGGAGAGAAGGAGGGAGGCAGTTGTTCTCTCAGCTGGCAGCTGGAGCCAGGTCTTTGGACTCTAAATTGAACATGATTTCTTTTTGTTTTTTAAGGTATTTTTCTTGATTTCAGAGAGGAAGGAGAGGGAGAGAGAGATAGAAACATCAATAATGAGAGAAAATCATTGATAGCCTGCCTCCTGCACGCCCCTTACTGGGGATTGAGCCTACAACCCAGGCATGTGCCCTGACCTCCAGGAATTGAACCTTGACTTCCTGGTTTATAGGTCTACACTCAACCACAGAGTCACACTGGCCAGCCAGTTTTTTAGATTTTAAGACTCAAAACACAATGTTGCCATTCTATAAGAGTCTCTTAATTCAACCTAGAAGGTAGCACACCTTATTATCAATTATCCCTTCTTCATGGACTCGACTGATTGGTTGGTTAGCTGATTTTTGCTTGCCTTCTCTATTCTTTAGTTAAATCAGTAACCTGGCAGTTGGAGACACAACATCTGGATTTGAGTCACAGATCAACTGACTTGTAAAGGTGTGACCTTGGGCAATTCACACAGCTCCTCTGAGCTGGTTTTCTCATATCTAAAAAATGGGATAAAATTGTTACCCTTGCCTATCTTTCTAGCTTACTGCAAAATTATCTGAGTTATCCTACATTAACATGAATAGTGACCTGTAAATATTTCTAAATAAGCGTAAGGCATCATTATGCTGGCACAACTATATGAGCAAAGAAAAATATCCTTATTCCATTTTCAAAAAGCAACCTGGCAATGGGTTCCTTCCCAGATTCAGAAGGGCTCTAAAGAGGTAATCACTGCTGTGACAGCTGACCAACCAGGAGCATCGCAGAGAGGTGGCAATGGGAACAAGCTCCATCATATTTACTTATTTACTTCGATAAATAAATCAATAGTCATTTATGCATTTATGGGCTGAAGCAATTTCCAATTTGCAATAATATGTTTCATAAACGTCTGCTTTCTATATTTTGATCACTATGCACAGTTTTAAGTATAATCTGTTAATATTTTTCTATAATTCATTAATATTTATTCTATAATTTGTTAATATTTGCTTCCATACACTTTGGAAATCTGGAGCAGACCCTGTATTATAAGGCCACTTTTATGACACCATGCATTGTGGAATTATGGATGTGGTAATGGCATGGGGGTCATTATGCCATTCTGAAATAATCTATAATAAACTAAATAATGACGCCCTAAACATGGTCACATCCTAGTCCCCAGAATCTGTAATTATGTTACCTTATAAGCAAGTAGGATTTTGTTGATGTGATTACATTAAAGATCTTGAGATAGGGCTTTTATTCTGGATTATCCAGGTGGGCCCAAGGTAACCATCATGGTCTTATAAGAGGGAGGCAGGAGGTCAGCAGTGTGAAGGAGAGGATGGCATAAGCCGAGGTCAGAGTGAGGTGGGCCATGAGTCAAAGTGTGTGGACAATCTCTAAAAGATGGAAAACACAAAGAAACAGATTCTCCCCCACAATCTCTGGAAGAAACACAGCCAGTTCTGCTGACACCTTGAACTTAGCACACTGAGCCTAATCTTGGACTTCTGACCTCCAGAACTATAAACAAAATACATGTAGGTCACTTGTAAGCCACTCAGTTTGTGGTACTTTACTAAGGCAACAATAGGAAACTAACACACCAGCTTTAGAAAAATGTGTATATCTCTACAAAATCATATTTTAGATGTTCTCAAAGATGCCTTTCAATTTTGACAGCTTATAGACAGACACTGTCTTACACTTGGGAAAACCCACTTTTCCTTAGAGCAGTGTAGTGAGCAGTTACATAGATAATGCTATGCTGCCTCTAGAATTGGATGTTTATTTCTTTGTTTTACATTGTCTCTGTTTTAGTTTTAATTTCTGCTGCATTTATTTGTGTGTGGAAGAAAAAACACTATGCGTTTATGTTTTTTTTCTGGAACAAGACAGGGATAGAAATAAATGAAGAACTGTAATGAAAAGAGCATTGGCTTCAAATTCAGAAAGTTGGTCTCTAGTCCTGCCTTTGCTAGAGTAGAGCCACTTCACCCCCTTCGTCCCTTTCTGATTAGTTTCTAGGGAGACCATAACAAATTACCACAATCTGGGTGGCTTCAAACAATGCATTCTTGCACAGTCCAGGAGTCCAGGAACCCAGAATCCAGGTATCAGCTACATTAGCTCCTTCTGGAACCTTGGACGGAGAATCCGACCCATGCTTCTTCCTGGTCTCTGGTGGTTGCCAGCAACCCTTGGCATTCTTTGTTTGTTGGTGTCATTCCAGTTTCTTCCTCTGTCATCACATGGCCTGTCCCATTTGTTTCCTCTGTGTCTCTGTTTTCCCCTCTTATAAGGATACCAGTTATTAGATTTAGAGCCCACCTTGATCCAGCCACTGTGACCTCTGTACTAATCAGGGTTCTCCGGAGAAACAGAAACAGGAGGATTTGTTATAAGGAATTAGCTAACATGATTATGGAGACTGACCAGTTCTGAGATCCAACAGGTGTAAGCTGGGGACCCAGGAGAGCTGATGCTAGGGTTCCAGTGTGAGGCCAGGAAAGGCCCATGTTCTAGTCTGAAGATGGGAAAAATCAATGCCCAAGGTGGAAGGTAATCATGTAGGAATTCCCCTTTTTCCAGGGAGAGCAGCCTTGTTCTAGTCTAACTGGATGAGGTTCCCACCCAACATTGGGAAGGGCAGTCTGCTTTACTCAGCCTATCGATTCAAATGTTAAACTCATCCAAATACACTCTCATTGAAACACTCAAAATAATGGTTATCAAATATCTGGGCACCGTGTCACCCAGTCGCATTGACACCTAAACTTAACCATCACAGCCTCATCTTAACTAATTACATCTGCAAAGACTCTATCCTATATAATAAAAGGCTAATATGCAAATTGACCAAACTGCAGAACGACCGGTCGCTATGATGCAAAGGACCACCAGGGGGCAGACGCTCAATGCAGGAGCTGCCCCCTGGTAGTCAGTTTGCTCCCACAGGGGGAGCGCCACTCAACCAGAAGCTGGGCTGATGGCTGGCAAATGCAGCAGCAGTGGCGGGAGTACCAGGGGGAGCAGGCCTAAGCTGGCAGTCAGACATCCCCCAAGGGCTCCCAGACTGTGAGAGAGCACAGGCCAGGCTGAGGGAACCCCCCACCCCAAGTGCACAAATGTCATGCACCAGGCCTCTAATATCTAAATAAGATCACATTCTGAGGTTGCAGGTGGACATGTTCAGGGGTCACTATTCAGCGCACTACACCCTCTCCATGTTCCAATCTGAGAAACAAGGCCCCGGACCCTGACTGGCGCTTCCCACATTACAGTTCTTCTGGAGGTTGGAGGCAGGTTCTCCATAGTTCTGGGTGCTCATAAAGGCCAGAAATGCTGCTTTGAACAAAACTGGACAGGTTTCTTGACTACTGGCTCTTGATGAGGCTTTGCTTCATGGATAAGCACTATGAGTTCTTAGGAAAGGACATGCAGCTCTACTCTTCCAGTGCTCATTCAATCAAGAAACTCACCTCCATTTTACTTGGTATACCTATGAACACCTTCCAATCCAAATCCCTGAAACCCAGGCTCAGAAACACTGAACTTCCAGGGACTCCTCAATTTCCAATCATTTGCTTCTACCAATCATTAGCTCTCCAACTTCCTTTTAAAGAATAAATTCCCCTTCAATTCCCAGTCTTGATTTAAATTATATATATTATAATGTTACTTAAATAAGAACATAAAACTACCTATAAATCCCTTATGCTTCTGACTCTTATCTATAATAATAAAAGCATAATATGCTAATTAGACTGGACAGCCGAATGACCTTCCGGGCGTCCTTCCAAACGACCTTCCGGACAAAGCCACGGTGGCGGGCGCTGAGGCAGAGGCGGCTGCTGTGGCCAGCAGGGGGCCAAGGCAGAGGTGCTTAGGGGCAATCAGGCAGGCAGAGAAGCAGTTAGGGGCAATCAGGCAGGCAGGCAGAGTGGTTAGGGGTGATCAGGCAGGCAGGTGAGTGGTTAGGAGCGATCAAGCAGGCACACAGAGGGGTTAGGGGCAATCAGGCAGGCAGGCAGGTTAGGTGCCAGCAGTCCCAGATTGCGAGAGGGCTCAGGCCAGGTTGAGGGACCCCCCAAGTGCACAAATTTTGTGCACCGGGCCTCTAGTGTATGTATGTGTATGTATGTATATGTATATATATATATATATATATATATATATATATATACACACATACACACATACAAATATACACACATACACATATATACATACACATATACATACACACATACACACACAATACACACATATAAATATGTACATATATACATACACATAACATATACAAACAGAGTAA
Organism: Cnephaeus nilssonii; assembly: GCF_951640355.1. NCBI lineage: Eukaryota > Metazoa > Chordata > Mammalia > Chiroptera > Vespertilionidae > Cnephaeus > Cnephaeus nilssonii. The sequence goes on from NC_137082.1 coordinate 80,478,550, forward strand.
AGAAATACCAAAAAGAACTGCACACCTCAGAGATTATTTGCAGATCTCAATTCCTTACAGTCCATTTTAAAAGTGTTAACTATAGATTCTCATGGTTCTCTTATGTAAGCCTAAACCTCCTTTGAAAGAGATCTACCTTATTCTTTCCTTTCATTCTCTTCCTAAGGACCAAGAAGGCATATATACATGAATATGATGACTAATCACAAGTCTTAACTATTTATCTCTATTCACAAGGAGATCATGGTCATGAATGTTCCCTTTACGTAGCTTTATGCACAACTAAAAGTATAATGTGGCTTCTGCAAACTCACAATTTAACCTTCAGGAAGAAAGAGATGGAGTTTAATAATCTTCCCAAAATGGCTCTCTGAGGTTGCCCTAACCATAAACAAATTTCATTAATTCAAACTAACTGGGCTATGAAGAGGTCAGTATGAATTAGAGAAGTCCGAATTAAATTTTCTCTCTACTATCTAGTGAACATCACCAGTCAAACTAGCATAACAAAGTGTTGAGGCAGAGGTCCTTAATGAGCTGCTTTAATGAACAGGTAGAAACAGTTTAAAATTAGCACAATGACTGTTTTCTTGTAAATTGATTCTCTCCTATTCTATTAAGTGTTTTAATTCCCTGCAATCTTGTTTACCCCAGGAATTGGCTAACAAAACCCTCTCTTTCATAGCTAGAGTAGAAGCAACATTTAGCTCAGGCCCGTCCAAATGAGCTAGAGTTTCAAATTAGTAGCTTCTGATTTAATTAGGTTTTACTAATAACAAGTCAGGAAAATGCATTAACTGGCTTAGCCCACTAGGGGTTCCCTTCGAGTGCTGACATTAATTCTGACATTGACTTCATTGCCTCATGCTTCCCTCCTGCCTGCCTCCTCATTGCCAACAGTGTGAGGAACATTTTGACAAAACTCGCTCAACATCACCAGCACTGCCAGCCCAGCAGATGGTGGATGAGTGGTGATTTAGCTGTCAGTCTGTATGGTGAGATTAGAGGGTCACCCAAAGGTCACTGACCAAAATCATTACTACCTTTTTGTACCTGTCCTGCAGGAGCTATCAGATCGGCACGCCTGCGATTAACATTATTCCTGAAGACTTTTAGCGATTTTGTGGACTTATTTTTTAATTCTCATCCGAGGATCTCTTTTCATTTATTTTTTAGAGAGAGGGGAAGGGTGAAGGAGAGAGAGACAGGCAGAGAAAGGCACAGAAAGAGAGAAACATCAATGTGAGAAACCTCAGTCAATTGCCTCCCATCTGCACTCCAACCGGGGATCGAACCAGCTGCCTAGGTATTTGCCCTGACCAGGAATTGAACCTGAACCTTTCAGTATATGGAACAATGAATGCTCCAACCAACTGAGCCACATGGCCAGGGTGAGATTTTGTGCACTTTTGGTAACATCAAAGTGTCACTTTTCCTTTCATATTCCTGTTATCCACATACTAGATATACACTAGCATGGTGTGTACTATTTGTTTCTATTAATTTAAATTTCATAAAGATATGCTTTGTAAGAAAGATAAGCATCCTCCTAATTCCCATATTTCTTCTGGCTTAGACTACTCAGGGACCATGGCTTACCAGACCAAGGCAAAACAACTGAATAAACTCAACTCTTGCTATGTTTTTTTTTCCACCACAAATTACTCTGCTAAGAATATGAGAAGACATTGAGCACTGGTTTTAGTTGAGAAGATGTTCCTGGGAGCCCCGCCTGGGGGTCTAAGGCAAAACCCATGAGGCAACATGGGATGAAATTCAGGAGGTGATTTTCACAGAAGAAACAAGCAAAACATCTGTTTTTACCCTATTGGCAGGTAACGGACAGGCAGCTTAATGATAAATGACTGTCCTGAGGAACACCAATCATTCTCTTTCCCCAGCTAAGTCATTAGTGTCATAGTGTAATAGATGTCAACTAGCATCCCTGCATTTTTTGTAAAGGGGGGAAATGGCCTCCTGGTTGGAATTATCCAATCACGTTAACTGAGGAATTTTGTAATAAGAAGTCCATTTTCTGGATATAAATGTTTAATGACGTAAGAATCACCCTAAGTTTTTGTTTTCACTGAAACCCCAGAATATGGAGAAATAACTGGGACGATGGGGAGGGAGTGGACAGGTGACAGTTTTCCTGGAAACAGGGAAGGGATCTTCCCCAAGCCTCTCTCCTCTGCGTGGATGTCCATCAGCCAGAAAAGAAGGCATCAGAGAGGAAGCCACTGCCCCTTGGGAGGTGCTGAAATATTTGTCAGGAGCCTGGGACGTGGTGAGGGGAAGCCCTGGACTTCAGCCTTCACTCATCTAAACACTATCTGAGTGGCTTTAGGGAAGCTATTACTGTTACAGGATAATGTTTATGTCCCCCACAATTCATATGTTGAAGCCTTAACCTCCAATGTGATGGTATTTGGAGGTGGTGTCTTTGAGAGGTGATTAGGTTTATTTTTATTATTATTATTTTTAATCCTCACTCGAGGATATTTTTCCATTGATTTTTAGAGAGAGCGGAAGAGAGAAAGACAGAGAAATATCAATGCAAGAGAAACACATTTATTGGTTGCCTCCTGCATGAGCGCTGACCAGGGCCCGGGCCAGGGAGGAGCCTGCAACGGAGGTACGTGCCCTTGACCAGAATTGAACCCGGGACTCTTCAGTCCACAGGCTGACACTCTATCCACTGAGCCAAACCAGCTAGGGTGGGAGGTGATTAGGTTTAGATGAGGTCATAGAAGTGGACCCTTCATGATGGGATTAGTGCCCTGGTAAAAAGAGGAAGAGGCGCCACAGCTCTGTCTCCAAGCTCTCCAAGCACACACACCAAGGAAAGGCCTTGTAAGCACACAGCCAGAAGGAGCTGGCATTAACTTCTATTATCAGGACATATATTTTCTGATTCTCCATTCACTCTACACCATGTTTTGGGTTCCTACTAGGTGCCAACTACTATGCTACAGAGGAGGTGATGTAACAATGAAGAAAAATGTCCCCGCTCTCTAAGCAGCTTTCAGTTGGCAGAGCTGGGTCCTGTAGCTATAAATAAAGTGAGCTCATCGAATTCTTGGCCCCTAATCGCTGAAAAACATTTTTTTTTTAAAAAAGAGGGGAGTCAACAGTAAAAATGATATGTAGTATTATTTTGGAGAAAATTAAAATTATTGGATAATTTTATATTTAGGAGAAGTTATTCCAACCAATCACCAGGAAGGCATTTTTCTCCTGAAGGTAATATTAATAATCTTTACTAGACATAAAATAATGTTTATTTTATTCTCCTCTGGCTCTAAAAATACACAGCTCACTGAAAGCCAAAATCTAATTTGTAATTTTCACAGCTGAATCATATCCATTTCCTTCCAAATCGGATATTAGTGGGCATAGCCACTGTTGCCCAGCAGCAGCCCAGCCCAAAGCCCAATGGCTCCCCTGGGAGGGCCTGGAGGTAAGGCTCCATTTATAGCAACCCTGAAAAAGAGCATCTCCAAAGTAGAAGATATTCAATCAACAGACAGAAAGTAGAAGACTTTTAAGGCTCTTTCCAAGTCCAGATTCCATCATTCTGAGAGAGTTTTGGCTCATGAAATGCGATGGACACCCCAGAGAGGCTCTGAATGGAAGCCAGGTGTTCTAATTTCTAACTTATAACTTTGTAAAGCAGGCTATAGTGGGTCGGGTCTGAAATAAAACAATGTTGTCTTTGAAATAAGGGAAATTGTGTACAGGGCAAAGAAATATGCAGGTTAGCAACCCATTTTACACAAACCTACAAAGCCTCCTGTCAGCCGTAGTGTAGAGGATTACAGATAGACATCCACAAAGGATACAGAGGCAGCCACAGTTGGAAAGCTCAAAACAAGCCCTTGAGAGAAGAGTGGGCCCACAGGGATACTGCTGCCTTCTGATTAGGGGTCATGGTAGAGGGAGAGGCAGCAACAGTCTTCCATGACCTTCACTTTGGGCCCTTGACAGACTGAATAAAGACCTGGAACAGTTTTAAAGCTGACTGGATAGTCTTTATGTGGCTAGAATGTTCCCTGAAGGAAACTTTTTGGGAAAAAAAAGGGGGGGAGGAGTGTTTGGGAGCATAGTGGCATAGTAATCTAAGGGCCTAGTTGTCAAGAGGGATTCTAAATTCTGATAATCCAAAGAATAGGCATAAATTCAAAGGACATCCTTGCCACCCTTAAGAACATTCTGATTTAAAAGAACAATATCTTTCCAACTAAATCTCTGACTGGGACAAGAATCAAGAACTATGCTGCTTATGGTTGTGTTTTTAAAGTTGTATAGGATCTCAGAGGGGAATCTATATTACATGGAGGTTGGGAGCATGGGACTTGGAGTAAAAACTCAGTTTAAATCCCAGATTTACCCCATACTATCTGTGTGACCTTGTGGTCAGTCACTTAACCTCTCTGAGGCTTAAGTTTTCTTATATTTATTATGTGCTACCAATCATTCTTCAGAATGTCATTGTAAGAGTAAATGAGATAACATATGCAGAACTCAGCATAAATGCAGATACGTAATATTACAAACACAGATTTAAAAGTTACATTAATTTAGAATAATGCTAATTTAGAATATAATTAATTATATTTAATTCAAACCCCTTAAATATGAATAAACCATAATTCAAAGAAGAAACAACTTTCTCAAGATGATAGCTAAGATGTCTCAGAGGCAGGACAAATCTTCTGACTTCAGGCCAGTGTTCTTCTTTGGCACCATGTTCACATACATTGGAGTTATTTGAATATCCCACATATCCCTAATTTCCCTGTAAATCTATTCCCATAGCTTGCTCCTTACTCGAGGAAACAAGTTCCCCAATTCTTTTCTGAGAAGAGTTCTCATTCTCCAATATCCTATGATCTGACTCTTAACTGTTTCATCATTTGACCCCTCAGAGTCAATGTGTGTGTTCTAGCTTAAGCTTTTCTTTATTTCTAGTAGCCAATAACTGGTCAGTGAGTATTGCTGTCAATGAATTATTTGATATGTATTTATTGCTGGATAATCTTTTATAGTATTAATGATGAGGCATTTTAATCTCCAGCCCCATCAGACTTTTCACCATAAATTATATAACCAGGTGAAGATAGCCCTACACACTCCCTATCACACATCCAAGACATATATCAATAGATCAATCAATTCATGATCTCGTGTGGGTCAACAGAAATTCTTGAGTTGGAATTCAAAGAGTTAGAAATTTTAAATGGGAGGTATGTCCAAGGATGTTGGTTCCCAGTACCTCTAATCTCTGTCTTGATAAATCCAAATGACTGAGATGCCAAGAACTCTCTCCCTAAGCCCAGCTAGAGAGCTGCACAGGGAGAAGAAAGAGAGCAGTCTATTCTTAGAGGAGGAAAAGGTTCACTTTCCTGAGGGTCTGTAATAATTTCATCCTTTGGAACATATAAATCGATTCCGTGACCCAATTGTCTGCCTACTTCTTAGCCCACTGCAGTTTTAGATCTATATCCAGTCTATATAATGAGAACTATGTCTTCTGTCTCGAGCTTCAAGACAGGACCCTTTGCTCCATTGTGGGGAATTCTTTTGGGTCTTAAATAGGAAGGAAAATTAAGCCATTTGAATTCTGGATCACTTATTCAGTGCCATAAAGATCAACTCGTCACCCAAACTACCAAGAGAAAAATATGCAGTTTCTAGTATACCTTAGTTTGTGAGTTTGAGAAGTCCTCTTCACTGTTCTCATGAACACCAAACTTTTAAGGAGATTAGTCATTATCAGTGACTCTAAGGATAAGATTCACACCATTTCATGGCATCTCTTTCAGAATCAGACATATATACTAGTACTAGTGGCCCGGTGCATGAAATTCATGCACATTAAAAGGGGGTTAATTAGAGGAAATAATTTAATATTGCTATTTTATCTTTCTCTATAATAGAAGTGTCAGAGATGAAGAAAATTAGTAAAATGTATATGAAAATCTTCCTCCTATCAGAGTCTGGGGCACACCATGGGACCCAGAGTCAAGTCACCGCCCACCCACATGTGCCTCAAAATCGTGTGAGACCCAGACCCGGCCCCCCCCCCCCCATTGGGCTAGATCCAGACCCGGCCAGTCCCACCCTTGTCAAGCCCCACCGGCAGGGGGGCACAGCCTTAGGTCCCCCATAAAGCTGAGGTTCCCCAGCCTGACGCCAGGGCGGGGGGTGGGGCCTGAGGTCCCCTGTCAAGCCCTGCTGGGTGGGGGGCACAGCCTGAGGTCCCCTGTCAAGCCCCACAGGGGCGGGGGAGGGTGTAGCCTCAGGTCCCTGCTGATTTTTCATTAAGGCTCCTTATGGGAACTTGGCCTCAGCTGTGGGTGCAGCCATCTTTGTGATGGAGTGATGGTCAATTAGCCTATTCCTTCTTTATTAGATAGGATGAGCCTGTGCTTACAATAATCAATCCCAAAGAGCCACATTTCATCTCTACATGAATGTCTCATGAACCATACCTTCAGCCCTGGGTTCCCTAGAACACTAATGTTCCACTTCAAAGTTTGTATTAGCCATTTGAGAACAACCTGCTGTTGCCTAAAAGTAATATGTTTAATATTAAATGTGTATTTTTCTCCAAAGTTCTGCATATCTTGTAATAGGCCTTAAATAAATACTTATTGGCTAAATTCATAAAACTCTTCCTGTTGACCTTGATATTTAGTCATTGTTCCATCATTCCTCCAGTTCACAAGCATCAAGAAGTCATTTTCTTTGACTCTGCCCTTTCCATGAACCCTCAAGTCTGATCAGTCACCAGTTTGTCAAATATTTCTTTGAGATACATCCACCTTTGTTAACACCCAGATTCAGGGATCTTAGTATTTTATGCCTCTCTTTTGAACTCTCTTCTCAGTTTCTCCCCACACTAATCTATCTTTAATCTATCTTTTTAATCTATAGTTGCAAACCATGGTTTTGACAGCAAACTTCCCATTTACCCAATCTCTAAAAGTCCTGGAGAGTACTTTCAAATCCTGGAGTTGTGGTTTTCAAACTTTGCAAAGAGCCATGGGAGTCCTATAGAGGGAAGATGTGGGAAGACAAATGGAAAGGCTTCTAGGGCCCTCTCATCCCTTCTTCCACCAGAGATAATTCTTTTTTTTTTCCTTTCTATTTTACAGGTTGGGATCCCTATCAGTTACTTTATAAAGTGATCTCTACTGGCAAAAAAACAAGTTTGTAAATCAATGGCTCAGGTATAACAGGCAAAACTCCTTAACCTGCCATTTAAGACTCTTCCAATCTAGCCCCTCACACTTTTGCAATAATAGCTCATTTTATTTCTCTTCAAGTTGGCTTATCTCACTGACTGTCTCAAGGGATCTTAGTAGCTTCCACCTTTCCTTCTCATCCCCCTTACCTAACTGCCCTCCATCTGTGGTAGTCATAAGTGCTATTACCAACCAAGTATTTACTACTTCTCTACTCTCCCAGTGCAAGACAGAATTGCTCTTCTTAGGATTGTGTGTATAGTTCTGGCCATGACATTTGAGGCAAACTTACTTGTGTCACTTACAGAGTAGAGCATGGATTGCCATTTTAGACACATACACCCCACACCCACCAAACATCTGCCCTTCTCTCTGATACTGCAACTGGCTACTCTGAGCATGGTTGCACTGTCAGTGTGGATCCTAGAGTAAGGATGAGATTGAGCAGATTCCCCAACAATTCAGAGTGAATGAGGACTAAAGATCTGTTGCTTTAAGCAGCTAAGATTCTGAGATTGTGTTGTGTTGCTGTGATATTTCCTAAGTGATGGACTAAAATAAAATCCTTTTCAAGGTAATTTTTGACTAAACATTTTTATTACATATATGTTATCTTATATGTTATGTATATGTTACTACTTCCCTACTTTCACCAAAGAAAAATATTTCTCAGTGAAAATCAGTGGCATATCAAGTATCCCCTCCACAGAACTACAAAAGCACTGTAATTATTTGTGCTCATTTGGCATTTATATCAATAAGCTGCCCCACGTTGTTAAGCTATCTGTGTATGTGCATAAGTATCTCCCATATAAATCATAACCTCTTCAACTTGAACATCCCCTAGTAGGTCTCAGGGTGGAGAGGGTATTGCACTTTGTGCTTCTTTTCCAGTCCCCCTAACCTCAATATACTTGTCCAGATAAAATTTGGTTAAATTAATATCAAGAAAAATTTTTGAAAAAAGTAATTTTATAAGAATAAAGTGAAAAATTTTCACTCAGAATTAAGTATATATGGGTGTGAGGAGAAGAGTAAGTGTTTCAAAGACTATTTGTAGTTATTAATTCATTCACCCTCCCCTGTCTATAAACTCCTTGACTCAAGACAGAAACCAAGAGTTTTGTAAGGCTCATTAAACTGTGGTGGACCCTGCCTTACCATTTCTCACACTCCCATCATCTTTGAAGTCCAAGATTATGGCAACTTCCTTCTATTATATAACTCCCATGGGTCCGGTCCAAAGATGCTTAATAAGCATTTATTTCTGGATTTATGTGTGTGTGTTTCGATTCCCCACAGAGAATCGAGTCCCTTCCATGGGCATATAAGATTGAAATAGAAATTTGGTCACTGCCCAGAATTACTGAAAAGAGCTGACAGTAGTTGATAGTTACTTTGTACTTTCAGTGTGCTAGGTACCGCTATAAGCATTTTGTACGTGAACCTGGTGGTTAGGTTGGATGGCTGGGTCAGTCTGACTAAACTCCAGTCCTTGATCTTTAATTACTACCCATGTGACCTTGGGCAGACAACCTATCTGCACCTCAGTTTTCATATATATGAGGTGATAACCATAAGAGTACCTACCTCACAGCGTTGCTGTGAGACTTAAAGGAAGTAACACATGCCAAAATCTTAAAACACTCTCTAGCACATAGTGTAAGCTCAGCATGTGCTAGCTGTTTCATTACAGGGAGCCAGTTAGAATAGACATTGAGGACCTAAAGAAGGTTGCAGAGAGAAGACACAAAGGCAAACATCACAGATCACAGCTCTTAGTAGCAGGCCCAGAGAGACCTATCAGGGATTGGCCATTGGCTCCTATTGAGATGAAGGCATCGGTTCCTGACAGAGGTTCCTGCTTGCCTGGATTATTGCTGTTACTGCTGTTTCACATTAGAGGGTTTTTATTTTTTTCTCACTCAAGAGATAACCATAATACACTTGGCAGTTCAGGGCTTTTTATCCCAGACATTTATGGGATGTGATAACAACTCTCTTAGCTTTTGTTTCCCACCAAAGTATGCCAGGCCATCCATGAGTAGAGCTTTACGGGAATGTCCTCCCGCTGTTAAACAGGACACGAACCAGGCCCAGTATGATTCTCCAGGGAAGGAGAGAGGATACAGGTCTGACCTGCGATAATTGCTTTTAGAACATAAGCAATAGTCGGGATGGAAAAGACAGACCAAGTAACAGGTCTGGGCTTTGGAATCCTGTTAGGAGATATTCCCAGGCTGCTGTGTCATCCAACTACGTGGCCACAGCTTGTCCATGATTCATTTCTCAGAACATCTGCAGGAAATAAGCCAGAAGTGAGCAGCCCAGCTTGGTCAGGTGGGTTACAGACTTGGTTCACGCAAACATGAGGATGGCAGCCTTCCAAAGGCAGCCTGGAGAGGGGGAGAAGAAGAGAAACCATCTCCCCTTCCTTCTCCTGCACTGGCCACCAGGAAGGGGTAGGGGATTCTCTAAATGCAGAATGGAAGCCCTCTTGGCTGATTTGGGCAACTCGCAGAAGGAAAGAACATGAAATGCTTATGCAGTTCTTTGACATGATATTTATATTGTCAGTTTAACTATCATTGTGAAGAAATTTAAATATATAAAAAAATAAAAATATCTATATTCCTGACTTATAACATCACTCTTTCAATTGCTATTCAATCTTATTTTTCCCAAATACAATAATTTTATATATTACATTATTATACCATCATTTAACCTCTGCCCCATATTTGAATAATTATATTGCTTCTAATTGCTTAAAATTGCAACAGCAGAGGTAAATAACTTTGAACATAAATCTGTTTCATCATTTCCACCTATTTGTTCAGCAAAGATTTCTAGCAGAAATATTTCTGAGTTATATTGTATGAGTATTTTAAAGTATGTACTTATTTCCATATTTATTCTTCAGGAAGGAATGTTACACTATCTCAAACGCATGTGAAAGAGTCTTGCTCTTCCAAGCTTCCTAGCCTTAATGACAGGTGGGTCAGAAGGTAGGCAGGTAGGGAGGTATAGCTATATATTTGTGGCCTTCTTCTATTTTAAAAATCTTAGATAAATTTAGAAATAGTTGAAGATTAATCCACCTGGAACAACACGATACATGGGTACATGCAAAATGTCATAAAGCTTTAAACAGATTCTAAGTCACACTGGAACGGAGGCAGGTAAGAAATCAGTGAAACTCAGAATAGTCAAGGAAGGCTTCAGGAAGCAGCCAGTCTTCAGTTGAACCTAAAAGCATGATTAATATTTGTTCAGCCAGATACGAAGAACGTGCATATCTGGGCAGGAGGAAAACTCAGATAAATATATGAAGCCAAAATGAGCCAGAAATATTTGGGGGATGGTTTGTCCTAACAAACACTCATTTCTACATCCATTCATTCAAGCAGTATTTACTTGGTACACATTAAGTACCTGGCAGTGTGCTAGGTGCTGAAATTACAAGGATGAATAAAACACAGTTTTGGTCTGCAGATGAAATAACCTCCTAACTAGCCTCCCTGCCTCCAAGTTCAATCCCCCCCAATCCATCACTAACACTGCCATCAAAGTAGCCTCCAAAGTATAAACCTGTTCATATTTATATGATATCCTGGTTTTAATCCCCGGCTCATTTTTACAGGATTGGGAAATTTCAGTGGCTTAGCCATGCTTTAGGATAAAATCCAAAGACCTTAATGGGGTTTTGTGGTTTTTCTCCATCTGCAGGCCTCCTACCTGCCCCCTCCTAGCACCCACCTTCTCTCCCTCTTTTTCCAGAAATAATAAGCTCCTTTGGTTCTTTCAACTCTTCAAATGCAAACTCCTCACACACAGTGTCTAAACTCTTAGAACTCACACATGCTCTTTCCTCTTCGGAAGTACCCCCCCTCTCCCATTCTCCTGCTACGCCGAATGTCACCTGTCCATCCTCTAGCCCTCAGCTTCAGAAAGGCTGCCCTGGGCCCTGAGTCTGGGTTAAATTTCCCTGCTGCATATTCTCAAAGCTCCTTCTACTTCCCCTGGCATAACTCATTTTATTTGCATAATTTCTTTTCTTAGAGCCCCTCAAGACTGTAGACTCCATAAATACCAAAATTCTGTCCTTTACGTTTTTCTCTAAGTGCCTAACATTGCATTACGCATATAGTAGTTTCTCAATAAATACTTGTTGACGTGAATCTAAATACAGGGGGCTGTATTGTTACAAAGCCTGTTAAGGAAAAGATTAAAGATTCAGAACATGGAATCATTACGTCAAACAGAACCAGCACAGGTTTTGAACAGAACAGAACTGAGGCTCAGGAAAATGAATAGTGGCATTTTCAAATAATAATAATCTACTCAGTTTGAGTAGTTCAGTTATCTTATAATAAGTTCCCACTGTGTTTATCATGGACTAGAATTCAGAAGATAAGATCCAAACTTAGAGGCTTTGAGTAAGACCAATTTGAATCTATAGCCCATCTGAGACTTTTCAGCTATGTGAGCTTGGGCAAATTACTTAACCTCTCTGAGCCTAAATTCCCTCTTCTATAAATCAATAGGCTAATGTCTCTCTTCCAAGGTCATGAGACCAAGAAAGTAGAGCACTGAATATAGCTCTCATCAAACTCTCACATTCACTAAATATTCATTTTTTTCCCTCTCCCTCTCAGCTCTTCCTCATATCCCCCAAAGAAACTTGGACAAATCACTTCTTCCTGGGCTTTCATGCTCTCCACTGTAAAAATAAGGGATTGGGAACAAGCAGTGATTGCTGAAACTGGTCAAACCTAAGCATCAATCATCAAGAGAGCTTTGGCTGAAAATCTCCAGGGTAGACCTGGAAGCAAGTTTCTTTATAAAGTTCCCCAGGTGATCCAGTGGCAGCCAGCCCAGCTCAGAACTGCAGTCCAGTGTCTTGGAAACACTAGCCTTTTCCAGCTCAAACAGGCAATAGTTTCATTCTTTTCACTGCTTCACACATGGAAAATGTTTACCCAATAAATCAAAATATGACTCACCTGGCTGGCATTTTTTGTTCCACCAGACCAAAACTATGCCTTAGTTAGCTTTATGTGTGTGCTCACATGCATATGTGTGTCTGTTGAGGGAGGAGGAAGGAAAAACATTAAAAAATATCTTGCCTGCTTCCAACGTTTTCTTTTCTGAGTGGCATGAGCTATACCCCCCAACAATGAGACCACAGTGGGATCAAGCAGTGAATTGCCTACAGAAGGCTGCTCTTAAAGTGGAGGATCCCTTTAGTCTTCTGCTCTTGTTATATTAACATCAATCACATTAGTAATTTGGCCAATGGTCATTGATTGACCTATTAAGACAACACCAGAAGATGTGGTCATTATGGACTCTCTGAACCAAGAAAAGTTAGTAAAGACAAAATTAAGACCAGTCCAGAAGTTGGTTGTTACTTTAACAGAGAACATGAGTAGAATCAAAGCCTCTTAAGGAAAAAAAGGGAGTGGGGAGTTGGATGTCCACCTGATAAAACAACAGCAAACATAAAAAGTAAATGAGGCATGCAAGAGATGCAAAACCCTTGGAAAAATCTGATCTCAAACCTGCAGAATTATATGGCAAATTTTATAAACATTTCTTCAGCTCCAGATGTTCTATTTCAAATTGAGATAAAAATCTATTAAGACATAGCCCATCCCATTGAAAAACTTTCAACAAAGAAATCTAAAAAGAATGGTTATTAAGGACATGTACTCAGTGCTAGCTACATTATACATGGTATCTTATTTAATCTTAACAACCCTATATTGCAGATATTATCAGACACATTTGACAGCTTACCTAATATCAGAGCTAATAATATCTGACTACCTCATTTTTAGTAATAAATGGACTGTTCAGAAACATCATAATATACAGAAAATATTTCCACACATATCTTTCTGGTTATAATCAAAGTTCAACATTCATTAAAGGAATATTTTCATTAAAATGCATTAAGCCCGGTAAGTTTCTCTGTGACAGCCCAGAAACTTAATAGTCACTCAAGTTTCAAGGTCAAGATTCTGCTTCCTGAGATGGCACGGTCATTTGGGTGTTAAGGCTAGAATCAGTCCATGCCAGCCACGTAAATCTGTTCTTCTCTCTTCACTAAGCCAGAATAAGCAAAGAACTTTCCCCTTATTTACACCCATGTGTTGGGTAAAATGACAGTCCAAACTCCAAACAGTCATATGGAATGCCTGCTGGGCACTGGTGGACCAAGAATCATGCCAAAAGGGCTAGAGGACTGGAAACAAAATTCACCCAGTGGCTCCAAGAACAAAATCCACATATTTTCTTTCTTCCTTTACCAATAAAAAATCATCCCAAAACTAACAGTCTATCTAGGCTAATAATTGGACAACCAAGTATTCACTATTCCCCCAAATCCTTTTAAAAAGTCTCATTGACAGAGCTGGAAAGAAACTGGAATAATTTTTGCGTCTGATTGAAAACATGTTTCCTGATTCTCTTGGGCTTCCACGTTTAACAGCTCATTCCACAAAAACAACCTCTTTTCTCTCCGCATGGCCTAGAGGGTTTCTGACCTTATTGGTGCATTTTAACACCCAGACTGTCCCCTTTGAATGTGACCTGTCATCACTGAACTTTGACTATACAAATCCAATCATCCCTTCCCTCAAATGAGCTGAATACATCTCTCTGTTTTGATTCAAGTGAGATGGCTGCTACTGAACTTGAAAAGGTTGTGTCTCACTTTCTGGTATCCTTGGACGGATGGCAAATCATAACCACACTAATTAGCACATGGATTTCTGGGTTCTAAGTGTGCCCAGGTTAAGGGAGAGGTATGGTAGGTGAGAGAAGGAAGAGGAAAGGGTCCCTCAGGGGAGAAAATAGAAGGGAAAAAGCATGGACAACAGGGATTTCAGTGACCTTGTTTTATTCTTCTAAGCAGATACCCACTGCAGGATTAACCTCAGGAAAAGTCCTTAAGTATTATTAGCCTTACTTTGTTGTAACTCAAGAATAAATGCCCCTGTTCTTTCTTCCTAGATCCTTTTTTCTTCTTCTTTTGAATCAAGGAAACACAACAGGTTTGGGGAGGTACTGAATTAAAGTCTCTCTGGCCTTGCTGGCAACCGCAGTCAAGCCCATTGAAATCCTATCCGTTATATAAATGAACTAGAAAAATAGGTCTTTATTTGGAAAGTTTCTGAGCTAAGTCTTGCTCTCATAGCAAAAATGGTAAATTATCATCTTTTAAAGTATACGTGGGTATACGCACACTTCTGTGTATGTGTGTATATACAGAGATATAGACAGACGCATATACATATTATGCATATTAATTCTTATGCATAGGTAGGTGGGTAGATAGACAAATAGAAAGAAAGACAGAGATAGAGGTTCTACCAACAAAAATAGGGGGGGGGGCGGGGAAGAATTCCCTCCTGGAAGTAACTTCCCATCCACATGGCAGTTCTTGAAAATGGAGACCTAATTCCTTGTGTTGCCCACCTCCTTCTTCCCTGAAGGCTCAGGAGACCACAGAGCCCTTCTCCAATTACAAGTGTAGCTGAGAACTATTAGAGGAAGCAGAGTGCATGCCTTGTTTTTCAACTTTGTCTCTTTGCCTTTTAAATCCTCCCTAACACCCGCCCCCCCCCCACACACACACACACACTCCAGCCCTTCAAATAGTCCTGTCCTAAATGGACCCTGCAGACTGGCCTGATGTTAAAAGAGAAATGTTTATCTTGGAGTGTAGAGATAATTGACAATTAGAAAAGAAGACGCTTTTAGCTCTTGGTCCGGGCACAGCGCTCCTGGACAAAGTGCTCTTTGCTTTGAAGCAGGGTGGAGTGCTGAGTGACTCAGGCAAGGATCTGTGCATGTTTATACTTAGTGCCTACCAGCATCCAGGGCTGGAGCTTTCTGGGACAGAGCTTCTTACCAACTGGTCCCAAAGAATAAGAACATCTCCTAAAACATGAGACCAAATGATTCCAGCTCCTCTGGGTGAGAATCTAACTTCTCCTCCCTGATGTGTGCGATTATAAGAATTGACTTATAGAGCTGAACCCACATCTGACCCCAGGTTTTGTTTTTAACCACCCACCAGAGAAACATGCTATAATGAAAACTGGCTTTCTCCAGATTCCAGTCTAAAAAGTTAGGTAATTTATGGCTTCCCCTCCTCCCCCCACCAAAACCAAAAAAAATTATCATTACACTAGCATCTCAATTGTGGCTTGCTCCATCATATATTCATTCTTATTTTATGAAAATTTTATACTATTTCCTTTTCAAAATCCACAACCATTATTCTCTCCAACAAGGGTAACTATTCTAATGCATTTAATGAGTTGCTTTTTAGTTTTTAATGTATTCTTAAATTGGGTATCTTACATAATAAAAAGGTAATATTTAAATTACCATCACTCCGCTACGCCCATGATTGGGCCAGCGGGTGACACAGGGGGCGGGACTCGGGGTGGCTGGGGTGGTGATTGGGCCGGCAGGACGCTGAGCTCGCGTTGCCAGCAGCGACGCGAGCTCAGCATCTGCGCCATGGCTGTGCTGCGGCACAGACAGGCCTCCGGGGCAGCGAGCCAAGCCGGCGTTTTTGAGGTTTGGAGGCAGCGGGCGGTGGGTGGGCGGGCGGCGCGGCTCCCCGGGAAGGAGTCTGGCAGCAGTTGGGCCGCAGGAGCACGTGGCGGCGGCCCCAGCCTTCCTGGGCGGGAGGCAAAGGCAAGACCCCGGCCTGGGCTCCGGCCGCAAGAGGACCACACCCCCGCCCCACCTCGCCCTAGGGGCCCAGGGACTTCGGAGCTGCCGACCAGCGGACAGACAGCTTACACGTGCATGATTAAATCATGCACTGTGCTTCTAGTATTTTATACAAATAGAAGTTTTAAAATTGTTATAAAAGTTATTAAATTAAATATTTCATTCTGTTTTTTGCTTTTTCCTCATTATATTTTTAAGATCCATTCTTGAAGCTTTGTGTGAATCTAACTTATTGCTTCTATTGTGTTACCATTTCTTACCTCTCCAATGCTCTATATCACCCCCCTTCCCAAGTCCAGGAATGACCAAATCAACCTTTCAAAGGAAAACCAAAGAATGGAGATGTGCCCTGTGATATATATTAGGACATAGTACAAAGCCATGATAATAAAAACAGTACATTCATAGGTCAAGAACAGACAAATAGATCAATAGAAAGCCAAGAGACAGATTCTGAACTTAAAAAGACAGAATATACTAAGGAGAATGCCTTAAAAAATGGAGAAGGGGAGATGGTTCCTAGGAGGGTGTGGGAAAACTGCCTCACTATATACGCATAAATAACTGGGAATCTAACACCACATTTAATGATGGACCTATAGATGAATTAAAGGTAAAATGATAAAGTTATAGTAAGGGAATATATGTAACTTTGTAACCTAGCAATAGAAAAAATATTTTAAAAGAAAATCTCAAAAATGAAAATATAAGACAAAGGTGATAATTTATAAATAATTAAGTATTTCTGTTCAATAAAAAGCACCAAGTGACAAAGTAATTTTTTTGTATTTACCACTTGGTAGTAAGAAATTGTTATTGCTTCTTTTCACTTGACCTGCTCCAAATCCCAAAGAAGATGCATTCATCCTTTCTTCTTCAAAATTGATGAACAACTCAGCCTTCATTCTGTCCAAGCTCTGCATGGTTTTATAGATATTGACTGGAAGCACTTTATCTTTTCAATCTTGCCCAAACTGGAAGCCCCAAAAGGGAAAAGCAGTCTTGGAGAGTTTCCTGATTAAGCAAGAATGTGTGCACAGAGATATTTCACTTATTTCAAAGCATCAGAACATGTAAACTCATTTCTTGCCCTCTGTCCCAGGCCTGATACCAAGCATACATGGAATTCCTTAGATAGTTCCTGAGAAAGAATTCTGAGCTTGCAGAACTAGCAGAGGTTGGGAGGGTTGGTGGCAGCAAAGAGATGGCTGAATTCAAGACCAGTTTTGTCCTCATTTTTAAAACAAGGACCCAGAAAAAAACTATTTGCTATTTAAGGTAGCAAATTGTTTCCAAGCTTCCTTAGCAGCACTGATAAAAAATAAGAAGGCATTCAATCATAGGCACTGAATGCTAGAAGGAACCCCAAGGATTAACATATCCAGACATCCTCCATTGCAACAAGGAAACTGTGATGAAGATTCCTTGGATGACTTGCCCAGTTTCATAAAACTAGTGAACGGAGCTAGGGCCACGACGCAGTGTTAACTCCTTGCCCTGTTCTCATGATTCTCTGACTATATTAGTGAAGATATCTCAAAGTATTAGTGTGAGGGTTGCTCAAATCTCTCAGGGTTGCTGTCACATCTTTTTTTTTTTTTTTTTAGAGAGAGAGAGAAAGGAAGGGAGGGAGGGAGGTAAGAAGGGAGGGAGACATCTATTTGTTGTTCCATTTATTTATACATTCACTGGTTTACTATTGTATGTGCCCTGGCCAGGGTTCAAACCCACAACCTTGGCTTATCAGGACAATGCTCTACCAATTGAGCTACCTGGTCAGGGTAGATATTTTAAATTTTTAAGAAAAAGAGCAATAGTTGACATCTGTCAGAAACCACACAAACTACTAGCTCGAGGTAGTTCACAGTTTCAAAATTAGATTCCATTGCTTTTCATTTGATGACAACATATCTTTGTAAAGCTGGGTTTTCATCTGTCTCTGTGATTAAAAGCAAACACTTGACAAAAGTCAATGTAAAACAGAAAATGAAGATGATAGCATTCAATCTGATTCCAGAGTCTGAGAGTTTGTACAGGGCCCATAGGCTTAGTTCAGGGTCAGAGCCACTCAAGGATGAAGGAGGGCAAGCAGGAAAGGATTATCAAGCGCCAATCTGTGTTCACATATTATGATTGTCCAGGAGAAAAGGAAAAGATATAGAAATAGAATTTCTGGTCTCCAAAAACACTTTCATCCAGTTGAGGACAGAACGCGTTCACAGGACAATTTAAGAGTAATACAGGAGCAATGCCACCTTAAAGGCAAAGTACTGTTCACTGGGGCCAACCGAAGAGAAGGCAAAAGAGGAAGGTAAGTTTTCTGTTTTTGCTACATGCCTTGAGGCCTACAGCTTGAGCTCCTTTGAAGCTATTTACAAGGTGTTTAAGATATGTATTTTGATGATGCTGAGCTCTGTGGAAACTCGCCATTGACTTCTGCAATCGAGTTATAAGAGATTTTATGGAGTATTGGGGTGTTAACACTCACCAGGTTCTCTGAAAATCTTGCCATCCAGACATTGCAAACTGATAGCTATGAGCTACTTTTATATTATAGCCATTGTTTTCTCTTGCTCAAACATTATTAATTTTTAAAATTTTTATTTTAAACCTTTCACCAACAATTAAGGTTTTACCTTTACATCTCTATTTCTAATCTCTCTTACACAGTCAGGTGTCTCTGTCATGCACTGGCATATGGGCAGGACCGCAATCAGCTGCAGCTGATTCATAGTTGCCCCTTAAAGAAGGCCAACCTTGGTCTGATGACGCATTGGCACCACAGGCCTGGCTCCTCTAGGCATCCTGATTTTCAAGCCTACTACAGTGCCACCTGCACACTGTACAGATGAGAAGCATTCTGGAACCCTGAGTGACAAGAAAGACTCCCTCAAAACCTCTTGCTTACTGGAGGCAGAAATGGCCCTAACCTACAATCTCTCAACCAGATCTCCTTTGGGATTTATGGAATGAGGACCTCATACAACACGAAATGCTAGAAAAAGTCCTACGAGAGAAATAATTCTATTCCTAGGTCTATTGCTTATCTTTGGGTGACCTTTAGCAAATCTTCCCAATTTCCCTCATCTATGCAGCTACAGTAACAGCATGTATCTTACTTCATCGGGCTGCAATTACAATAAAATAAAACATTTTTAAATGTTCTCCAAAAATAAGGAAAAACAGTCCTTTTTAGAACACTGGAATCAGCCTAAAGTCATGGGTTCTAGTCCTAGTTTAGTTTCTCCATGAGCTATACATTTCCTATGTTCTCCAGTTTCAAATGCAAATATGGTTTTATTTCCCATGACCTTTGCAAGATCAATCTCATTCATCATTTCTTAAAATGTTTTTCTTGAACTAAAACCTTTATTACTTGGGTGGAACCCAAATGTGAATTAAACTAATAGAGGCTGAAAATGGACTATTGACCTGCGTCCACTTTGCAGGCATGTCAGAGGCACAGCAGGTGGTTGATAAGGAGCTGTCATTGGAAACCTCAGCACCTCCGCTTTGGCACAACGCAGACCTCATCAAGAGCAGAGACTCGGAGCGGCGCTCAGAGAGGAAGAGAAGACACATAAATGACTGGACATGTGCATCCAAAGCGCTAAGTCAGCCGCAGCCGCCTCCTGCTGAGCTCAATGGATCTTTTCTCAGTTGCCCAGAGCCTTGGCTGGAGGCTGCTTGGCAGTGGCTGCTGGGAAGACAATTTTTAGCCCATCGATTCATTTGAGCTGGGCAGTTTGCCCTGGTACTTAGGCACTCAGACAAAAATGTCCTTAATCACTGGCAAAACCTGGAATGGAGGGGGGCCAGTGGCTCACTCAGCACCCCCAGGGCTGCTGGAAGGAGGGTGGTCTAGAAAGCTCTGGGTGCCAGTCCCTGAGAAGTCACAGGCACAAAGGCTCTAAGTCAACCCTGATCTTAGGGTCTGGAGCACTCTACTTCAGAGCACCGCACTCCTTCCTTCACCCTCAGGTAAACCAAGAGCAGCTGGGAGCAGGTTTGCAGGGCTTTGCTCACTGTCTACTCTGTGTAACCTCTCGATCTGTGCTGGGCTGACTCCTACCTATTCCAGGGTGTGCCTCCTCCAGGAAGCTTTCCCTGGCTTCCCTCTTTCTCCCTTTTGGGATCAGGCCCCTACCGAACCCTCCTCAAAACCTTGCTCACTCACCAGTATTGTATCACCAGCACAGCATAGTGTAATGGCCTCTTGTTTACCTTCTCAATACGACTCATATGAGACTCAGCTTCTATTTAATTATCCATCTCTAGCACCTAGCTGAGCGCCTAGCATATGAAACACTCAAATCCTGAACGGCTTCTGGAGGGAAGCAAAGAGAGACATAAGGAAGGAGGGGGATAGGCAGGCAGAGGTGACTACTTTGATGACAGTGAGCCACTGAGGAACAAAACAGTACAGCCAAGCTAGTCAACAAAATCCCCCAAAGCGGTACTAACAGCAGAATCTTGTGTCTGATCGGTCAGTAGAATCAGTAAAAAACTAACCCTGGAGCTGAGAAACAAAAGGTCTCAGTTTTAATTTCTACTCCACTCTGCAACTGCCTACTGCAGGGCCAGACAACCGGTGCGAAGTTTCAGCATCCTCACCTGTAAGCCTTAGGAGGACCAGTTGAGATCATTACTGCAGGAGTATTTTGAGAGTTTAAAGAGTCCTGTGAATGCAAAGGATTTTTAACCTCTCAATCACCACTAGGAAAGAACTAGAACTATTTCCTCTCATTAATTCATAGCTCCTTTCTCCTTCCAAACCTGAAGCCCTATGATTCACATCGGAAAAATCAAAAAAGGATTGTCTGCTCCCTATTTAGGAACAAGCCTTTACGTTGTAAGTAAACTTTCTTCATGAACTAAACACTCCGGAAACAGAGATTATATCACATTTTAATAACAATGATAAGGATGCCTTAAGCAAATATAATGTCAGAAAGAGTCCTCAAAACACACTCAGGTTGAATTTTTATGAGCCCTTCTACAGAAAGGCCAATCAGATAGGATAGCCCCAATTTACAGATGGTCAAACTGAAACTCACTGAGGTGAAGTGACCTGCTCAATTTTGTAAACTTCGGTAAGCATATAAAAGATTGCTAAGCACACGTTCAAAAATATTTACAGAGCCCTGGCCTGCATATCTCAGTGGTTAGAACACCAGCCACATTGATGTTTCTCTTTCTCTCTCTCTTCTCTCCATATCTCCCCTCCCTCCCACTCTCTCTGGAAATCAATGGAAAAAATGTCCTCACTCCCTGGGTGAGAATTAAACACACACACACACACACACACACACACACACACACACACACACATTGGTTTGTTAGTTTTTACAGAAATATAGTGCTGGAAAGGATTGAAAAGGTAAACAAGTCCAACTTCCTACATATGCAGCAGATCCATGACAAAGGATACACCAATAACTAACAAGTCACTTAAACATATTTTATTTTCCAGAAATAAAACCCTTACCCACCAAAATTTTGTCTCAGAGCCAGTTTACTCATAGTATAAGAGATAATAATTAACACATATTTCCCAGGTTTTTATAAAGATGAAAATAGATAATGTGGGTAAAGTACTTAGCAAAGACAATTCCTGGGATATAGCAAGTATTCAGTAAATGTTAGTTCTTATTACCATAATTATCATTAGTCCACTTTTTATTTTTGTTTCTGTTTTTTCGTGTGTATTGGTTTGTTTGTTTTTTTCCTGGATTCTCTCCAGCCTCTTGCACAGATTCATTCACTGTTTTGGGTGAATTGGGG
The DNA here is from genome assembly GCF_951640355.1 of Cnephaeus nilssonii. Lineage (NCBI taxonomy): Eukaryota > Metazoa > Chordata > Mammalia > Chiroptera > Vespertilionidae > Cnephaeus > Cnephaeus nilssonii. The sequence goes on from NC_137082.1 coordinate 80,500,341, forward strand.
AAATTCTATTTTCATGATTCTCTAAGTCATCCTCTGTGGAGTGTCAATTGTTGATCTTAATCTGTCTGCATCATAGAGACTTAGCCAAGTGATGAATCTTCACCAGCTGAATCAAAGACAAAGCATTCTGAGGAAGCCAGATTATTTTTTTCCAGAATCTGAAAGGAGCCTTAAGCAACTTGCCATTTAAATAGCATGATGGTGTGGCATCTAGCATCCTAAAAATGTTGACAAAATTCTTGTACAATCTAGTTTTACCATGCAGACTAGCTTATTGTTTAGAAAACTCTGATTAAAAGATACTACATAAAATGTCTTTTTTTTACGTTAATAATCTCTTTATGTGAGCATGCCCCAGTATGTGAGCAAGAATATACATTGCAATATAGAAAGAAACTATAGAAATTTCAGCTTTTATATTAATGTAATCTTTTCTGTTTGAATTTTATCTTTAGTAAAATTTAGGTTTTTAATATCCATAATCTATTCCTATAGTTGCACATGTACAGAGTTTATTAGTAAATGTACATATGTTTGGGCTTCATGATCATATTTTTATAGGTAAGGCATAGATTTTTGAAACCAATAGTTTATGCAAATCCTGAGATTAGTAAGTGTTTAAAAGTTACTATGTAATCATCTTCACCATTCCCCATGAAAAAACAGACAAGATATGCTCCTTTATAAACTAATGTTGTCGTTTTACTGTTTTGTTTCTATATGGATTTGAAATTTAATAAAACTGGTTCATTTCTCTAAATCTCTTTTTACCTCTCTACATAAAACCTACCTCCTATGGACTATGATCACTGTATAGAGAAAGGGTGGGAAAATGCTACCAACATTCAAAGGAAATATTCCTAAAGGCGAACGGAAAACCAAACCATAACCCAACTGGAGAGCTTGTCCTCCTTTATAGCAGTGGCCCAATCTTAGCTCCACCAGCCAACACCTCCACAGGTTCCCATGGAATGAACTGAGACAAACACCAAATGCCACGTAACTGAGTAAACACCTCAGGCAGGCAATGCTGTCATGAGTGTGGCTCAATTCTCACTTTCATGTCTGAGACCATTCTAGATTCATGCCTACCCTCCAACAATGGAGAAACGAGCTGTGAAAGATGTCTTCTCCATGCTCCTCAGGGCAATTTATCTCTCCCAGAGACAGAGAGGTATTTAGCAATATTTCTGGAAATTTTCTTTCTCGTTGGCAGTTTTATTCCTCCCTTGGTGGTAGTGATGAAAGGTTATAGACAGAATGTTTATGTCCCCCCAAAAATTCACAAGTTGAAACCCAACCCCAAACGTAATGGTATTAGAAGGCGGGGTCTTTGGGGAGTGATTAGCTCATGAAAATGGAGCCCTAATGGGGGGGAATTAGAGCCCTTAGAACAGAGACCCCAAGAGCGCCCTTGCCCCTCCCACCACGTGAGGACACAGGGAGGAGATGGTCATCTATGAGCAGGAAGTGGGCTCTGACCACATGTCAAAGCCACTGAGGCCCTTTCACTTCCCAGCCTCAAGGACTGTGAGAAATAAATCTTTGTTGTTTGTGCCCCTTAGTCTATGGTATTTTTGTTACAGTACCCAAATGGACGAAGACAGTAAACATAGTGATTTAAGCCCCACAAATCTCTGCAAAGACACCTAGGGACACTAGAATCTCTCATGATTACATTGGAGAAATATGTTACCACCCTGACTCCATTCTCACAATTTCCCTGTGACCCGGAAGGCCTGGCAGTCTACATCATGGTGCACTGCAAAGCATATCCTTTCACAAATGGATAACCAAGGTAGTGCTTCCTAACCATTTGTGAGTCATAAACCCTGCAGCAGAAATCCTTCTGAATGTTCACCAAAACATTTTACTTCCCTTCTGGGCACCAAGAAAACTATATTCCTCACCTTTTAAAAATCTAAATAGGGCTATGTGGTGAGTTCTGCCCAACAGAATGTGCAAGGAAGTCACACAGACCAATTCCAGGCCAGCGCCTAAAGTTTCCTCCAGAATCAACCATACTCTTTCTTTTTCATTAGCTGACTGGGTGCAAAGTTGCCAGTGGAGAAATCCAAGGAGGCCCTGCAGAAGAGCAGAGCACTGATGAAAAGAAACTGAGTCACAATTCATGAAAGAAGAAATTGATTACACTGGGCTTCATTTAAATTAGAAATTTCTCTGCTCTGCAAAAGACAGAGAATGAAGAGTCAAGCCACAGACTGGGAGAAAATATTTGCAAAATGCTTCTCTAATTAAGGACTTATATCCAAAATATACAAGGAACTTTTAAAATCAACAACAGGATAACAAATGGCTTAACTAAAGAATAGACCAAAAGACAGCATTAGGGGAATGCAAGTTAAAACAAAAATTAAATACTTATACATACCTCTAAAATGGTTAAAATCCAAAAACTTGCTGGGAATTTCATTTAAGGGTGGCTCACAGAATAGCAGAGTCAGGCCTGAAAAGCTGCGGCCCAGACCAGGCTCCCAGAGGAAGCCTGATTGCTGGGGACCCTGGAGGGATCTCACAGGTCTACAGGAACCAGCTAGGAATAAGGGTATGAAAAACACCTAGGTTCTTCATTTGCTCCACCCTGACCCCTGGCAACCCACTGATCATGCCATCTCCATAGCTTTGTCTTCTCTGGAGTGTTCTATATGGCTACAGTCATGCGGCATTTGACCTTTTTGGATGGCTCCTTTCAGTTGATAAATGTGCATTTGGGGCTCCTCACATGTCTTCTCCTGCCTCCACAGCTCATTTCTTTTCATCATTGAGTGGCATTTCATTGCCTAGATGTACCTCATTTTATGTATCTTTTCATCTGGTCAGGGACATCTTGTTTGCTCCTATGTTTGGGCAGTTGACTTGTATGTATATATGTATAACCCATATAGACAATAGGGTGGTGAATGCCGGGGGGGGGGGCAGTCTAGAAGGGGCCAATGGGGAGAAAGGGGGACATATATAATACTTTCAACAATAAAGATTTAAAATTTTTAAAAATACACTGACAATACTAGTTGCTAAGAAGAATGTAAAATAACAGATACTTTCATTCATTTCTGGTGGTTACAACTACTTTGGAAGATATTTTGGCAGCTTCTTGCAAAACTAAAACCAATTTTACCATATGATCCAATAATTGCACTTCTTGGTATTTACCTAACTGAAAACTTTTGTCCACCAAAAAACCTGCCCATAAATGTCTATAGCAATATTTATTATCACCAAAAACTGGAGGCAACCAGGAAATTCTCCAGTAGATGAATGGATAAGTGAACTATGATATATTCATACAATGGAATGGTAATTGGTGATAGAAACATGATCTATAGAGCTAGGAGACTTGTGAATCTTGGATACATGTTGCTAGGTGAAAGAAATCACTGGTTGGGGGGTACTCCTTACTCTTTTGTTCCAATTGTATCATATTCTGGAAAATGCAGAATGGGTGGGATGATAGGAAGATCAGTGGTTATGAAGGGAGAAAGTTTTTAATAAGTGAAACACCAGGAATATTTTGAGCCACTGAGACAATCCGTTACTGTATATGTGGATACATGACACCATGAATTTGTCAAAACTTGTAGCCTTATACAGCACAGAGAATAAACCTCAAAGTATGCAAATTTTTTAAAAATTCAGGAGGTCAACAAATCTCAGAATGGAATGTGGCAAAACAATCTAACTGTATTACAAATATCTGCAACAACCACACAGATGGGAACAAAGGCAAAAGTTGTTGACCTAAATAAGGGAAGGGAAGGGAAGGGGAGGGGAGGGGAGGGAAGGGGAGGGGAGGGGAGGGGAGGGGAGGGGAGGGGAGGGGAGGGGAGGGGAGGGGAGGGGAGGGGAGGGGAGGGGAGGGGAGGGGAAGGGAACTAAGTCATCAATTATCCATGTGGAGTAGAACATGCTCTCCCAGCCCCCCAACTGAACTGAGCTAGTCATAAATGAGAAATAAAAGTTTAAGCCACAAAGATTTTTAGAGTTGTTAGAGCAGCTAGAACGACTGACTAATACAGATTCCTTTCAAAATATGATGAAAGACATGTTCCCTCTTAACAGAACAATACAGGTATGTCCATATGTACAAAAGCTGATAGGCAGATGACACTTTGCTGGGAGAAATCCTGCACCCAGTGCCAACACAGGGTCCTACCTATCCCCAGGGGTGCTTTGAAATTCTTCCACCATCACAGCCTTCATTTTGAATAGTTTTTATTTGACATATTTAGTAGTTTCCTTCTCATCATGGCCCAAATAATGAGAAATCCATGCTATCATTTGGTCTCTAATTCCCAAAAGGACAGATGAGCGAAGCATGGCAGGCAGTGGTCCTAGGTATCCATGGGGTCCAGTAATGCAGGAACTTTCTCCTTCCCACCTGGAGAAACTGACTGAGCTTACCTGAACAGATTTTCTAGCTTCAACAGTGCAAATAAAACATTTTTAATATGCTAACCTAACCGTCCCCCTTTTATGTTCCCAGACCTGCGTAGGTTATGAAGTAGTGACTGATATTGAGAAGCAACTAAAAAGCAACCGCATTCCACCACTAATATTGCTGTGTATAACCTTGATGCTGGCTATACCATACCCACCCCTAATTTCACTCTCTCCACCCTTCCCTTCACTCACCTTGTAATACAATCAATACCTGTGTTCCCCTAGATGCCCCAGGTTAATCATTGGTACATGTTAGGAAATACAGTATTAGTACCAATTATCTAATTTGGCTGCCTTTTTTAAAAAAATGTGTAGGTCATGATTTTGACATTTTCCCAGTATATGATTTTATTTAAATGATTTACAGAAATAAATGTGTATATCTTTACTTGTATACCTGCTTGTCTGTGAATTATTTCATTATTTGCCAGTAATTTAAGCAGCTTTCTTAACCAGCAATCACAATGCAGCATGACCTACAGTCATAACTCAACTGTGATGGCTAGAAGCTCATGTTTTCCCAGATTTCCTCTCCCTCAAGTAGTTCCTGGAATCACCAGAGAGGCTTATATACATCAAGGATCAGCCAGACACATCAGGATCATCTATAGCTTCTAGGCCCCCTTAGCTCCCCAGAGTGGCCTCTCTGAGCTTGATTAGGTGTCAATTCCAGATGCTGCCAGGGAAGGTGATAAGGTGCCCAACCCCACCCTTCTGGACCTAGACCAGACCTGCTGCCCCTTCGAGCCTGAAATGGCAGCTACTCTGACAGATGACCCGTTGTTCTACCGTGTAGCACTTCTGGAGTTAGAGACTAAGAAGCAATAGTTACAAAAATAAGAGTCATAAGCCCAGAAGTGTAAAAATTTTCAGAGATACAACCAACTCTCAACTCATTTACATACCCCATCACCTTCTCCCAGAAGAGCTGGGTCAGACCATGTCCCAGCTTTCTATGCCATGCTGTATTCAGTTTCCTGAGACGTCTTCACAGGTGGGTCTGCAATCCCTGTGTGCACTGACACATGAACTCAGGGAGAGGAATGTCACTTTGATTTCATTACCTGGACTACACCTGAGCCCCAGCATTGGTGCAGTCAGGGTAGATCGGTACTCATCACACACTTATGTAGTCAATAATAGATATAAACTGGTGCAATAATGAGATTTCTTCAGGAAGCTCACGCAAATTAATTTGTTTAATCACCCTTTATATTTAAGTATGCATACTTATTTATGTATGTGCCTGTGCTTAAGAAATTCACTGAGCTCTGGCCGGGTAGCTCAGTTAGTTGGAGTGTCATCCGATACACCAAGGTTGCAGGATCAATCCCCAGTCAGGGCATATAAAAGAATCAACTAATGAATACAAAAATAGATGGAATAACAGGTCAATGGTTCTCTCTCTCTCTCCCACCCTCCCTCTCTTCCTCTCTCTCTAAAATCAATTTAAATTTGTTTTGTTTTTTAAAAAAAATCACTTAGTCCCCATATGCTGAAGAAGAAATCATTACCTAAGTGGAAACAGAAGTCAGAAAGGAAAGGTTTTTTTTTCAAGTTTGTTCATTGTTAAGAGTGTATTTTTAATCCATCTTGATAAACAGAAAACTAGCTTTATCTACCACACTATGAAATTCTAACCACCAACCATTTGCTTTGTCCATATAAACAGTTAATTTCCTAATTGACCCTACTGATACTACTAGTTTTATTTTTCATTGTCTGAAAGATTTGAACATGGCATGAAAATACAAGTGACTATTAATGCTATATAAAAATATACATAAAGCAATTGTCAGAAAGTGTTAGAATTTCATTCACCTCACACCACACACACATCATATACCATTATGTATAGAACATTAGGGGTCAGATTATTTTGAATGCTACGAAATATAGCTTCTAGATTAAATAATATCATTTTAATTCAGAGTTGAAAAACAGTTAATGGTGTTGGGGCATTGGATGACCCAGTGGAATAAAGAATACATTGTATGTTACCCGAGTTCCGGGTTTTAGTTAACTTCCAAAATAATGTGAAAAATAATGTAGAAATATTATACTCTTTTGGTTTTCTTCATCTATGCAATATTTACTTTGTAATAAAATGATACTAATGACTTGTATAAAGCTTCCTAATATTCAAAGCACTCTCATATCCATTGTTTAACCTGCCTTTCCAACATCCCTGTAAAAAAAGTAAAGCAGATTTAACACTGAGTTTTAAAACAAGGGAAAAGAAGTGCAGGCAGGAGTCGGGAGGCTTGTTGAAATCAAGAAAAATAGAATAATAGAGTCTAGAAATCAGTCCTATAAAATTTCAAAGTCTTTGTTCTCCTCACCTTCTCTAAACCGAAGATCTAAGATTTGAATGTGGCTCTCACTTCCTGAGTAAACTTTGGCAAATTAGTCATCATTCCTAAGCCTCAGTTTCCTCCTATATAACACTAGAGGCCCGATGCATGAAATTCATGCAACTGTAGGCCTTCCTTCCCCCAGCTGCCGGCACCAGCTTCCATCTGGCACCCAGGACCCGGGCTTCCCTTGCAGCCCCATCTTTGTCCAGATGGTCGTCCAAAAGGAGGTTTGGAAGGACGTCCAGTCTAATTAGCATTTTACGCTTTTATTATTATAGACTAGTGGCCCGGTGCATGAAATTCATGCACGGGGTGGGGGGGAGTGTCCCTCAGCCCAGCCTGCACCCTCTCCAATCTGGGACCCCTTGAAGGATGTCCTACTGCCAGTTTACAAGGATCAGGCCTAATCTGGCAGTAGAACATCCCTCTCACAATCCAGGACTGCTGGCTCCTAAACGCTCACCTGCCTGCCTGCCTGCCTGATTGCCCCTAACCACTCTGCCTGCCAGCCTGCTCACCCCCAAATGCCCCCTGTCGCTGGCTTGCTTGCCCCAAAATGCCCCCCCGCCAGCCTGCTCACCCCCAACTGCCCCCCATGCCAGTGTGCTCCCCCCCACCTTCCCTTCCCACTGGCCTGCTTGCCCCCAACTGCCCCACCTCGCTGTCCTGATCACCTCCAACTGACCCCCACTGATGGCCTGCTCGTCTCCAACTGCCCCCCCTGCTGGTCTGCTTACCCCCAACAGCCCCACCCCCCACCAGCCTGATCACCCACAACTGCCATCCCATCCTGGCCTGATCACCCCCCGGCGACCCAAGCTCCCAGCCCCTCCGTTTTTTCAGTGCCTCTGCTCAAGGGCCAGCTGGAAGCAAGTATCTGGGATTTATTTATCTTCTATAATTGAAACTTTGTAGCCTTGAGCGGAGGCCAGGGCCAGCCAGGGCGGGCAGAAGCTTGGCTTCCTCCATCGCCGGGGGCAACCCAAGCCTCCTGCTCGCTCCAGCTCCATGGCCACCGCCATTTTTGTTGGGATTTATTTATCTTCTATAATTGAAACTTTGTAGCCTTGAGCGGAGGCCAGGGCCAGCCAGGGTGGGTGGGAAGCTTGGCTTCCTCCATCGCCAGGGGCAACTCAAGCCTCCTGCTCACTCCAGCTCTGTGGCCGCCTCCATCTTAGTTGGGTTAATTTGCATACTTGCTCCTGATTGGCTGGTGGGCATGGCTGGTGGGTGCAGCGGAGGATGGTCAATTTGCATGTTTCTCTTTTATTAATGTAGATAGGAAAGTTCCTCACAACAGCATTATGGTTTTTGTGAAAATGTACAGCAGACCACGTTATGTAAAAATGCCACACTGTGTAAGTCCTCAATAAATATTCATTATTTTCCTCCTCTGATTATTTCCAGAAAGCCGCAGTCACACCATCACATTGCCCTTGAGTATGAATCTCTGAAAAACCACATTCAGGATTTATCTGGAACTAGGAAGAGATTACTTTGTGAAATCATATTGGGTAGGAAACTCAATGGAGGGGTTTCATTTGCTGGGAGGTTCGGACACTTCTCTGAGCTCTGTCCTGCCCAGCTCTGTGAAACAGCTCGCTTTCATCCACAGGTCTCTACAGGGGCAGCCTGTCTGAGGGATCTACCTGCTTCAAGGATACCTGGTCATGGATGCTCTTGGTATACCTCATCCTAGTTGGCTGGAGTAAAAAGACCCTGTGGCTAAGCAGTCAGGGAAGGGGAGCACTTGACTTTGGGCTGGAATCCACACAGCTACAGAGCATTATGCTTGAGTTCTCTGAGGTTTCGAGGTGCCACATCATCAGAGGAGTCAGATAAGCACTGACCAGGACAAGAGAGACATGGGTCAGAGCCACAACCGACTTCTAAGTGTTGACTCAACAAGGCCTCTTCACCTCTTCGAGCTTTCTAGTTTTTGTACATATAACAAGGGGTATTAGACCCATTGTTATAGTCCTGTGACTCTATGATGCAAAGGGACCTTGCACTTTGGGGCCCAAGGATGTCAAGGAACAAAATCACCCAAAATTCAATAAAGGAACAAAAATGTCATGGGAAATCTAAGTGGTAAAAGCTTCAGTAACATCTGTCATTTGTCAAGGTGTGAACCAGTGCCTGAAAGACTTGTCAACCAGCCAACAAGAGCACTGGGAGAAGCCCTAGATGAGATGAGCAGATTAGAAAGAGGGAGTCAAGTGAGGAGTGTGGGAGAGGGAGGCAGAAGTAAGCAAACCTTCAAAGAAATTTGAGAGTTGCCTGAGGAAACAAAACCAGGCAAGGGGCCAGGAAGCCCCTTCCGAGGGAAAAAAATGTGCTTTGGCCAAAAGGAGAGAAAGGTTTTGGATGCCTGCTTATTCAAGATCCCTCCTTCCTCCCAACCATCTTGTCATTCATTGCCAAATTATTCTTCCTAATTCACCCTAATATGCCTGGAGGATCTTAGGAAAGGCTTTGTAAATGAGGTATAATGTGATGGAGACTTAGGAGATGAGCAGGAACTCATAGAGGTGGGCTGTTGAATTCCAAGCAAAAGGAAGAAAGAGAGCATCTATTTTTATGACGCAGCTCTTGTGTTGCAGATGTTGTGCTAGGTGCATGGCAGGCATCTCATGTAAAACCACACAGCAGGCTCTGGCCAGGTTCTTCAGTTGATTACAGTGCGGTCCCAATGCATCAACTTGTGGGTTCGATTTCAGGTCAGGGTGCATACAAGAATCTACCAATGAATGAATAAATAAGTGGAACAATAAAGCAATGCTTGTTCCTCGCTCTCAGCAATAAATTTCAAAAACAATTTTTTTTAAACCATATACCACCACCAGGAGGCAATCATTGCCCCCATCTTAAAATGAGAAAGAAGAGGCTCAGAGAGGCTAAGTAGTTTACCCATGGTTACCTGCTCCTAATTTAAAAACCTCCTAACTTTAAAACCTATACTAAGTTCACTTTGCAAGTTCTCTTTTCCCACTGCATCTCTCAACACATACAGAGGCACAGAGTTGAAAAAGAATAAGGTTTACTTGGAAAGCACCGCATGCACAGTACAGTTAGATGCGACATGATAGGCAGTCCAAAAGTCGGCTTGAGGCCAGATCAGAAGTGGTCTTGAGAGTTGTAATGCCATCTTGGGGACAATAGGAGACCACAGAAGTTTGGAAGGGATAGCAGAAGACAGACAAGTAGACAGCTAATTAGTCGGGTGTCTGTGCAGAGAGCACAGCACTACCTTATGACTCATGAGGTGTTTACATAATATTATCAGAATTCTTGAGAAATATCATCATCCAGAATAAGTTCAGGTCTTTCCAGGCTACCTCTGTTATCTGTGATTAAACTCCTTTAAGGTCTGTCATCAGGATATTAGGTCTAGAGGTCTAAAGGTGTCATGTCCATCCTCCCAGTTTAAGGGGGGTAAGAGATGCATTTGCAGATGCCCTGTTTTTCTCACCTCCCAGACTCCAGTCAAAAGAGTATTCCCTTTAAATAAAGGGTTCTTGGTGGGGACCTCTTCAAGCTGCCTCCAGACCAGCAGTACTGAGAGAGTCTTCCTTTACCATTGGAATCTGGGATTCATGTTTCTTTCATGTTTTATAAACCATTCTCTCCACTTTATAAACCAAGACCAGACTGTTGTAAGTTCCATTTTTTTTCCACCATGCTCTATACAAGAAAATTGGAAGCTCATGTGTAAAAAAATAAAATAAAATAACAATAATAATAATTATGGGACCAGCACCACATGACAGCAGCAATAACAGCTTTCAAAATCCTTTGAGTGTAAAAGTCTTACTTGTTTTATGAGCCGACACATGGAGCTAGTCTTAAAAATAAAAAATAAGAATGATTTCTTGCAGCTCAGATTTCATAAGAAAAAAAAAATGCATCTTTAATTAAGATTTATGGGCCTCGGTAGGGCCCAGCAAGAGAGAGAAATGGCTCAAGAGTGTAAAAACTAACAGTTAAAAATGGGGAAATATGATTAAGAGCCTTTAATTCCTCCTGCCTCTTTCACAGGGCTTCCAGTGGCCCCAGGCAAAAACAGGCACTTATTGTCTTTAAAACAGCATTATTCTTGGCATAAAATGTTTATGAATCAAGATGAAACTTGTAAGGAATAATAATATCAACCTTACTTGAAAGGCCTCTCTTGCTAGAAACAATATTTAGTTTAATGAAAAAAATTCCTTAGGAGAAAAATAGGCATAAGTATGGGAAGATGCATATAAATTGGTACCTTGCCTGGTATTGGGTTAGCACCTTTCAGTTTTCATAGTGGCTCATGCTTGATCTTGCGGGATCTTCTTAAGAACCTTGAGAGGCAGTCAGGGCAGATATTAGGATCTCTAGTTTGAAGATGAAGATTTTTTTTCAAGATGTTAGATTACTTGTGCAAACGCTGGAAATGGACATAAATAGAAGTCTGATTCTAAATCCAGTGCTCACTCCACTATATCATAGTGCCGTTTCTCTAAGAGTTTATCTGTGCATGTTATTCTATACCCGTGGTCGGCAAACTGCGGCTCGCGAGCCACATGAGGCTCTTTGGCCCCTTGAGTGTGGCTCTTCCACAAAATACCACGACCTGGGCGAGTCTATTTTGAAGAAGTGGCGTTAGAAGAAGTTTAAGTTTAAAAAATTTGGCTCTCAAAAGAAATTTCAATCGTTGTACTGTTGATATTTGGCTCTGTTGACTAATGAGTTTGCTGACCACTGTTCTATACCATGTATACTATATACATTTTTAAAGTCTCATGAAGAACATTTTTTGGAATGTATAATGAGGAAACCCTAATAGTATGTATTTCAACTCCCTAAATATTAAAAATGAACAATGTAAAGTTACCTTGCACATTGATAATGAAATGTCAGTATGGGATAAATTACATTTAATTTGACATAGAAAATGCAATTCAACAAGGTTTAGCCTAAGTCCTTCCTTGACACATTGTTTGAGAATCACATTTGAGAGCAAATCATTCAGAAAATACCTGTAGCCATTAAAAAGACAATTAATTATCCAATCCTATGTTTATTTTAACAAGAGATTGTTCTATTTCTTCTTTCTCTACAAATAGTGTAAGGTATTTTAGAGATGGGACTGTGTCATCATCTGTTTTTACTGTAGCTAATGTTGGAAATGCTGTCAGTATTTGATTGGTCAATTAAGTAGGACTTGCTTTAATTGTTTTAATTACTTATTTAATGTTCAAGTCATGTCCTCTTGAATTCGTACTTCAATATTACTACATAAGCTATCCCTTTCATGATTGCATAGCTTTAATTATGTATCACTCAACCCAGCATCTCAAATTAAAGGTCCAATCTGGTCCTAGCTCTATTACCCACATATTGTTTTATGAGGAGATACCTTACATCCATCTAGCCTTAAGAGCTTGTTCTTTCCAATGAGAAGGGGGAATATTCCATCTGTGGATGTCCACATCCTGCACTGGAATTCTGACAACCATCATTTTGCTCCAAAGATTCTCAAATCTGGTAGTTACTCTTCCAATAACCTCAATGTTTCAGAAAGAGAAGGGAACACCAGAAATAAACAAAATGGCTTCCTTTCCAAAGGGAATCTAATTCAATATGTTCATTACACATTTAAAAAATACTTACATTCTCAACTCTCTCTTGATGAATCACTTCTATGACTTTAGAAAAATATCCTTATAGAGTTAATTATTTTTTAAATGTTATCTATATCATTGAAAGTACTACAGATGTCCCCTTCTTTTCCCATGGTCATCTCCCACCCTGCACCTGCTCCCTCTCCCTTCCCCCAGCCCTTTATCTTCACTATTGTCTGTTTCCATGTGTTATGCATATAAGTTCTTTGGTTTAATCTCTCCCCATCCACCCATCCACCCTTGCCTTTATAAATCAATATATCTAGCCCCAAGATTGCTCCAAAACTCCATCCACAAAGAACCATCTATTTGAGAGACATTGACAGCTGTATATCCAACCAGCAATGCAAACTCATTATATCTGAAATTAAATTTATGATTATGTGCCCTAAACTTGCCTTCCTTATGTTCTCTAACAGTACTTGCTTTATTCATTTCAATTCCTCTACCTGGAATAACTACATTTCTATCAATAGCCCTTCCATTTTCCAAATGATAGGCTTGATTCCCATTTCAATGCTAACTCATGGTTCCTGCAGCTAAAAATAAGCTCTCTTTTGAACTTCTAAAACCTATTGCAATTCTAAATGTTACCCAAGTATCTCAAACTAGTGAGCTGTATGTCAACAGAAATGCCTCTTTTGAAATATCTCTGCTTCAGTATCATAGATGAAAAAGGAGATAAGGGGAGCTATATCCAGAGTTGTGCAACACGACCTAGTGAGATGCAGAAGGAAACATTAAAATATCTAAGTCTATCTTAAAATTAAGAAAATAATTTCATCTATATTTTATATATAATTGCCTATGTTGAACCTTGTGTGAAATATAATTGTATAGTTAACATACAATTCCCTACACTGAGTCTCATGCCCCATGCAACACACAGGAATCCTCAGGAAAGAGCAGAAATTTCTCAAAGCCAAAGGACGGACAGTGGGAGCATCACCCTTCCATTTGCTTGCTAAGTAAGGCCATGTGTTGCAGTTCATTTGTGCCTAATTAAGTGGTTTTATGAGTAATGTTGCCTATTGCTAACTACATTACCTCCATAATAAGGCAAACCTGCTTAAAATATTGCTCCCACAGTTATTTGGAAGAAATTAGTTGATGTTAATAGAAATAATGTAAATACAAAGGAATAATAAGAAAATAGGAAAGCGAAAATACCTATGTGTAGTATAAGCTCTTCATCAAGAATATTATGAAACAAAAACAATGAATTATATAATTAGACCCACTTGCAATACAGATTTTTAACCTCAGTCTAATATAATTATGATGTCATCATACATGGGGAAGACATTTTATAATATTGTGTATTTTATCTTACATCATTTGAAAATTGTATTTTGAGTATTTTTCCAATGTTCATAATTTATCAGTATTATAGTATCTTTTCTAATTTATAAATAAATAAATATTTATATGTTATGGGTGCTTTTTGTTTATTTCTTTTAACAGTAGAGATGCACAATGACATAATTTAGACACTACTGTGTTGGAGACCTGCTTTCTTCACCATGAGCCTTTGGACAACTCTCTGGTGAAGAGGTGGTGGTGCTGGTGGGAGGGCTAAATCTCTGGTGTCCCCCAGAGTCACTGGCTGATTGGGCAACTCAAACCTGCCAGCTCAAATCTAGTGCTTCCATGCACATCACAATGCCCCCTGTACAGATCTCAGCCACAAATTTCCTGTAGAAAATCTGTCAGGCCTCAAATGTTGCAGCATTTTAATGGTAAGACACGTTCTATTGACATGCATATTTTCTCCACGTGAGTCCAGAGCAGCAAGGTCAGAAGGCCTCAGGAAAGCCTAGAACCATAACTTCTCTCTGGTGATTGTCCTGCTCTTCATTATGTCAAAATTCCAGTATCTTGCCACCACCACCACTGCTCCTTAGCTCTGATAACTTTTCTCTTTTGAGACCCTGTATGTCATCTTTCCTTCAGCTCTGATCAAGACCACCCTATTCCATCAGACATATTTTAATAACTATGAACTCAATGGGAAATGGCAGGACTCCCAATTCCCTTCTGCCAAGAGTCTTAGTTGCCTCTTTATAGTTTTGTGGATTCTGAGTGCCACATGATAATATCCAACACACACACACACACACACACACACACACACACACACACATACATACACACACACACAAAGGGAAGTTTAGAGGAAGCCAGGCTCTTCTCTTTCATCAATATCCCCAAACTCTTAACAGGCATGGGCAACTATCTGTCTCCTCATTTCCTCAGTGATAAGTTCTATAGAGAACTAGGGATAACAGCATAGTGTGGAAGGTTTGGGGCACAGGTTCAGGGGCTAGATGGTCTGGATCCACCTCATAGTTCTACTACCAACTTCAGTGTTGAACCTGGGTAATCGACCAAGCCTTTCTGGCTTCAAATTCCTCCTTGCTAACAGGAAGAGGAAACTGAGGCACTGAGAATTTAGTGAGCTAATTCTTATAAAATACTTTAAATAGAGTTATTTTTCACATTCAAACATCTAATAAATGTTAGCATTAGGAATTACTGTTATTATTATCAATTTTCTGTTTTAAGAACTTTAAATACCATCTGTTATTCTCCATATTTATTTGCTTAATGGATAAATAGTTGAATGAATGAATCAATGAATGAATGATGCATTATGTTATTATATCATAATTAGTTTAGAAGTGTGAATTTCTTCCCTTAAACATAATGTAAATTCCTCTATATTAAGATGGCTCCTTATTCGTATGTGTTCTCCACAGAGTCTCACCATGCTGCAAATATATTTTTCCCTTCTCAATAAAGATGGAATAAACACAACAACAAAAAAAGAATATCTGCCAAGCAACCAATGTATAATTTTTCTTGATTGCCCTCAGATTTTCATGACTTTAACCAAGAAAAATGACAACTGCTAACAGGAGTCTGAAAAATGGCATATTTCCTTCTTTCCTATGCAATTTTTAGATGCTTATGTTATCTGTCTTCCCTCCAACATGTTTTCACTCACCAGGGAACTCCCAGCAATAACTCCAAAAGAGACCTTGCAGACTTGCACAGGCCCATCACCAGCATTTCTTTGGGGAACCTCCTACAGTGCCCCTACTGTGTGGCCTCAATCTTAAAAGACAAAATAACGAGGAAATCTTCAGGCTTGAACAGAGCCCTAGAAATCCTGATACCAAGCTGAAAGTAACTGAAAAGGTGAAGATATTACAAAGTATAGGAATGTTAAACACAACAGAAGAAATAGCTCATTAAGTTTTATCACCTGTAAACTGGGTGGTAAGCTATACTGAATCATCTACAGAGCCCTTTCCTGAGCTTGTATTCATTTTAGAGGGGGGAAACTGCTGTAGTTGTTCAAAGACAAGCAGAGAGGTCATTTTGTGCTCAGTGAAAACACAACAAGTATGACAACATTATAGAGGTAATAAATAATAAACTGTCTCTTCTCACTTATTTCTAACACACATACACACACAAAAAACATCTTCAGCTCTCAATCTCATCCTATTTTTCATTCTAAACTCACTCTTAAGGGAGAAAATTTTATCATGAACTTGCTTTTCCACGGACAGATGAAGAAAAGAGTATCAGATCTAGAAGGTCACAAAAATACAAAAGTCCTTCTTGTAACATACAAATCAAGGATGCTTCCCAGAATCATGGTAGATGATGTAAAATGTATTTTCTAAAAACTGTACCTCAAATGCGTCCAGCATATTTTGGCATTCAGGAAGCTTACTCACATAAATTAAATTGTAATATAAAGAACAGATCAGGAGACTCAAGAGCGATATTATGTATAAAAACAAATTTTTAAAAGTTCATAAAAAGGTTTATGAGCAGGATACTCAGAATGACTGCTGAGATAAAGGAAAATCGTGAGACAATAAAAGAGTGAGGTGAGGAATGAAAGATGGTGAGATGGTAATATTTGCTGAGTGAGCAACATGAATAAAAATGTTCAGTGAAGAACAAGTAGAGAGATTTCCTCCAAGCGGGGTGGAGTCGTTTGTGGAATTTCCCCAAGAATAACTTTAAAAGCCTATAAAATAGTCAAAGCATATATTTAAAGCCATCAGAAAGGTGCTGATTGCATGAAAATTAGATGAACCAATATGACAGAGAGTGAGAACTGCAGAGATGAGCTGATCCACAGCCACTCTCTCCCTAGGAGCATTGGCTGCCTGTGGAAACAGGAAAGAATGAGGAACATCAGAGGTAGCTTTGCCAGCTCAGAAGACCACTACTGGGAACTAGGTAACCGCGGACCTGGTGGTCTCATAGAACTGACTTGAGAAAATTCCTACACGACTGATTTCTCCCTTTAAGATAGTCTTCAGCCACACAAAATGGAAAGTTAAAAGACAATCAGAAGCCTCCGAAAAGCAGAACAGAACTTTATCTTTATGACTTTGAAGTAGGCAAAGATTATTAAACATGCTACAAAAAGTGCTAAACACAAAAGAGAGCTGGTAAACTGGGCTTTATTAAACTTAATGGCCTCTCTTTAAGAAAAGAAGCCAGTGTTCAAAAGAAGGCCGCAGAGGGTGAGAAAATATCTGCAATACATGAATCCTAACGAGACGCACGGCCAGCATATATAAAGAACTCCTTTGAATCAATAAGAATGATAGCAGGAAAATGAGCCAAAGACTTGCAAAGAACCTTCTTAAAATTCAAATATCCAAATGACAAATTAGCACAAGTTCATTTGATATCAGGGTGATGCGATTTGAAATCAAAATAAAATACAAACCAGATTGACTGAAACTGGAACTCTCATACCCCACTGATAGGAGTATAAATTATTAATACACCCTGTCTGCTAGAGCTAAACCTATAGTTCGGGGGGTAGGGAGGTGACACAACATTAGTTGTTAAATAAGTCAATTCATATTTTTAAATGACATTTTATTTTAACATATTATTACAACTTTGCTGCATAAGTACATGATCACCAAAAAAAAAAAAAAATCCAAAAAATTGTATATGTATGAATCAAGTTTTTCTAACATCAATTGAGCAAACAAGCTGCATTCTTAGTATTTATGCATTTATCTCCCATGCCACACACATCCCTGGGGTTCTGTATTACAGCTCAAAACGTCAACCACCATTGTGATGTGTGTTACTGACAGAAAAGATTTTCTCAACAGACTTCTCTGGGCCAGGAATAAATGTTTGCAGTAGAAATGTTTTTGCTTTTTAACATTGAACATAATGTATATTTCATTTGGGGTCCATGTGTCCCACCAATATGCTATGTCACAAATAGCTAAAATGGATCTACTTTATGATATTGTCACAAATGTCCATACTAATATTAACCTTCCAACAAAATTATTATACTTTACAGAGTTTCATGGCAGTTATATTTGTAAGTTTATCTTTTAAACAGCACAGATGTCTAAAAAGGAATAAAGATTTCAGGGGGTTAGGGAAAATTAGAGCTGATTGTGCCTTGAAAACAATCGCAGTGATGACCAATGACCACATAAACACACTCATCTATGGGCCTCTCAGTATTCAGATTTACTGCTCTATCTCATCTCCCTCTTCACATCCCAACTTCCCACCAAAGGTCTATATTTTTTTAAAAATCCACAGAAGTCATTACTTTATTAGTAATACCAACAATATGAATGGAGGCGGTGGTAAACTAACGCTTCAGCCAAGAGAGGGCTGAATTTTTACAGAGGTCTAACTTTCCTTGGCTTGTGGAAACTGATACTTACATTCTGTTTGGGTCAAAGAATGTTTTTGTATATAAGATTAATATGGTTTAAGTATTGCCCTCTTTCTGTTACCTCCTTTAAAATATAAGTAGCCTTTACAGGAATAACATGCTCAGTTCGGAATACTTAATGTGTAGGTTTAATTATCAGATTGCCTAAGACCACAAGGCACTGAAAATGATATGTGGGCCCTTACAAGGGAATACAGAAATTGAAAAGTGGAGGGGTGAGTTGGAAAGACAAACATTGCCTCCTTCAAAATTATCTCAGGGAAAAAAAAAAAATAGAAAAACACACAGATTGCTGTTCTCTGCTTGTGGCTGCTCCTTGAACATAAGAAGCCTTCCCATGTGGCATTGGGGTTGACATCAAAACTATAATAAAAAGATACAGAATCTCCTTCTAAGCCAAACCCTGACTGTTAGGCCCCAGGAGGTCAGAGAAGAAGAGAGAGGGGGGCTTCTTCTGTCTCCACTGAAGCTGGAGTTTACAGCAGCCAAAGCCATTTTACCCCATATTTGGCAAAGCAATCCAAAGGCTGCATCCAATCCTGCAGCTAGACTAATCTCAACTTTCAGCACCGTCTGCAAACAGATTTGGGGGTTGCCAAGTGCCTGATTCCACTGGCCAGGGAAGCGTTCTCTATTCGGAGTGCTGCTCTGTTCTTTACTCCAGCTTTGTCCTAGGGCCACTGGGTGGGACAGGTAACACCCACTGGACAGTATTTAAGAGGTGGCAGATGGGCAGGTTCTTCTCTCCTTCCTGGGAGGGTGTTCTGAGGAAACGAAATTCTCTATTAACATGCAAATAAAAAGACAATGACAACTCCTTGCCTGCCCTTAACATCCTTTGGTGAGTTAGTCAGCTCTGAACCTTAGCAAGTACACCCAGCGCTAAGTGAGGAGCCCAAGGCTATCACTGTGAAAAGGGGAGAGAACGTGTAAAAACCATCCAAGAAGAGCAGGTCTATGTGAAGCAAAGAGAATGCTTAATACTCCAGTCTTAGTACTCAGCTTAGTACTTAGAACTTAGCTTTGGGGACAGAAAAACAAGAGTATGGAGCAACAGCAGCAAAAAAACAATGAGAGGAAAACTGTGAAGAATTAGGACTGACCCTTGAAGACTGATGGCATTTCATCCCGAGGTTACAGAGAACCAGGCCCTGCAGAGAAGCGCTGCCCTCGGGAAAAGTCGTCATGAGAACTGTTTCAGAAGGAGACCACCAACACGAATTCCTATAACTCTCTCCTTGCAAGCTCCCATCTACTCCTGACCCCCAGGACTCCAGAAATGCCAGTTCCCTCTGGAACAGGGTCTTCCACAGCACCAACGTGGGTCTGATCTTCACTGAGCTCCCACTCCTGCTTTCTTTCTGTAGGCTAAATTTTTGCATTTTGCCCAGGTTCCAATGTTGATCACTTCCTATTTTTGCCTTGGCTGGTCCCATCTTCTGTGCAGGTATTTCCTCTGAGCCTCCATAGGCTCGGAGGGGTTTGCACCGGAGACAAGCTCAGCTTTGCTTGCCGTACAGTTTTCTGCCTCCACAAATTCTATGGGATGATCTGGGGTGCTGTTGGCCTGGCAGCCTGTGCTGGTGGTGACACCGGAAAGTCTGATAAAGAGAAACAGTCCCATGGCCCTCAGAATACATTGAAAGGGCAAGAGAGGAAGACTCGGAAACGTAGGGACAGAGCTCTGTGCCACCCACAGCAGCCCTGGGCACCAGCAGAGCCCACCTCAGAAGCTCCTGCCTTTGCACATCATGAGGACTTTACTTCCACCTCCCAGCGAAAAGGTGATTTCAACTGATGGTTTAAGGCAGTGGTCGGCAAACTCATTAGTCAACAGAGCCAAATATCAACAGTACAACGATTGAAATTTCTTTGGAGAGCCAAATTTTTTAAACTTAAACTTCTTCTAATGCCACTTCTTCAAAATAGACTCGCCCAGGCCGTGGTATTTTGTGGAAGAGCCACACTCAAGGGGCCAAAGAGCCGCATGTGGCTCGCAAGCCGCAGTTTGCCAACCACGGGTTTAAGGGAATCAAAGTATTTCCCTCCCTCTATTTACACCTAAAACAGAAGAAGCATAGCAGTTCTAAGTCCCAGGGTCTCTGGGAGAGGAAGGTGTGATTATCACAGAGTAATCTTACCCTCCAGAGTGAGGCTCACCCGGCTGCTGCCATGGGGGGACCATCTCATTGGGGAGTGAGGGTGGAGAACATTTTCAGGTTTGGGGGTAATTTAGTGAAGCAGCAGGGTGAATGGCTATTGCAGTTACAGGCAGGGGTGAGCAAGTAATTTTGGACCTCAGGCTAATCCCTCAGATCCTTTGAACTGATTTTTCCTTTTACTCAGGAAACAGAGTGTTTTCCCTCTAGAGAGAGTTTCCAAAGAAGAGTGGAGAAAGAAAAGCCATGAAGTTCACACGAGGTGGGAAGGAGCAGGAACTCCCAGCACCCTTGGCTGAGTCTGCATGTCCCTGCAGCCACCAGCACTCAGGAGCAGTAGCTAATGCTGTTGACACTGAACTCCAGGAATGGACCAGATCCCCATCTACCCATTGGTCTAAAGTTGGAAAAATTAATGTCCTTGTTAGTCTAGCCTCCGTAAGGTTAAAAAAATCCTCACACAGAACATTTCTTATAAAACAACTGGAAAAAGAAAAGCACACAAATAGCTTTCTTAACAAAACAAAGATGCATTTTACCAACTATTGGATGTCCCTACTCTCTGCTCAGATAGTGCTATGTGGGAAAGATGCTGAGTCACCCAGCTGCACCAATCACCAATCCAAAGCAGAGTTTGGATGGCATTGCCTCTGAGAATGGTGACACCCAGACCCTCCCAGAACCTCAACCAGTGGTGGTACTGACCACAGGTAAATTCCCCAGCCTCTTGTGGCTGTGAGCAGGCTTCACTTGAAATCTCCAGTTCCTTGGAAAAGGTAAGCAATGTGTTATCTTGTGGAGGGTCTCCATTTGGCTTTAGAGCATATTGCACACCTTTTTTATTTTTGCATTTGCACTCACCCCTCTAAAGCAATTTTCTCTGTATGGGTGGCTTGTCTGGAGCACACCCACTTGCCTGCCACTTGGCTTCTTCATCTAGTGCTCCAGGCTTATATCCAGGCTTAGGGTCACCGACAGTCCTGTGGGCTTGACAGCTTTTACAATTATCCCCGAAGGCTGTATGTCTCTATCCAAGTTCCTTATAAACTGAGGGATGCCTCTGATTTCTTACTGTTGCAAAGCGATAGTTCTACTCAGCCCACTGTTTCCTAGAGCTCACTGAAGAGACTGTTCTTGGATCTGCACAGTAATCATTAGGGGAAGAGCTCTAGGATACATGGACAACTGTCTCTTCCTCAATGGTCTCTGAAGGCCTGTGAGGCTGGTGAACACTGAAGGGTTAGAGAAACAGTGACATGGGGAGGTTTAAATCAGGGTTTAGGCAGGGAAGCAGTGTCATCACAAGTATCACAGACTAAGTCATTTATTATAAGAACTAGACCTTATATAATTGAGAGAGTCATTGGGGAAGTAAAGTTTTGGAGTGGAAGAATCAACAAAAGATCATTAACTCACCAAGGCGTGACTTCATGAATTGGAGCTTGCAGGAACATCTGGAAGTTAGGAGCACTCCGCTGCTGTACTCTGTGAAGAGGGCTGTACAAGTCTGGAGGTGTTTGACTCTTTGTTACTGCTGTCCCTATGAGTTTGCAGGGAAGGGTCAGATGGCAGACCGTGGATGCTATTGGTCAGCAAGGCTATCTGTTGAGATGGTCAAGAACAAATGGAAACCCACCTGCACCTTTGTGTCTATCTCTCACTACCTCTCATTGACAACAATCAGATCATCTTCTGCTTCACATCCACCTCCCAAATCTCATGCAACTTCACTCTGGACAGCCCAAACTAAGAAAACCTCAGGCATTCCCCCAAGATTCTGAGAAATCTAGTTTGCTATGAAACAAAATGGGCAATAGAAATCCAGTGCATGCGCGTGCGCGCGCGCACACACACACACACACACACACACACACACACACACACTCACAATCTGTAGCCCTTCTCTATTGTTTCATCATCACCTTCCCTGAGGCTCCATCGCTTCATAGCTCCATAGCCCTCCCAGATCTAAACATACCATTTCCTTTTGTAACTGACATTTGTTTAAATCTGATTTCCCCTAGGTTAAGTAAACATTAAGGAGCACAGAATATGTGGGTATATGTTTTCCTGAGAGGTTCATTCTCTTGGTACAGTGTGGTAACAGATGTCTACGGGATGTACCCCTGGATATCCCATGGGATATGCCTATCAATATGTCTGCCAATATATCTTCAGCTAAATTTCCTGAACTTTTTCTTTTGAATCCCCATAACTGAACCAAGGAGAGGTTCTATTGAGGACTCTTAGCTGGCTTCAAGTTTTGAAACAAGGGACAACTAAATGCAGGGATAGCAATTGCCAATACCAAGGCCAGAATTCAGGAGCAAGTTATGACAGGACCAAATAAACTGGACTTTCTTGCCACACAGTTCTGGCAGGCTCCGTCCCTAATCACTGTGATTTGCCCTAAAATGCAATTCTGCCCGCTGGCTGGCCTTACTCCTTACTCCTACATCTCAACTGTCCTTGCTTTTATTTCCTACCCTCTCTCCTTCTCTCTAACCCCTCATCTTTTTCTTCTCCATTTCCCCAAATCCACAGCCTATTAAAGTCCACTGTGAAATATGGACACGGTGTTTCTCATGGTGGCCAGTGGATCACCTATTTCAGAAATGCCCATGGTTTTATAAACAGATTCTAGATCCCCCACTTCAAACCCACTAAATCAGAATCTATGGTGGTGGGCCCAACAATCTGAATTTTTAACAAGCATTCTAAATAATGCTTATGCAAACCCAGTTTTTAAAAAGCACTACACTAAAGGCTTTAAGAAAACAAGTTTATGTTATTATTGGTTAGCCCCTGATACATAATCCTTGTGCCATCAAAATATTGTTTACCCTGTTATTTAATCTCCTAATTATATTATTCAACATGTTTTGTTTTTGTTGAAAACAGTCTTCAGCAACCAAGAGGACAAGCTTCCAAAGACCACAGTCAGTTGGTAACTGGTTGCCACTGGAAAAAACTTGTTAGGAGGTAGTGCTGGGGTGGGGGAGGGCATCCCACATGTATAGTCTGCAGTGGAGGAAGGCTTACTAGTAAGCTTCACTCTCTTGCTCTTTCCTCTGTAAAATATTCTCTTCCATCTTAGAAATCTTGATTATTTTCTATTCTTTTTATAATTGTTTAGGCTTCCTGAGTATCTTAGGCCGCCATAAAAATTAAAAAATATACCACAGCTGGAGGGGCTGGAACAACAGAAATTTCCTTCTCACAGTTCTGGAGTCAGCAAGTCCCAGATCAAGGTCTGGCAGGTTCAGTTTCTGATAAAGCCTCTCCTCCTGACTTGTAGACAGCAGATCTTCTCATTGCGATCTCATAGGGATTTTCCTCAGAAGACACAGAGAGATGAAACTCTGTCTTTTCCTATAAAGACACTAATCCTATAGGATCAGGGCCCCACCCCTATGAATTCATTTAACCATAATACTTCTGTTAGGAACCCCATCTCCAAATACAGTCACATGGGTGGTTAGGGGTTCAACATTTGAATTTGAGCGAAGCAGAAACATTCACTCCATAGTGCTGGACCTAAAGACAAGATGTGTGGCACTCAGACTCAAAAGGACACAGGTTATCTTCAGATAACCTTTGGACACAAGCCAAACAACCCATTAATCTAAATAACAAATGTAGAGCCTCCTTATAAGAATACTGATTAACATTATGTATATACTAGTAGCCCATTTGCAGGAAGAATCCTGCAAGTGGCCGCTGCCTTTGCGGCCGCTGCACCTGCACCCGCTCGCCACTGCCACCCGCCCTGTTCCGACCCGCTCTGCCCCGCCCGGGCTTTCCCTCTGGCAGCTACCTTGCTTTTCGCTTTTCCTCCCTCTTCCTTCTAAGTTGTCTTCAGTCTTCACTCCTCCCTCCCTCAGCGTATGCAAATCAACCACCATCTTTGTTGGATAATTTGCATACTCGCCCTGATTGGCTGGTGGGCGTGGCTTTGACTGGTGAGCATGGCTTGGGTGTAGTGGAGGTGTGGTCAATTTGCATATTACTATTTTATTAGGTAGGATCACCACCTCCATCAAGACCTTCATCTTATAATGGAATAATTCTCAGGCATCTCACTACCTTATCACACACAGAAGGAATTTTTCAGCCATTCTTTTTTGGAGGTACATCATTTGTAACTGGTGGTTCTTCGTCTTTTGTTCTTGGCCTTGCCCTCTCTCCTGAGCTGACAAGAACATCTACTGCAGGGTTTCTCAGCCCTTGGCACTATTGACATAGGGGTTGGAAAATACATTGTAGGATGTTCCTGACTACTAGCAGGTAACATCCCCCGCCCCAATTATGTCAACAACAAAAAATGTCTACAGGCTGCCAAATGCCCTTTTGGGGGCAAAACTGACTGTGGTTGAAAACTACTTAATCAAAACATTAGCTTCTTTATTTTCCCCTCATTTCTAGGGATGTGAGGATCCATGTGACTTTGATCTTAAGCAAAAAAAAAAGCCTAATTCCCACTCTGTTTGTGTCACTGTTGGGACTCCAGGAAAAGAATAAATGTTTACCAGTCTTTACCTGTAAATGCCATAAAGTGCAACCAGAGAGTTTCTGAGGTGTCAGAGGAACTGTGCTTAGAGATTCTAGACCAGCCACAGATGATGTGAACTTAGAGCACTGACTTTGCCTTTGAATATTTTCATTTAAAAGTGAAGGGGATCTGATTAGGGTTCGTGAGGGTCCCTTGAAGCACTAGTAGTCCATGAAACATTCCAATTTCTATATAAAACATCAGCAAATATTAATAACAATTATACTTCTGATTCACAGTCTGAGTGATTAAGGTGGAATCTGAGAGTTGTCTCCAGGATGGAGGCAATAAAAGGCACCGCAGCGTCTGCTCTTCTAAGTAGCTTAGTGTGTTGGTCAGGAAGAGCTTGGGTTTGCAGATGACAAAGTTCAGGAGTTCAACGACATATGGACAAAGCAGGGAAGACTTCACAGAGGAGATGGGAATTAAGCTGAGCCTCAGAAAACTATTAGGATAAGGACAAAGAGAAAAGAGTGCTTTGATCTGCTGGCAATGGATGTCAACCTGGCTGTATATTAGATCACTTTGGGAGGTGTTTTGCTTTTCCCTCTGCCTGGGCTTCACCCTACACCAATTAAATCCAATCTCTAGGGATGAGTCCTGGGCACTAACACTTTTTTTCAAAGTTCCCAAGTTGATTCTAATCTGCGGGGGGGTGTTGAGAATAACCACTAAGCAAGGCAGAGCAAGATGAGTAAAGCTTTCATTATTTTAATGTTATAATAACACTTAGCACCTGCAAGGTCTTTTCATGCTCTTGGCATTTAACTTGAAATATATATTAATTACTTACCAAAAGAAAATACCAAAAGGCCTTGCCTTGGCCCCGACCTTAAGCAGGAGCATGAACACCTGGGGGCTGCATGGGCACCTCTGTTGACAAATGCTCACACCTGTGCCTCCTCGCCCACCCACACAGCAGGAGGAATGAGAGCTCCTCCGAGGCGCTCCTAACCCTGCACACACATCCACTGCAGGTGCTTTTCTAGTGCAAGTGTCCCTCTTCACTTTCCCCCGACAGAGGGTGAAGCAGGCACTGTGATTTACTCTAAGTTGTGTTCACAGTAGTAAGCACAGTGCCCAGTACATTTTGAGTAGCTGAAAGAATGAATGAACAAATGAAGACACTATAGTCATCCAAGGGTACCAACTCAGCTTTGGATACAGGCTAAAGGATTAGATTTTTACATATAAGATTTTTCCAGCCAAGGGGTTGCCAAGAGTTACAACAAAATAAACTGTCTTAATTCAGAACTTCATACTCCCTAATCTGTCTGACATTACTTTGAGGTGTCCTTTCATTTTCTTTTCCCTGAGAGAACATTTATCGGAGCATGTAAATAAGCCAGATAAGAAGATTTCACTTTAGAAAAAGCAGAAGACCCGAGGACTAGGGGAAGACTGTTCACTGTTGGAAAATATTTTGTTTTAGAACCATGTGTGTATATAATCTATTCAAAATAACATAAAATAAATATAAACAGCAGAAGAGATTTACATTTGGGTTTGACAAATGTTTTTCTTATCTACACCAATTCCAGCCAGTCAGTAGTGGTGAGTAAGCGTGCTGTGTTGAGAAGGATTCTGGGTCTAAAGCCTTGCTCAAGAAAAAAAAAAAGTGCCATAATCAGTTAGTAATGTCAGTCCTTATGCTCAGAGAAGAGATGGTAGCACTGTGCAGTTTCCTTCTTTGGATTAATGTCATGAACACCTTGCTAACCAATCAGATTAACATATCTCAATTGGCCAAATATACTTCCATAAATTATGATATTTTGTGCTATCCTCAAAAGTCACAGGGGAAGAAAGCAAGCCAAGGTATTATTATTATTCACGTTTTATAAAGGTGAACTCTGAAGCTAGAAATCTCCAAAGCTTGTTGAAGTGTGGCTGACTTGTTGAGTTCATCACGTCCGATAAGCTAGTAAATGGCAGAAGTCACACCAGGGCACACCTTCTGGGGTCATGCATCCAAGAGTTTTCCTAATAGCCCATGTAGTATGAAAGCAACAGGTTAGCTGCCTTTTTTTGTCATTGAATTTATTGGGGTGACATTGGTTCACAAAATCATACAGGTTTCAAGTGTAGAACTCAACGAAACATCATCTGCACACTATAGCTTGCACCCATCACCCCAAGCAAAGTCTCTTTCCATCATCATTTTCCCCACCTTTGCCAACTTCCACCTAGCCCCTACCCACCTTTATCTCTGGCTATCACCACACTGTTGTCTGTCTATGTGTTATAGGTGTGTGTGTGTGCGCGCATGCACATGTATGTGTTTTGTTGGTGTTTTTTTTTTTCTCAATCCCTTCACCTTCTTTTACCCAGCCCCACAACAACCCTCCCCTCTGACAGCTGTCAGTCTCTTCCATGTATCCATGCCTCTATTTCTATTCATTTGTCAGTTTATTTTGTTCACTAGATTCCACATATAATTGAGGTCATATGGCATTTTCTTTCTCTGACTGACTTATTTCACTTAGCATAGTAATCTCCAGGTCCATCCATGCTGTTGCAAAAGGTAAGAGTTCCTTCTTTTTTTTTTTCGGCCAAGTAGTATTCCATTATGTAAATGTATCACAGCGATCCCACTTCTGAGAAACACTAATTTGAGAGAATATATGCACCCCTATATATATTGAATATATATAGAATATACTGCAGCATTATTAACAATAGCCAAGATATGGAAACAGCCCAAGTGCCTATCAGTAAACGTGAATAAAAAAATCTGTGGTACAGGTTTACCTCTTATTGGAAGCAAAGGTGAGGCGCGAAAGTGACTATAAAGATATTACGACTAGTTCTCCATAGGCTAAAGTTAGTTAAGTAAGACTGCATGCAGCATTAAAAATGGGAAGATACTTGAGTATCACTGACCCATTCCTTAACTCTGCCCTTTAAAGCCAATGCATTCTTTCAGGGAGACACACCTAACTGAAGGCTGAAAGTCTGACTTGCTGACTAAGGGCCTCAGGTAGCTGAGGAGGAGAGGGGATTAATAGGGAGAAAGAAATAGCCATGCTGACCTAATTCACAGGAATGTAATTACCTAACGAACCATTGTAAAGTACTTTGAAAACAAAGTGTGGTCTAAGTGCTAACTAATATTACTACCAAAGCTAATTTCATGTTGCTGTGCTATAGCCAGGTTCCCAGAATGCTCACCCCGCTCACCTTTCACAGGCTGCCCACTCCTGGAGGCAGCATGTTAAAAACTAACCAGTCACCACACCCATTTTCCCCGACCTACTCCTGAGATGCACCTTCTCATCTTCTTTCAAGGCTGTAACTTCACACCTTACCCAATCATGAAAGAATCTCGGGCTCATTTTTGGCATTCCACAGAATGTCATTAAAACATAACCAGAGTCCCTCTTTCTTTAGGATCAGTGTTTCTTTGTGACTGTCCTACCTGAGCACAGAAGCCATGCCATAGGCCAATGGCTATTCAACAAATGCTAATAATACCCTAGCACCTCATAATTGTCTAGCCCTTTTATTTCTGCAAAGCACTCTCCAAGCTCTTCTCCCATAAAATCTGTCTGAGAAAGACAGGGCAGGGCTGATCACCAACAAAGTAAGAGTTTAAGTGACTCAAGTTGCTATTAATATCGGAGTGGGATTAAAATATTCAAGTCTGCATTTACAGCATACTAGCCAGCGACTGACAGATCAGAGATCTTCAGCAATATTTGCTGAATTGAGGCATGAATGGACACAATAATGAAGAGAAAAAGGTGCCTGTTGGAACTCCCAACCCAGTGCTCTTTGCATTTTGTCACACGGATACCGTATGCTGTATCAGAGAACAAAGTTCTAACCTGACAAAATGCTAGAGAAAGATTTCTGCTCCCACTTCAGTAATGTTCTGAACTGGGTAAGTAGAGAGGGTGCCCACAACAAGCCCCGTTTCTGTGGGGTTGATGTCCTATATCCACAATCCTTCAGGGAAGAAAAAATGTGATTAAAAACTGACCATTATTATCAGAGAGCGTTTATTGAGGGCCAATTATAATAACTACTCCCATTTGAAACTGCTTTGCCATTTGAAAAGCACTTTCCCATCCATTAGTCTATTTGATCCTTCTAATAATGCTACGGAGACTGTGTCATCATTATCCCACATCTTACAGATGAGGACAACGAGCAGGAGGGAGGCTAGGAAACCTGGCCGGGGTTAGATAGCTCATAAACAGACCTGGTCTGCAAACAAAACGTAGCGTCTTCAAAGTCAGCACTCCTACTGCATTGTGCTGTCTTCCAAAAATGGGAGGCTCATCTCTAGGACCATTTCCAGAAAAATGCCAAATTCTCCATCACCTTCATCTCCTCTGCCTATGCCTCCTTGTGTCCACAAACTACCACCCAGGCATCCTCCACTTCCCGACCAAGGCCTCAGCTGAGTAGCAAGTGTAGGGGTATGGGGCTTAGAGCTCATCTAGTAGGATCCTTTCTCTTTATAATGCCTTTTTAAGATGACAATGTCTTCAAGTGTTACCTTCCCAAAGCCCGTTGCCTGCCAAAGAAAATGACTAATGGAGGAATTTAGGGAATGTAACAGAGGAGCAGTTTAGGGGCAGGGAGGCAAGACTGAGGAATGGCAATTCTATGTTTGTGAATTACCAACACAAAGGAATGAATTTCCCTAAGTTTTCAATAAGATTTGTTCATTCACTCCTTCCTATCATTGTGAGTGATTAACTCTTTAGGCATATTGAAAGATGCTGCAATATGAAAATATATAAGAAGGAATTATTTTTTAATTTTTTTAATGAATGTCTCCCTTCTCTCCACAGATTGATCTATTTTATGTGGCTTTTTGAACCTGAGACGAGGTGGCTCTCACCCTGCCTGCTGCAGGCAAGAGGCACTGGCTCTGGAGGGGTCACCATGTACTAGAAAACGGCCTCGTTTTAAACTTGGCCAGTATCTTATTCTGTTTGTTGGTTTGAGTTTTCTTCTGTTTTGTTTTTTGAAGAAAAGCTTGTGACTTTTTATTTGTAACGCAAAGAAACTCAGACAACTTCTAAAGATCAGATTAAGGAAGTTAGGTCCTCCCACACCACACCCTCAGGTTTACTGTCCACTCAGTTTATAGAGAAAGTCACATGGGAGGGGGAAGAAAGAATGTGGGCTTGAGAATCACTACTAGAAAAGAGACTGAGGATTGGCTACTAACACAGACTTAAGTTACTGGAAGCAAATAGGCCAGAACTTGCCACGGTTAAGGGTCCTGTATTGTGAAAGACAACTGTGACTCCTTTAGCATAAAATAAACTTTGAGCCCCCAAACTGGCATGAGCAGAAAATAGGCAACAAATGCTCCATAGCCCTCAGGGAAGGCAAACCCCTCCCCCTCCCCAACACCAACTTCAGAAGGGGTCACAGGAAAAACGTTCAAAGAGGGGCTGACCACAACCAGTGCCCCAGGGGATTACTCCCAGAGACATAATCAAGTCTCATCCCGAGCTTCAGCCTTCCTCGCCCTGGAGAGGACCCTTTATAAGGACCGCCCAGCAGGATTTCACAATTGCTGGGGAACTTGGCAGATGGGAGTTTTTAATAGCTGTCATCTTGTCCCTACTTTACAATGTACATTGGGGGTGGAGGGTGGAATGGGGGTGAGAGGGCAGAACACTTGTTCTCCGAGTTCATAAGTCAACAGATCACAGGGAGTCAGCCTGGGACCTCGTGGGTAGGGTGTGCATCACCCGGAGTTCCTGAGCAATGAGCTGGACTCTGGGTGACTCCACGGGGCTGGAACAAGTGTTCTGTGGAGGAGTGAAAGGGCATGCGATGCTCAAAGGAGTGGGCCAATTCAGAGATCACTAGGTGCTCATTATAGCCCGTTTCCTGTTCCCTCTGTGCACACAGTGAGACTTCATATTCCAGCCACCCTTGAAATCTCATAGGGCCACACTCTGGTTCTGGTCAGTAGAAGACAGTGATGTGTAACCATGGCCTGGTCCATCTCCTCTCCTTTTCCCCATCCACCAGCTAGAAGGGAATAACTCGAAAGCACAAAGAATGGCAAAACCACAGGTGAAAGGAGTCTGCAATCTGAAAGCATCACATGGAAGAGCCCACCGAGCACTGTGGCGAGAAGGCATGGACTTCCTATTGCGTTACAGGGGCTTAATCACAAGGAACAACAACAGCCTGTAATTATTAAAATCGAGAGTCACACCATTAAGATTTTAGGATGTCACTGTTTTGGAAGTTGGTGTCACCTCATAATACATACAATTATATTTTGAATCCTGGGGAAACGGTTTGAATCTTATTCATCCCTGTGTTTCCTGCAGCTCCTGAAATAGCTCCTGATGTACCTTCTGTACAGAACAGGAGATGAAAAACATTTTTCAATAAATATACAAACAACTTAGTGAAGAGAGCTTCATCAAGAATGGCCAGGGACAGAAGTCAGATTCTCTCTATCAAATCCAATAGGGAAGATTCCTTGGCTGTTTCATCTGCATGTGTTATATAATTTCCTTCTCATGCCTATGAGAAGGAAATTATATAACACATGCAAAGTACTTAGCATGAAATGAGCATTTAATAATTAGCAGGATGTTTTATTATTAGCTGTGAACTCTACACAAAGTGTTTTCTTAGATAAAACAAACCATGTCTCTGAGAACAGAGAGGAACTAGTTTTCTTGAAATTAAAACCTGTGTCTGATTCATGTATATCTGAAAGGCTCAAGCACAGTCTTACATACAGAGTTGGAGGTGAGGTTGAATTGTATTATGCAGAAGGGCAGGGAGAGGAAAAATTATTTGAATGGTATTAAGAAGAAACACAAAAGTGAGCATGTAGATAGTGCTAATAAATTATTCTATGGATGATTTATTATTTCTGTAAAATTTAGTGTTTGTGGTTTTGAATCTACATTGAAAAAAAGTATTTACTCTCACATTTAAATTCACATTGTATAGCTAATTGTCACAAACAGCCCAAAATTGCAAAAGGTCAGAATATTGCCCAAATGAAATCTGTGTAAGGGACAGGATATAATAAAAATTCATGGAGTGACTTTTATACAAACCCCAAATTATTTGAGAATAAACCTACAGAGAAATCCATTGATCATTTCCTACTTGGAACATTAGGAAAACGCCTGAACACTGTAAGTCCCTAGGAGAGTTCCTTATAGGCACTTGGGCAGAGTTAAAAGTCTATAGAAATATTTATTTTTTTCTAATGTTTTCATATGATTCATATTAATAACAGAATTCAGTTATGAGAGGTAGAGAAACAAATTATACTAGCAATCTGTTGAAAATTCAGTCACAACTTGAATCTAAAACTAAAGTATAATATAATGTATCAAAAATGGATTTTGGCATCAGCATTCATTTACTGCCTAAAGAATGGGGTGAAATACATGAAATAAATCCAAATAGAACAGCGATTTTCAACCTTTTCCATTTCATGGTACACATAAACTAATTACTAAAATTCTGAGGCACAACAAAAAATCTACTTTTTGCCACTCTTGGAAAAAAAAAAGTATAATTTTGATTCCTTCAGACCAAATGGCTATTGTTGTGTTGGCTGCTGTCATTTTTTTTTTTTTTTGACAGTTTAAGGGAAAAGAGATCAGTGCCCCTGACTAAATAGTCAGGTATTGCATGTTTTAAAAATTCTTGTGGCACACCAGTGTGCCATGGTGTACTGGTTGAAAATTGCTGGAACAAAAGTACACATCACCAAATATGCTTAAATGCCACTGATTTAAACAGAAATTTCAACTCTGCAGCTCCCTACAATGAGGCATACTGGGGAATTCCAACCCCAACCTCTTTCCTCTCCTGGGTAAATGAGTAACCTGGGTCTCTGGGTGCTGGGGATGGGTTACCCAAGCATATTCCCAAACATTCCACATTCTTCCGAGAGAAGATATTATCACTTCTCAGTGTGCAGCCTTGTTATTAATTTAGGTGAATCCTGGAGGAAGAGGGTTGTGGGCGGACCTCCTGTTTCCTAAGCAGCCACGGCAGTGAGTGGTGTGAGGTGGAGGTTGGGGCAGGGATCCAGGACGAGCAATTCTGGAAAAGGTGATGATGGAAGGATGATTTTGCATTGGCTTATGGATGGGCGTGTTGTCAGGTCTGGACTACAAGGCTAGTAAAGCATACCGGTTCTTTCCCTTAGCCTGACGGGAAGCCAAGCACAGGGTTGCTGAGAACTTGTCCCAAGATTGTACTGAGAACACTTGCCCTGCCAAATGGGAACTGATGACCTAGGAAGGTCATGTTGATGGGAGCTGCAGTCCACCTGTGATTCCGGGGTTTGGAGGGCCCTGGGAGCAGATGGCATGGAGAACTCGGAAACTGAAATGAACACTGGCAGATACCATCTACCTAGGCAACCTAGAAACCTGCATTTCAGAATGTCTGCTGCAAAGCAACCAGCAGGACTCAGCAGAATTGTCAAGGTCACAGAGGGTTAATACAAATGGCCCTGCTAAGCAGAAAACACCAAGGTAGGAATTGGATCCTGGAGGAATGTTCTCTATCTCCAGCTATCCTTCCCTTGGAAGTTATTAGTCTTTGGCTGGTTCATTCATCCATCCATTCATTCATCACTCAATATTAAGCACTTATTAAATTAAGGGACTGTAAAAGTCCAGGCACTGGGGGAAAATCATAATGAAAACAACACCAGTCAAAGAACAAAGATAGGCACAGCTCTGTCCTAACAGAGCTTACAGTCTACTGTTGGTGGGCGGACACGGGGAAATACATTTTTTAAAATGAAAGAAAGGGATGTTGTTTGTCAGATGATGATTAGGGCTATGGGGAAAATAAACAAAGGAACAGAGGGCAGCAGAGGGAGAGAGCTGCTCTTTTACATAGAATATGCAAGGGAGGGCTGCTCGAGAAGGCGGCATTGCGCAGAAACCGAGGGAAGTGAGAGAGAAGTGTGCATCTCTGGAGAGAGAAGCCTTCCAGGAGGTGAGTGAGCTGGTGCAAAGGCCCGGGGGTAGGTGCATTCTTGGAGAAATATAATCATCTGCGGGCCATTGTGGCTAATTGTGAGGCCAGTGAGAAGACAGATATGGGTTGATGGATCAGGGACTGCCTTGTGGACTATTTAAGCTTTTTGTTTTCGTTAGTTTGTTTTGGTGAGTGATTTGAGAGGCTGTTGGAGGGTTTCAAGCGAAGGTGTGACATAATAGTTACAACTTGAGTTTTAAAATAATCACTTGGGCGGCTGAGTTGAGTCTGTGCGGGTAAGGGTGGACGCAGGTAGACCTTTGGAGACCCTGTGACAGGAATCTAGGGATAGCAGGCAAATGATGCTCTGTGTCACATCCCTGGGGCCTACATGGGGGTTCAGCTACAACTGCGATGAAAAGTTACCACAGCACTCCTCCAGCCCAGCCCCGGGTCAGATTCTCTGACTGAGGATTTTCCTCCACACACTTGGCAGCTTAAAAGTACCAACCACCAGAAGTCTGACACCCAGGAGCAACCCTCAACCGAGCAGGGATGCAAACTGATGGATACATACCTCACCTTCCCAGCCCTCAGTGGCTTTCCTGGACCTCAGTCGGCAGCGGAGGCTCATTCACAAGCCCACAGTGGTATTGTACCCAAGTTGCACACAGCGTCACCCGAAGTGTTAACACACTTTATCGCCTTTTCTCCTTTAGAGATTTTCTGCCTCCCAGATCACCACCCCCCCCCCCCCATCCCACCTGCAAGTATAGGGTTTCTATTACATCTTTCATGAGCCAAACTGACACAAAGCGAAGAAGCAATTACCTTAGGACGCATCTCGCTACCGGATGCACAATGGATGGAGACAGTGCAGATGCTCACAGACACAGCGCAGAGCTCTGGGGGGTGATGCTGAGCGTTGTGGGCAGTTTCCCGGGAGCCTGGAGGACCGTGCACACTGCACCAGGGGCCGGCTTTTCTGGTGATGTGCTGCAAAGCACACCCCAACGCTGCCGGCGCTTTCCGTCTTTCACGTCTTTTACCGTAAAAGTGAGCCTCCTCCTCAGACTGCTTGTGGTGAGAGAGAACAAGTGCAGCGAACAGTGGATTTTGAGGACGTCGACGTCATGGACTTCGGATTTAACTGGCAAAATTTCCGCTCCGTATGTCATAGGTGAACATGAACACCTTGTTCATTTTAAAATGCTTTAACTTAGATTTGCTCATAATTAAATTAACAGGATATTTTTTTGTTATTAATTCACTTATTTTTTAACAAATTTTAGCAAATAGGCCATATGTTGGGAAAAAACGCTGCAGTAATTTCGCAGACATAAATATTGCATATCTACCACTATATTCTACATATTTAAGACCAAGAGTCACCGCTGGTAAGCAATTTTCGGCGTATGATTAGCACGTGATCACACCAAATAGCCTGCAGTGATTGGTTCTTCTGTTGCAGGGCGTGACTGTCTGTGGTGTTTAAGGCACGTGGCCCGTGTTCCCAGCACGTGGTCCACGTTCCCAGTTTTAAGCCAGGTGTTCCTAGCACATGAGCTAAGCCAGGCCCCAGCCTTGTGCATTTTTTATTTGTGGTGACTGGCAAATGCATGCATTTACTAGACCTATTCGGTATAAATTTAACTGTAATACATATAGGAAACTTTTCTGTGAAATGAAACTTTTCATACATACTTCATTTTAATTACACAAACATGTCTGCATAGGTAAAAACAGGTTAACTAATTTGTCAAGTTTTTAACATACATTTTCAGAAAACCTACTTTATTATGTAACAGACTTTTGTCTTTAACGGACACCCCCTCACCCAAATTAGTCCATTATAAGGAGGTTTTACTGTACTGATGTAGGTCTTAAAAGTGTAGCATCCTAAAGAGAATTTTTGAAAAGTTGAGGATGCCTGTACTTGCTCTCCAGTTCTTGTCCCCACATCTACATTTGGGGGGTTCCAAGTGAACATGTCAGGTAAGAGGTGACAGTAGCTTAAACAAGGGCAGGAGCTCACAGGAGATGTTGAGTAATATGCATGTGCTGTAGAAATATAATAAAAGCGAAAAAAAGTATTTGTAGTCTTAGCCTCTTGATGTATATTATCCCTGACAGTTGATTCTGCTTGGATATATTGGTACATTTGTATAGTTTTGATGATAAAAGAATAATACTAAACATACTACATTGCAGTTTAATATTCATTTAATATGTTATGATTATCTTACTTTTCAGTAAACTCAGTGAATGTACTTATAAATTCTAACACAGGTTCATTCTACAGAGTATTTTCTACTCCACATAGCATAAATTCTAAACTAATTCTCCACTGTTGAAGATTTAGTTTATTTCCAATTCCTCAATACTATTAACAACACTTCAATGGACACCCTTGCACAAACATCTTTGAGCATTTGTCTGATTATTTCTTTAGGATAAATTCCTTACAATGAGACTTCTCTGTCAAAGCATGTTTACAATTTTAAGTACTTTCCATGTTGCCAAATTCTGCCACAAGCTTTTAAAATTTACATTCCTATGGGAGTGTTTCTCTTTCATCATGAGCAATACTCTAGTGCTTTTTGAGAGACGGGGTGGTGAGGGAGGGAGTGAGGGAAGGAGAGGTATTCTTGAACACACAACTATCTCTTTATGTTTCTATTAGTCTCATTTGATTTTAATTTGATGCTTAATTTTTAGAATTAGTGGATTTATTAGCATTTAATTAATTGAAAGATTTCATGTGGATTTATGAACACTCTAATATATAAACCATTTTTAAAAAACTCTTGTTTTTCTTATAAATAAAACATTACCCACCAGAAACTCTGTACCATTTTCTCATTGGAATCCATATCCTGATTTCATGTAGTCTTTTATTAAAGAAATAATGCATTTCTCATAGGCATTTGATAGACCAAAGTGGCTTCCATAATTTAGAATGACAATGAAAATTTTCCAGAATTGTATCACACAAACCTTGGTCACAAAAATATTAAGCTTACTTTCATTTTCAAAATCTTTGTCCATCCATTTGAGGGGGGAAAAAAAGAAGTGCTATTTCATATTGTTTAATTCACATTTCTATAATGAATGAATATAAATTATATGTCTGTATATATACATATAATGAGTGTGTGCCACTTACACACACTTTCTTTGTTTTATCCTTTGCTCTATTTTTTCCAGCTTTACTGAGAGATAACTGACATACAACATTGTGTAGGTTTAAGATGTACAACATGATGATTTGATGCACATATGTATTGTGTAATGATTCCCACAATAAGGTTAATTAACACATCCATCTTTCAAATAATTATAATTTTATATGTGTGTGGTGAGAACATTTAAGATCTACTCTCTTAACAAGGTTTTGGCCCTAGTTTGATGCTAAACTGCTACATATTTTCTACATTTTTCTGTATTTCACCAGCTTTCTAAGAAAGTGCTAAGCACACATAAGATATTTAATAAACCATCTGGGTTAGAAAAACAACAACAATTTATATATACATACACACACACACACACAAACACACACACACACACACACACACACACACACACACACACACACACACGAGGCCCAGTGCACAAAGTTCATGCACTGGGGGGCGGTTCCTCAGCCCAGCCTGCCCCATCTCACAGTCCGGGAGCCTTCAGGGGATTTCCTACTGATGGTTTAGACCCGCTCAGAGAGCAGGCCTAAGCCGCAGTCTGGCCTCCCTCTGCAGAAGGTGACCGGGCTGATCAGGGGAAGGCGTGGGTCACCCCCATCACCCCGCTGCTGCTGCCACTGCTGGCTGCCACAGCCACCAAGATGTTTTCATCAACACAGACTCCAGTCCCTTCACCACGAAAAAATGACAACTTTCTTTAGGCATTTTCAAGATGTCTCTTTCATAGGATATGACATTTTCTTTCTTCTTTTTTTTTTTTTTTAATCCTCACCTGAGGATATTTTTCCATTGATTTTTAGAGAGCGTGGAAGAGAGAGGGAAAGATAGAGAGAAACATCAATGTGAGAGGGACACTTCAATTGGTTGCCTCCTGCATGAGCCCTGACTTGGGCCCCGGCCAGGGAGGAGCCTGCAACCTAGGTACATGCCCTTGATCAGAATCGAACCCAGACCCTGCAGTCCACAGGCTGAGGCTTTATCCACTGAGCCAAACCTGCTAGGGCAGGATATGACATTTCTTAGCCCCTCCAGCAGCAGACTTTCATTTTTTCCTCCAGGAGTGAGGTGGAAAAACCCTAGATCACCTTCTTGGATTCTTATTACCCGAGTTACCAAGAACACTGTGAGTGGCGTACTGGGAGCTTAGCCAATGAGTGGTCAGAGGCTGTGCGCGCAGATGGGCGGGAGGGAACTATGTGCGCGCCGCAGTGTGTCTGCTCCGGGCCTGCTCCAGCCATGCTGCGGCGGCTGGGGCAGGCCCCCCTCTGTGCGTGTCCACTCCGGGCCTACACCATCCGTGGCTTGCCTCACCGCCCATCTGCGCGCACAGCCTCCTCCTGAGCCGGCCGTGACTGTTATGGCGTCCTGGCTAATTTGCATATTACCTCTTTACATATAGAGATTATACAAGCATACCTTGGAGACATTATGGGTTTACTTCCAGAACACCATAATAAAACAAATATCTCAACCAAGTGAGTCCTAATCTTTTTACTGGTAGAAGGTCTTGCCTTAAATTTGTGAAAAACACATCTGTGGAGCACAATAAAATGAGGTATGCCTGTACATATTTGATTAAATGAATATACTACTGGCCTGTGAAGTGCTTTGG
Source organism: Cnephaeus nilssonii (assembly GCF_951640355.1). Classification (NCBI taxonomy): domain Eukaryota; kingdom Metazoa; phylum Chordata; class Mammalia; order Chiroptera; family Vespertilionidae; genus Cnephaeus; species Cnephaeus nilssonii. The sequence continues at coordinate 80,539,043 of NC_137082.1, forward strand.
AAATGGTAGAATCTGCACGGATGTAATCATTATTACCAATATTATTATTAACCTGAGTTCAATACTAAATAAGCTGTTATTACTAAGTCATTCTAATTAACCAAATGGCAGCAAAGTAGGTTGGACCACCACCAAGTGGGCAGCTTGTATACCCTTGGAATTTTGGATACATGGGCTCTGCATTGCTGGGATATTGGAGAAGTCACATGGGCCTCAGACTCTGAGACCCTCCCGGAAACCTGGCCTCTGGGCTTTGCTGAGCCAACTCCAGGGAAGCATCGCTCCCTTCCTAGAGGGAAAGCTTTCTCTACGGCAGAATTTGGCTGTGTATGTCTTCTTTAGCTGTGAATGTTCATTATTCCTATTTGTACCTGAGCCTATATTTATGGATAATCTATTGAGGGAGGAAATATGGCTCAGGTGAGTGGGAGTGACAGGGCTGTATTTAATGGCTACAGCAAATAACCTTCTAACAGCCGAAAGAGTGTCATATCTCACAGTTACGATGTCTTCAAAAGGTGATATTTCTGGCTGTGTCATCATAGCTGTGAAAAGCATTTTCTCAGCATTGAAGAAAAATGGGAAGACTGTGAGGTGATGGAGGTGCCCTCCAGACAGGTTGATATTAATCACACCACCCGGCTTCAACTTTGGTCTACTTTTAATGAGAGGCATTTAGGGTTGGGGGATGAGTGCGTGGGAAAGATACACATTTCCCAGCATCAAAGGTGGATGGCTCGGGGCTATGAAACTGCAGTAGGGTCGTGCCTTAGGAAAATAGGTAGAGAACTGGTTTTCTATGATGGTCCCCAATCCCCTTCCACACAGCACTGCTCCTCCATCTCATTTGGCCCAGAGATCTGCCTCTGCCCAGCACCTGCAAAGCCCCAAATTTCAGGTCTATCACCACATCCCACCTGCAAGCCTATCAAATCTGATGTTTCCAATTCATGTGTACATGTGAACTGAGTTCTTCCCACTATGCTTGAAATGATGCTGGATATTAAAGGGTACAGGAATTAGAACACCCTGTCCTTTGTCCTCCGGTAATACTTCCTCTAGATACAACTTACACAGAAGCACATACTTTCCTGGCACTGTAAGTTTGCACAAATATACTCGCTGCATACTGTAACTGAATATATTTTCTCTATATCTGTATAAAGGGTCAGCTCTGGGAGTAATCCGAGGATTACTTAGCACCACCAGTCTGCCCTCCCACCTCCACCAATGCTGTTCCTGAAACGTATCTCTTCCCCTCCACCTGCTGCCCTCCAGACCTAACTCATTCATACCTCCACGAACCCACTCCAGGTTCCCCCTGCCTTCCTCCACACTTGCTCCCAGTGTCCCAGCATAGTCTAGTCTCTAAGTTTTGATCCAGAATTTTAGCACTATCTTGGTGACACAACCATGTTCTGTTCAGTGATTGTTTCATGTGGCTTATCCCTGGAAACCTGTAAGAGGAAAGAAGTAGTGTACATTTCCTTGTACTTCCTGATATTCAACCCAGACAAGGATCAGCCAAACCCTCTTGGTTTGTAAAATTTGATTTCTGGTTGGAGCCCTAAGTTTTCTGCTTTCTTAATCACACCCTTAACCATTTCACTATGATAATAGTAACTTATATTATATCAATTTAGAAAAAGAAGCTTATATTATTTCTAAGTACCATAAGTAAGAAAAACGAGGCTCCGGATAATGTTTTAATTCAAAGCCACACACAGCACACAAGAAAGTGTTCTTTCAGCACACTATGTTTTCTCATGAAAATATAAAACATTATCCCAGGGGATAAGGAAAAGAATGTAGATGGCCTCATGTAGTTAATCTCCAAACTATAACATCAACTCATTTTACAAATCACAGAGAAAAGGTTGAAACCAGAGGAAAGGGTAAAGTTAGGAGAGTGTCCAGAACATCAAATGTATTTAATAAATGTTTGCTAGTATATGGTATGGATTGTTACTGATACTATATTACACACTTATTATTACTATTTCAGAATTATTTGAGAAGGTGTTTTTTTCCCCCCCTAAATCCACTTCCTTACAAGAGTTTATTCAAATAGAGTGGGGTTGAAGGTAAAGGCATAGAGGTATACAAGAGTACTTGGGAAGAGGCCCTAAATGATTCTGGTGGCATGTCCCCTGCCTGCCCCCACCAAACCTCTTCCCCCATACACACACAACTGCCACTCATCAATTCAAGGAGCTCAGAGAATATGGATCAGTACTCTATTCTTGGAGTGGAATTCAATGAACAAGTATGAGATGAGTCTTCATTATTATTTTGTTTGTACAGTGACGATACTCATAATGAAAGCAGCTTCTCCCTTTTCATGATATGCACACTTCCTGGATCTGGTCCTTCCATTCCTCTGGTCAGCAGCCATGAGAGAGGCATGACTGTTTGTAGAGTAACTGGGAACTCCACATAATACAGGAGGAATGTTGACCCAAAAGAGGGTAGCCACATGTGTCATCCACAAAATATGTGACTCGGAGGGTGCAGTGACAGTTTGCTGCTTATTTGGAAAATGTGGCAGAATTTCTTGTGGTTCTTTTGCTGAGAGAGTTGTAGTTATCCCAAGTGGGTGGCAGCAAAGTTTGGGGGGCAAGTCCCCTCATTATGCTGATGTCTCATAAACAAAAGCTCAACAGGAATTAAAACCTCTGTTTCATGGCTTCGAAAAAGAGTATCATTTACCAAGTTACACACACAACAACTGAAGTGTTTGCCCTTAAAGCAATTTGCAACTTGCAAAAGTCATTGTTCAGCTCTTGGATTTTCCAAAACTCTAAACAAGGAGGAATAACTCGAGGAGAGAGCCTGGTGGAAAATATTACAGTGTGATATTTTCCTGGTGAAAAGCATATGCATAAGCCTTAAATCAAAGGCAGGACAGGTAACTTGGTTCTGTTTATTTACTAGGGTTTCCATGAGCACATAAGAACAATATCCCATTTACTGTGCAGCTTTCTTATTTTGAATTATATTTAAATGCTTGTATTCATCTCAGCCCAGACTTTTCCGTTAGAGTTCCTATTTTTAATAAGCCTTTAGGTACTGACTGCAGAGAAATGTTAGTTCTTGGTGAAAACACAGAGGGAATGAGTAATTTAAGAGAGTTGAGTTATCTACATAAGTAGGTATTTAAGCATCAATGTTTATTTTTTTATTTTAACCATTTTAAATGAAAGTTTTTCTTATTCTCTACCTATGCATAAATACTTGCTGTGGACCTGGCCTGAAACAATGTCTTCACAACTTATTTGGGTATGTACATATGTGTTCCTGGATAAAAAGCACTCACCTGCTACTCTTTTAAGATCTTGCATTTGCTTTATTATAGACTAGAGGCCTGGTGCATGAAAATTCATGCACTGTAGTGGGGGGGGGGGTCCCTCAGCCCGGCCTGCCCCCTCTCACAGTCCGGGAGCCCTCAGGGGCGGGAGGCGACCTGGCGATCAGGGGAAGGCAATGCCCCATCACACCTCTGCTGCTGCCACTGCCAGCAGCACAAGCCTCAGCCGGCTCTGGTTACCTGAGCCTCGGACAGCCCTGGGTGGCTGGGCATCTGCCATCTGAGGCTTGCCTGTGCCTCGGGCCAGCCCTGGGCAGCTGGGGGGCTGAGGGGATTGGGGCACTCTGGAGGCAGGTGCACAGAGTGGCCGAGCCCGCCTGGGGGCAGGCCTGGCCTTGCCATGTGCCTGCCGCCCCGGCAGGGCTTAGGGGACTGGGCGCCATCATCTTGTGGCTGTGGGTGCCACCATCTTTGAGGGCATGGCAGGCAATTAGCATATTCCCTCCTTATTGGTTGTGGGTGCCGCCATCTTTGAGGGTGGGGCAGTCAATTAGAATATTCCCTCTTTTTAGATAGGATAGCTCTTCTCTCAGGCCATGATCTGTCACTTGCACTGGGCAGTCTGTCACTGTGTCAGTTCCTTCTCTAATTCTGTTCTTCCCACTGCCATGAAATCCAAGCCAGATCAGCTTCATGTGGGGTTTGCAAGGGGCTCCTCTAAGAGTCAAAAGCTCAAACTTTCATACAGATATTTGTGGAATCTATTTTGCTACTGAGAGCCATTTTGTGCTTCTTTCTGTTTCTGTGTTCTTGAGAGTGAGTGAGATCCATGATAACAAAATTCCAGGTAGGTGAGGTGCTGCTGACCTCTGTAGACTGCCTTTATATTGCTAATACCTACTGGCTTTATAAAATTTTCGCAAAGACAATCAATATAAAAATCATCTAATGATATCTTATCTATGATAAGTCTGCCAATGTGAGATCTTTAACCTGAATGATTCTAATGGATACTCAATACCACTACTATGGGTATTACTACTATGACCATCTCTAAAAGCAGGAGCTGATGTGTTAGAAGTGAAGGTAGTCACCCAATAATGCAGGTTTGTTTGTGGCAGATTTGAACCCCAGTGTGGTTTGTCTCTAAGGACTGCATCATTTCCATTATATCATGCCATAGAAACTCAGCAACTAAAAACATTTTAAGCTGTAGCAAGATTATCCTGGAATTATATTTTCCATTTTCTTGGCCAAATTTCTTTTAAATATTATACTTTTAGGATATGTGGTGACAAACTGTTCTATATGTATTTTGTAAAACTGCCAAATAAAGTTATTACCCTGAAACTACTGAAAATAGCTGTAATGAAGAACTTCACATCAGAAAATAGAACAAAGTAGAACATGTTACTGAGGGAAATTCTGGATTCCCCTCATGGATTCCCCCGACACACACACACACACACACACACACACACACACACACACACACCTTTGTGGTTTTATTCATTTTTTAATTGTTTTAAAAAATTATTTAAAGAAAATGTAGAGTCAAAAGTCTCAATCCCTTTCTTATCTTCCTTTGGTCCCATACCCATCTATCCCAATAGGCCACTGACAAGTTTGCATGTCTTCAGGATTCATTTAGTTCCGTGTAATTTCATTTTTTGGAAGCTAGAAGAATATTTATCCTTTGCTTTTTTCAGCCAACAATATACCTTGGAGATCTTCCCATATCACTACATTGGGAGGGTCTTCATTCGTCTCTTTCTAGTTTCAGCGTATTCTGTTGTTTAATGATATCACAATATATTTGAGCACTTTCCCATTTGTGGACCCAGTGGCTATTTCCATTTGTTTACTCTTACAAACAATACTAAAATGTATAACTTTGGACAACAGTCATTTTGCACTTGTGAAAGCTACAGTATTGATTTTCATAGATGAACATCAGAATCAAGAAGGATATCCTATAGAATAAAAGGGTAATATGCAAATTGACCCTAACAGTGGAACGACCAGGAACGATTGGTCGCTATGATGCACACTGACCACCTGGGGGCAGATGCTCAACGCAGGAGCTGCCCCCTGGTGGTCAGTGCGCTTCCACAGGGGGAGTATCGCCCAACCAAAAACCAGCTCATGGCTGGCCTAAGCCGTTAGTTGGACATCCCCCAAGGGGCTCCCAGGCTGTTAGAGGGATGTCTGACTGCCAACTTAGGCCCAACACCCTTGGGAATGGGCCTAAGCCATCAGTTGGACATCCCCCGAGGGGTCCCAGATTGTGAGAGGGTGCAGGCTGGGCTGAGGGACCTCCCCCACCCCAGTGCACGAATTTTCATGCACTGGGCCTCTAGCATACTTATAATTTGTGATATTTTTTACTTCCTCTCAAAAAGGCTTTTGCTAATTTGTCTTTTCATCATGAATGCAATTTCCTGTTGCCCCAATGCCTTGAAATTTTTGCCAATGTGATAGGCGAATAATAACATATCAGTAAAATTTAAATTTGCATTTCTCTTATTATGAGGAATGTAGAAATGATCATTTCATAGATGTAAAATATGTTTACATTTATTTAACTCTGAGCTGTCTGTTCATTTGTTTTTCCCACTTTTTTCTATTAGATTATTGGTCTGTTAAATGAGTTGCCTAATACTTTTTTTCTGGTTTGTCATTTGCCTTTTGGTAGGGTTTTGTTGTGCTTTGTTTTTATTGTGCAGAAAATTTTTTTAACATAGTGATTTATCAATCTGCTCTTTATGGTTTCTGGATTTTGAGTCATGGTTAGATGGATTATATTGGCACTTTTGACTGGGCTCTGGATTTAATGGTGTCTAAGTTTGTGGCATGGTGACAAGCACTCTAGAATAGGACTCAGCTAGGCCTAACTTGACACTCATCACTGTAAACATTGTCAACTTAGGTGACATATTTGGATATCAAGCTATAGAATTGACTATCACCCACCCTTTTGTTTTCTGAATGGTGTAAGCAGGTAGCTTATTTGGGAAACAGAATGACTTTATAATTGAATAACCAAATTGATCCTTCTTAATTAATTGAAAACAAATAAACTCAAGCAATTTATCTGTGCACTAGTCAACTCAGACTACAAAACACAATGCCATAAACTGGAGTGGTTTAAACAATAGAAGTCTATTTACTCACAGATCTGGAAGCTGGAAAGTCCAAGATCAAGGTCCCCGCTTATTTGGTTCCTGGTGAGAACTCTCTTCTTGGCTTGTAGACAGCTACCTTCTTGTTGAGTTCTCACATGGCAGAGAAGGAGATCTCTCTCTCTCTCTCTCTCTCTCTCTCTCTCTCTCTCTCCCTCCCTCCCTCCCTCCCTCCCTCCCTCCCTCTTTTATTTTTAAATATATTGTTATTTATTTTATAGAGAAAGTGAGGGAGAATAGAAAGATAGAAATATTGATTAGAGAGAACCATCCATCAGCTGCCTCCTGCCCACCCCTACTGGGAATCAAACTGGTAACCTTTTTGGTTCCTGGGTCAACATTCAACCACTGAACCACACTGGCCAGGCTCTCTTCTTTTTATAAGACCACCAATCTTGGCAGATTAGGGCCCACCATTATGACCTCATTTAACTTAAATATCTCTGAAAAGACCTATCTCCAAACACAGGCACATTGGGGGTTAGGGCTTCAACATATGCAGGTTGGGAATAGAGGATTCAGTCCCTAGAAAACTGGATAAACAAATTAACCCAATTGCAATGCAGAAGCAATTTCCTTCAGATCTAGATCAAGCACTGAGAGGGTAATCATCCAAAAACATTAGAATGACAATATCAGAGCAATAAATAATAGGCATCAAGATTAGAACCATGATGTTAATTTTAATTAACATATATTTGTATGGGTTTTTTTTAGGTTTCCTTTTTAAAGATGGAGTACGTTGAGGAGGATGGTGATTGGAGAATTTGTTCCCAAGAGGAGCATCTTTAAGAGAGTCTGACTGAAGCCTGGGCATGAGCAGTTTAATCGGACCTGATGCTATGCACCTGCCCAGCTCTGTGCCAGCCAAGGTGTCAAAGAAGTTGGGCCCATTACCACTTCAGACTTCTAACCATCCCTGGAATCAGCTCACGTCCGAGCAGTCCCCAATGCCAAAGGCTCAGCTTTCAATCCATGTGACAGGCAGAAGAGACCAAATCTACAGGTACAGTAAAAATATTACGAGGCCTTCCATTGGCAAAATGCAAATATAAAAATGTAACAACATACTCTTCATCCACTAATTTTATAATTCTATTGAGACAAGCTGTAAAGTTTTTCCTCTGGTTTTATTTCTTTTTCTTTATATACACACATAATGTTTCCCATTGTATTCTTTATGTTTACGGATAGTCTCTTTGCTCCATTACTTTCCTAAATCAGATGGAAATCACTTGCAATGTTTCCTGATCTAAATAGGAGTAAAAATGGGGAAAGTGGAAAATTGGACACCAGGGAGGGCCCTTACGTGGGCTGGTTTTACATGGTAACCTGCTCTCTCTTTCTGAGCCTTGGTTGATCAGATTGATTCTAATTGATCATTTTAGATCAGGTATTTTCAACCTTTTTCATCCCATGGCACACATAAACTAATTATTAAAATTTTGCAGCACACCAAAAATATGTATTTTTTGCCTATCTGACAAAAAAAGCAGGTATGATTTTGATTCACACCAGGTGGCTATTGTTGTGTTTGCTGTTGTAATTCTTTCCTTTGGCAATCTAAGAGAAAAGAGGCTAGTTCCTCTGACTAAATAGTCACGTATTGCATGCTTTAAAAATTCTTGCAGTATACCAGTGTGCCACAGCACACCTGTTGAAAATCATTCACTTAGACTGTGCAATGGCCAGTCTTTTGATAAATGTACCATTCATGTATACAGCAATTTAAATTTCAGAGAACTGCAATATTCACAGTCTTAATGTGATCTTGACCATAAGTTGGGTAATTAAGTAGGCAGGAACTTTTATCCTCATTCTACTGATGAGAAAACTGTGGACAGGAAAGGTTGACATATCTGGTATCCAAGCTCGACCTCCAGTTCATGTCTTTGGCATCATGGCTTAATTGTTTATTTGGGGTTGTGCTACCTGGATTCATCCTGAAACTGGCTAAAATAACATGGTTGACCAAAACACTGCCAATCAGAAATGCATCGCCTCAGGCAAGTGCTGCAGAAAGGACAAAGGCGCTTTGGATCCACCTAGACAGCTACACTGGTCCTGTCTGTTTAAATGTGTTGTTGGTTTTTTTTTTTTTTTGACCAGAATTATCTGTTCAAGGTGGTTCAGACAATGTGTGTCTTCCCAGAGAAGAAGATAGTGAGGAACTGAATCAGTTAACCATGGATTTCTGGCTGAGAGTCCTACTTGCATTGAATCACTAAAACTTGGCTAAGTCTCAACTTCAATCTATGGATGCAGGGATATGCTCCCAGGAAAGAGAAATGTTCTGTGAAGAGCCTTTTAATTAAGTAACCAGGATTGTATTATGGATGCTTCTAGAGAAGGTGGAATGAAGGTGTCATCCTAAAGTGGGGCATCTCAAGGGGTGAAAAGTGGGCTCAAGAGGTGAAAGTAGAATGATTGATAAATGTGCGTCACAAAGGCACACAAATGAAGGTGGCTATAATACAAGAAAAGCATGGAGCAGGCAGTAAAGGCTACAGAGGCTGCAGCCATACCTGTGACAGTCACTCAGGTCCTCCTTTCAACCACAAAAGGTCAGGCATGGCGTCATAGAAATTCAACCTTTAAAATTATTAGAGAGCGCAGTGAATACCTTTCTTACGACATTTGTCACATGAGAAGTTTTAGAGAATTTTTAAAACACGAAGAAGAAAGGAGTATTTGTCCATATTCCTACCACCCATAATTAACACTAACATGGTCTCTTTCTTCCAGGAACCAGTGGCCTCGTGATGACACTGGTCTTCCTCCTGACCCACTGCAGAGACTCACTAGGACTGAGTCCAAATCCAGATGTCTTTTTCCCCCCTCTCTCCCTCATCTAACCATGCCATCCTTGTATCCTGACCCTTCCCTCCATGTTTGACTTTCAGATTTTTAAGGATACAGACAGCTAATCTGAAGACCAGTTTGTGCCAATGTGCTGATTAATGGATGCTCCTGTGCCCTTTAGTCTTTCCCGAGATGCCTTCTGGAGGCTCTGAGGTTGACTCAAATGGAAATATAGGTCACTTTGGAGACCAAGTGGGAACTCTTTGCAGAGAACTTGCATATCACACAGAATAGGCAAGCAGTTGTTACAACTAACATTGAATCAGCTCATTGGCTGGACAGTGAGTAGCAGAAATAAAAGATCCCTGAGATTCAACCCAAACTTGCTCCTGAGAGGGCCTGGGTAAGCTGGGCCCTCAGGTGCTCAGGAGCTGGGGGAAGGCAGGCAAACACTGGGTGAGTTATGGAAGTAGCACAACAGTCCTGGCCTTCTCTGAGCTTTATTTTTGCAAGAAGGAAATAGTAACAGCTAAATTGGGTCAGGCCTGCTGCAGTGGCTTGAACAAAATAACAAAGGCAAAAGCTTGCTGTGCAAAGAATTATAGGACACACAAAACCTCATGAGACTGTGTACTCCATCCCTCAGCAAGCTGAGGCTTAGATGTGCCCAGAGAGATGTCTGCTTTCACCACAAGGCTGGGTTTTGAGATGATGATGTCGGATGTTCCAGCCTCAGAACTGTACTGAAAATTCCTGATATCATCGCCAGTGCCTTGGCATGCTCCTGGTTGGTAGGTTCATGATAGGATAGTTTTACACCTGCTCCAAATGGCTTCTGGTTGAGATGTGGGGTTGGAAAAGAGTAATGTGTTCGACATGTTTTGCCTATACTTCATAATCTAAACTTCATAGCCATGATGAAGACATGTATTATTTACAGAAAGGAAAATTAAATTTCAAAATGTTAAATAATGGGCCTGTGATTATGCAACTAGTAAAGGGTCTGAGACAAAATTGAAATTTGGATCTCGGTAGCCCTGCAGAGTTTCTTTCTGTTATGCCAACTAATCCCTGAGATACAAATAAATATGAGGAACATCACAGATTAATTTCTTTAGGCTGATCTTTATAAAGATCATATTATACAAAATATATTCACCCAAAGACTAAAATAACACATGGGTAGAATAGCAATTCATCATTCCCTTCCATTCTTCAATTCACTAGCAGAATATCTCCCCTCATTTTACTTTATTATTTAAAATACTTGTAAATTTGAAACATAAGCTTCCATTTTCCCATAAATTTCATAACTAATTAGTCTTCACATAAACCCTCCTGAGTTTTTCTGTTATGTAACAAACCCAAGTCAGGTAAGGGTCTCCAGAGGCCTTTACGCCCTATTCAGGACTATGGCAGGGTCACGTCCAATTATTGTTTCTCTATCTACAGGTTACTATAAATCAATGCGTTTCTTGAATGGTGAGGTCAGATGCCCAGGTTTTAGTTTGCCCCAGTTTTATCCCTTCCCTTCCTCTCCCAATGTTGATTTTCCCAAGTTTTCCTAAGGAGAATGTTAGTAAGGCATGAGAGAGGTGCTTCTGAGTTGGAACTCTAGAGACGGTTCCAAGAAATATTCCCACGCAATCACCTTCCCTACTGACCAGAGGAGACCAGGGCTGGTGCCCTTCACTTCCACTCTAGGGGCCATGCCATCAGGAGAAGAAATTAACACCCTTGCATGTATGCAGGACAGTCATCAGCAGTAGAAGATGGGTTAATTAATATATATATTAGAGGCCCAGTGCACGAATTCGTACATGGGTGGGGTCCCTTGGCCTGGCCGGCAATTGGGGCCAATTGGGGCTGGCCAGCTGGCACGGGGGGCCGGGGAGGGAAGAGAGGGGGGAGGAGGGGGGAGGGACTGCGGGAGGTTGGCTGGCCGCAGGAGGTTGGCTGTGGGAGCGCACTGAAGCTTCTGCCCCCTGGTGGTCAGTGCGAGTCATACCTACCAGCCAGTCATCTAGTCATCCGGTCATAACAGTCATTTAGGTATATAGATATAGATATAGATATAGATATAGATATAGATATAGATATAGATATAGATATAGATATAGATATAGATATAGATATATTAGCTCCATGGTTGGCAAACTGTGGCTCTTTGGCCCCTTGAGTGTGGCTCTTCCACAAAAGACCATGGCCTGGGTGAGTCTATTTTGAAGAAGTGGCGTTAGAAGAAGTTTAAGTTTAAAAAATTTGGCTCTCAAAAGAAATTTCAATCGTTGTACTGTTGATATTTGGCTCTGTTGACTAATGAGTTTGCCGACCACTGTATTAGCTGAAGAAAGAGGCTGGGGAAGGGGGCAAAGCATGGGAAGCTGCAATGGGAACCACCTGGCAGTTCTTGAAATTTTCAGGGGCAGACCTTATGTTGCCCAAAAAATCATCCTCTTTTCAGTTTTACCCAGAACCCTAAAGAGTAATTCATGCTTTGCACCATAGAAACTTTTTCAGAGATAAGTCTTCAGCTAACTACTGATTATCTGTACTCTAGAACTAAAACTGCATTCTAGAAGTAAAACTAAAATTGGATTTCCTATTTGCCAATTTTAGACTTTGGGGACATTAAAGTTGAATATTCATTTCAAGCACAAACTAATATTTTAACAGGAAACCTCTGGTGTCAGTATCTTAACACAATGAAATCAGCCTATGGATAGTCATTTCATTTGATGAGGCAGATAATGTAAGCTAGGAAGGGTCCTATAATAGATAAATTGTTCCTAGTTAAAGAACCAAGCAAAAGTTTGAAATGTGTACTGACTTTGGAATTCAAGCACAATAAAATTTTACCTCTGTCTAATGTGGTCATTAAAATACTGGAAGTCATTATGACTTCACCATGAGCTTATTGAGGTACAGGAATATTAGCATGACATTCGGATGATGAGCCCTGATTAGTTAGAAGTAGGCTAGGCAGTGAGTAAAGGAAACCCTAAAATAACAGAACTGCAGGAGAGTTGTTTCTCATGTAAAATCTGGTAGATGATTCTGGACGGGAATAGTAATCCAAGTGTTGGGCTTCTTCGATCTGGTTAATTTATAGTGTGTGATACCAATCTCATGTCCGATATGGCAGAGCTTGTATTTTAGGTGGTAGGATATTAGAAGTCCCCTTCTCTCAAAAAATGTCAAGAAAGACATTTCCTGAAATTTCATATACCACTTTTACTGCCATCGCATTGACCAGAACCACCTCGCTGCACCTGGCTGGAAAGGAGACTGGAAGTGCAATCTTTATTCCCAGTCTTCTAAAAAATGCATATTCTATTATTTTGGGGGGAAATAAGTGAATTTATATCAGGGCACAACTGATATCTACCACAAGTCCTATTAAGAATTAGGCAACAGAGACAGAGAACCAAAATGGGACGTAGGTAAGTGGCGTTACTCACTGCCTCCCACAACCACATCAAAATTACAACTAAAATACAGAATAACCATCCTTCAGAACTGTCTGAATGGAAGTCCTACAATTAGAGAAAGAAGAAATCCCATTGAGACTGGAAAGAGGGGCAGAGGTGCAGTACAGGCTGGTCCAACACCCACATGTGTTTGTTTTTTCTGTTTTTTGTTTTTTAAAATTGGGATGGATATCTGGGCTGTGGAGGCTGCCTGTGAAGAGCAAGGGGTCCCAGTCCCACACCAGACCCCCTTCCCAGTCAGGGCATATGCCTGGGTTTTGGGTTCAAGCCCCTGTGGTGGGCATGCAGGAGACAGACAATCTATGATTCTCTCTCATCATTGATATTTCTATTTCTGTCCCCTTCTCCCTTTCTCTCTGAAATCAATTTTATATATATATATATATATATATATATATATATATATATATATATATATATAATTATATATAAACATATATATAGTATATATAAACATATATATAGTATATTACTTATGTAACACACATATATACAAATATACATAATTAAAAATAATCACATCAAGAATTTATTTTGCAAAGCCCAAAGCTATTTTCCACCCCACCCCACCCCCCATTTTAACAATTACCTGAAGCATCTCAGAAATGCATGCATACATTCTGGTCAGTAGAGAGAAAAATCTATATATATTTTACTTGTCAAAATTACTTCAAACTTATGATTTATGAGCCTACATATAAAAGACAACTCAACCCTTTTTCAAAACACCATCTTTGGGTTTTTTAATTTATATTTGTTGTCTTTTTATTAGTTTCTGCTATGATCATTTTCATATTTATTATTTCCTTTTTTTGTATATGTTTGTTTTGCTTTGTTTTTCCTTTCTACAGATGGATAATGCTATCAGTGCTCTTTTAGGCTCTATTTTTTTCTATTACATTTAAGATGATATATTTCACTTTAAACATGACTTTAGCTGCATTCCAAAGTTGCAATACCTTGTATTTTAGTTGTTATTTAACTCTAATCTATTATTGTATGTTTTTTCTTTGTCTCATGAGTTACTTAGAAGTATATTTTTTAATTTCCAAATAAATAGGATTTTGTTATTTCCGGTTTATCTGTTACTGATTTCTAGTTAATTCAATTTTGTCATTTATTATTCTCTGACCTTGAAAATGTTTTAATCCTTCAGAATATATTAAATCGTGCTTTATAGTTTGCACTTAGTGTATATCTTTTCTGTATTTTCTTTTGGTCTGTGCTTTAGTTTATCTTTTATTGAACTAAGTTCCATTTTATTAATCCTCCCTTCAATTGTGTCTAATCTGCCATTAAGCCCATTTATAGAGAACTTACTGTCACTGAATTTTTTTCTTCTATTTCTTTTTTTTTTAAATGAAAAAGATGGATCTAGTTGAATTCTGTAACTTTTCCCCCTTAAATATATCAATTGCAATTATTTTAGAATCCATGTCTGAGAACTTCAAAATCTGGACAAACTTTTACCTAGTTTTTATTGCCTTTTTCCTATTTTATCTATCTGTTTGAATGCATAGTAACTTTTAATTGGATTCCAGACATTGTGTATAAGAATTACAGAAGTTCTGATTGATGTTACTTCCCTCCAGAAAGAATGTACTTCCGATTCCTACAGAGAGCTCATCTTAATTTAATCAGATGCTGAATTCGCTCAAAGCTGGGCCTCTATTATTGTAAGGTGTAGTCTGTTTCCAGTTTATCTTTACTCCTAAGGTGAGGGCCTTCAACCATTCCAAATAAAAGCCTGAAAATATTTACCAGAACACCTCCTTCTTTAGTGGGGCCTGAACTCTAATATTTTTCTTCTTATAATTTTGGTTGCAGAAAGCTCTGCTTAGCTTCTTAGCTTCTTAATGTGTTTTCTCTTCAACCTCTCAACCTCGTGTTACATGTTACTTAGGAATAATCACCTTCTTCAAAAGGAAAGTCAGTATAAGAGCTTACTTCTCTGTGTTGTACTCTCTCTGAGATTCTGGCCCTTTAAGTCCTGGCTGCCTTGGAAGCTCCAAACAACATTTTCTTGTCTTCCTGGCCTCATAATATGGTGAGACCATACGCATGTTTTCTGTCTTTTAGCTAGTACTTTCTACCTGGTTTCTCAGACTCTTGTTCCATGAGGAGCTTCTGAATTAGCATATGTCTTGAGGGGAGAAACAGTGCAGAATTATCAGTCTTCCTCCTTTGCTGTCAAATGCCTTTAAACAGATATGCTTTGTTTTCAGCAGGTAGGCAAGTATGATACAAGTCAGTCCATTATAACCAGAATTGGAAGCCTTTCTACTTCCTCCATATAATTAAAAGCCTGCTGGAAGTCATCCCAAATTTTAACCTTAAGTTCTTCATAGCCAATGGAGGCATGTAGAAGTATAGAGAGTAGTTGGGAACATCAATAAGAGTAGAAGGAGGTAGGGATGGGGAGGGCATGGCTGGGGGTAGCAAATAATCCAAACTCTACCACTGTACTAGTAGAAGGCAATTAAACCACCTGTGGCCTCCTCTGGACAAAACTCTTGAATGTGCTGAGCTGGCCTGTCCTCATTCTCTGGGCTTCTTCCCATCAAGTGCAGAGTCTCCTGACTCTTAGCATGTGGCCAGGTACAACCCTGTTTCTTGCAGCCCTTCTTTAGGCTCATAAGGGGTAGGAGACAAGCATTCGATCTAAGCACTTTAGAAAGGGATTAGTGATAAATACAGAAAGCAATATGCAGAAGGTTGTCTGGTGGGGGTATCAATTGTTGGGAAGAGTTGTAGGAAGATAAAAATCTATGGCAAGAAAAATCTCTTGCAGTAGTTAGTATCCAATAAATATTTTGAAATTGCTAAAGCAACATTCTTATTTCTCTATCTGATACACTTAAATCTACCCAGTAAGAGAAAATACTTGTATCTGTATAAGTGATACAATAATTTTGAATTTTCCCAGTTCACGGATTTTTCTTTATTTACTATTCAAGCTAGTTGTTAAAAGCTTGACCTTGAGTAGAAACTGTTTTCTAATATAAATAAAATTGTCTGTACAATGTATAAAGACCATTTTAACAACACCTCTCACACTGCCTCTGAAATTCTGCTGGTGTCTTTGCTTCTCTACAACAGACACATTGATTTCCACATAAAAGTTCAACCCTACTCCGGGCATCAAAGCAATCTGATTTAAGGAAAAACTTAAGTAGGTCTCTTTATTCTCCCTTTGAACCAACAGGGTGATGCTTAGGACCTGGTCTTTGTGCGAGTGATACTGGAGAAGCCTGACATGCTGAATATTTGGTTTCCTGGCAGGTTAGACTATTTTTGTTCTAAGCATTGGACTAACTCATTGCTTCCTAGGGCCTTCATTCTGACCATCGGGTCCCTCCACTTGAATTTCAGAGTCTGAGATACCTTCTTGGACCTCACTACTCTACAGTGTGATCAGAGGTCTCCACTTCTGCTTTAATCACTATGGTGACCATAATTTCTAATGGCCGGACTTGCTCTGTATCCCTTTGCCAGGTCTGGGTTCTTGCCTTACTCTGACAATCTCTTCCTTCTCCCAGGCCATGAACAAGTATCTCAGATACTACCTGCAGTTTTAACTGCCTTGGCTTTGCTATCACCAGGCTCTGCCTACCTTCAGCACACCCATGAACTTATCTTTGACTCTTTATTGCAGTAGTGACTAAACAATGATATCGCTGTTGGAAGCTTGCCTTGTCTATACAGCTGATCCACTGTTCTCAGGGGGCTTTACCCGCAAAGTCTGCCACACCCTCTGAACATATATAGTACTGAGCTCTGACCCTTTTCACACCTGTCCTGCATAACTAGTAAATATATGAATCTTTAGATAGATATAATTGCCTTTTATAGTCTTGTGTTCTACACTGCAGAAAAGGCTTAGTCATCATTTCCATAGGGAAGTACCCTAATTTGAAGAATAGAATTATATAAACAAGCCAACATTTTATTTTATGCACTAAGGTTAAACAAAATTAAATCTCATTAATTTGTTCATTTTATTTTCCCTTTGTTCTTTCAAATGTGGGCATATTGGTTTGAGATCATTTCAGTATGTGTCATGACCATATACAGGTCACCCCAGTAGTTAAAGCATTAGATGCATCCCATATAATAAAAGGTTAATATGCAAATTGACCAAAAGGTAGAACGACCAGTCACTATTATGTGCACTGACCACCAGGGGGCAGACACTCAATGTAGGAGCTGCCCCCTGGTGGTCAATGCGCTCCCACAGGGGTAGTGCCATTCAGCCAGAAGCTGGGCTCACAGCTGGGGAGCGCAGCTGTGGTGGCAGGAGCATCTCCCTCCTCCATGGCAGCGCTAAGGATATCTGACTGAGCAGGCCTAAGCCATCAGTCGGACATCCCCCGAGGGCTCCCGGACTGCGAGAGGGTGCAGGTCAGGCTGAGGGACCCCCTTGCCCCCCAGTGTACGAATTTCATGTGCCAGGCCTCTAGTATAGAAATAATCTCCAATGATGATGTATCACCAGAAGCAGAACTTTGAGTGACCTGAAGATACGAGAGTTCATATAGAACAGAGAGAAAGATACTAGGTGTACCAGTTAATAATGCGGATTTTTTCAATAGATGGAGTTACACATATGTTGATATATATGAGATTTGATATGTATGCTATTTTGTTGTATTGATAGCAAGCTTCAAAACTTGGTATGTCAAATTTTCTGAAGGTGTTAACATCATAGATATTTTTACACTTAAAAATGTAGAATTTCATGCCAAAAAAAGAGCATTTGTGGGAAGTTTTAATTCATTACTTTATTTTGAAGAAAAGTGCTGCTGAATACTTTGGGAAGCTTATGGTGAACATGCTCCATCTCAAGATACTTATGAACGCTGGTTTAAACGCTTTAAAAGTGATGATTTTGATATGAAAGATAAAGAACATCCAGGTCAACCGAAAAAGTTTGAAGACCAACAATTACAAGCATTATTGGATGAAGATGTGTGTCAAACTCAAAAACAACTTGCAGAAAGATTAAACCTTGCTCAGCAAACAATTCCTGATCATTTAAAAGCAATGGGAAAGATTTTAAAGGAAGGAAAATGGGTGCCACGTCAACTGAACGAAGTCATCAGTAAAATGTTGCTTCAGTGGCATGAAAGAAAGTCTTTTGCATCGAATTGTGACTGGCGATGAAAAGTGGATTTATTTTGAGAATCCCAAATGCACAAAATCATGGGTTGATCCAGGTCAACCATCAACATTGACTGCAAGGCCAAATGGCTTCAGAAAGAAGACAATGCTCTGCATTTGGTGGGATCAGGAAGGTGTGGTATAATATGAGCTACTAAAACCAGGTGAAACTGTTAATACTGATCGCTACCGACAACAAATAATCAATTTGAACCACGATTTGATTGTGAAATGACCAGAATCTGCCAGAAGACACGGCAAATTAATTTTGCTTCAAGATAACTCACCATCACACACTTCAAAAGCAGTTAAAGACATGTTAAAAGATCTTGCCTGGGAAGTATTAACCCACCCGCTATATTCATCAGACCTTGCTCCTTCAGATTACCACTTGTTCCAATCGATGGCACATACACTTTCTGAGCAGCACTTGAAAACATACGAAGAAGTGGAAAATTGTGTCTCTGAATGGTTTGCCTCAAAACAAGAAAAGTTCTATTGGGATGGTATCCACAAACTACCTGAAAGATGGGGGAAATGTGTAGCTAGCAATGGACATTACTTTGAATAAAGCACTTTTGATGTTTCTCTTGAAGTTATCATGTTTTCTTTGATTACAAAATCAGCCATTATTAATCAGTACACCTAGTAGTCTAGGTAGGTAAGCTGAGATGGAAACCATTCCCTTTTGCTTATTTGCCATCCTATGTGTCAGTCACTGTCCTCAGTAATTTACCCATGCTATCTCATTTTTTGAGAGAAGAATTTGTTGAGAAGTTGAGGACTAGAGTGGAAATGTTTACACACATATATAATTTAATTGATTGAAGGAAGTTTCAGGGCCTTTTAGACATATTTGCCGCACATTAGTTTCTTCTAATTTTAAATAGTAGAGATTGATTATAGGTAACATAATTAATTATGGGTACCCATACTGTTGTCTATAAGGGATCTTTACTTACAATACTATGTGAGATCCAGAAGCTGATGAGCTTGGTAAAATTAACAGAGGATATGGATAAGCAAAGATGCAAATTATTGGATTGGTCATCATTTTTGATTGAATGGAGAATCATGTTCAATTTCCCTACAGACCTGGAACTAGTGATTGTGAGTTCTTGTCTGGATTGAGGGTGTCTCCCAGGCTAGGAGAGCATCTTACCCTTCTTTATACTTTCCATAATGCCTCTCGTCCCCTGTACTCAATGGCTTGCAATATAGAGGATGGATGGATTCTACATTTTTCACTATAAATACTAGTATATGACATTGCATAATTGATTTTGCCTTACAAAATTTTTTGTCAATGATTTTAATAATACCTCATACGTAAGTTTATACTTATAGCTACTGTTAACCTCTCAAAATATTTTTCTCTTACTTTTTTCCCTAATATATCTTTTTACTATCGATTATTCAACAATAAAAAAATTTCTCAGAGAATATCGGTCTAACTGTGAAGCATTCAACCCCATTTTCTTTCCTTTGAATCACAATTCCATATAAAAATTGACAAACAAAAATATACACCAGATTGTTTTATCAAAGAGAACACGTCCAGATATCCTTGTTTTGAAAGCCCGTTTGGGGTGTCCATTTGATGAACTTCCTGGTTTTCAGTTCTCATTATCCTAAATCTGAGCTGTTCTGCGTGGGCACTGAGGCCCGGCCTCTGGGTAGAAAGGAAAAGGCTCTGGAAACTGCAATTCATTGTGTTGGTCTCTAAACCCGGCTTTGTCAGCTGCACGAAAATGTGGGGAAGTGAGTTTATCTTTCTGGTTCTCAGTTTTCTCTCATCTTCAAAACGAATTGCTTGGTCCAAATGATCTCTCACAAACATGCCAGCTCTATAATTTGAAGTTTCAAAGTTGCCGTGATTCATTTAGTTAAGAAGGCAGAAGTCAACAAGCTCATTCAGTACATCCTAAACCCCTGATGTAAGGAGCATCCAGGTGCCTCTGTGCTGCTCCCTGGGGAGGCAGTGCTGCCTTTGAGAGGCTGGACGGGGGGCTCTGGAGTCAGGCTTTTAACCCCAGTTCTCCTATCTACTGGCTGTGTAATATTGAATCATTTGTCTCAGCTTCCTCAGCTGGTTCCGTTTCATGTCCCTTATGCTGGATCACTTGCCACTGGGTTAAACCAAATGACACTTTTGAAGATCTGCCTAGTGTCAGGATCCATAGGGCTATATGTGATAGGTGCCTTGACATGGATAGCTTAACTATCAAGAGACAAAGGATGACTCTGTGGATACCAATCCCAGAGTCAGGGATAAACCCACTGACCAAGAAGCAGGGTTCGAATTAATGTTTTCCCATGACCATAACACACACACACACACACACACACACACACACACACACACACACACACACACATGTGCTGTATATTTTCCTATATTCTTATAGCATCTAACATAATCTTGCCCACATAGATGCTTTTCATACTTTTTATTATCTAACAACACTTAATCCTCACTTAAGCCCTAAAGAGTTGATGCTGCCTTTGTCATTTTTCAGAGGAAGAAGCCAAGTTCACAGAAGAAGCTTGCCACATCTTCCTCAGAGTGAGTCAAACCCAAACCTGTCCAGCGTCAAAGCCTGAGTTCTTCCCACATCACAAGATGTCCTCAGTGTTAGAAATGTGTAAGTTTGCTGACAGTTTTAGCTCTTCATCCTACACACACCTGGAGTGCCAGTCCAGCCCCTGCCCCATCGTAGACACATTCCCATAATCCTCCTGGAGAAAGGATTAAGGCCCAAGGGTCACGTGTGTACCAGCCTCTTGGCCTCAGTCTTGGCTGCCATGAGTGCTCCCCTTGATGCACTGGGAGGCACGGAGATTTTGGACAAGAAAATGGAATCACAAAGAAGTTGTAGCTGAGGCTGTCATGGAGGGTAACAAAAGTTAGATGCATGCCAAAGTTGGGAAGGGGTGAACCCAGGCATCTTGGGGAGGAAAATCTGTGCCTGAGGAAATGGAACAGACAGAGGGAGAGAAGTGTAGGCAAGAGTCAGGGAGACTGGGGAGGGAGAAGGACCAGGAGCTGCCTGGCACTTCCCGTTCCCCTGAGGCATGGTTATGCTTCCCATATCTGCCTTCCATGAGGCTCCCCTGTTCTTTTTCAATTACCCCCCTCCCCCCTCCCCCCACCTCCCCGTATAAATAAGCCATCCCTACAACACCTTTCTGCGCATACCTCTGCCTGTCAAAGCCCAGGTAGGTAGGTTCCTGGGGAAATGAAGAGCCTTTATCTCCTCCTGGTATTCCTCTGCCATCTCCTTCTGGACCCTGTGCCATACACAGTGATATAAACATAAACTCCTATACCTGGGTGCCTAAAGCTCAGTTAAGCATTGGAAGCAGTCCAAATCTTGCTGGGGATTTGGGGCTTGGAGCCACAGTGACAAAAATAGCTGCCAGGGAGCCAGGAAGTGAAAACCCAGAAGAAGGCTCCTCTCCACACCTTGCTGCCTTTCAGGTATGGAAAGCTGCCGTCTCAGAGCATCCATCTGTACCAGGAACCGTGTGCCAAGAAAGCTTCCTTTAGTGGATTTCTTTCAGCCAGGAAGGCAAAGGTTCCAAAACTACCATTCAGTCATTGTCAGACCTGGAATTCCCTTCCTGGGACGATTACATTTTGCTCCTGCTTAGCTCCTTGTTGCTTAGCAACCACAGTAGCATCAGGGGAAGCCACCAGAGAGAAGAGCCCTTTCCAAAGTGGGGCTGGGGTGGGAATCATCAGGAGTGGAAATTACCTTCTCACTTCCTAGAGAGATGATGATACGGTGTGTACCTCAGAGATAAGATAGAGGTGGTAGAATTAGGATGCATCTGAACAGAGTCATTTAAAAGTCCACATCATATTTAATGTATTCAAACAGAATTAGTTTACTTTGCAAAGTAAGTTAATATCTAATATTTCCTACAAGTTTCACTCTGAGGGATTCCTTGGGGCATGATGATGGTTCTCAGTTTATCGAGGAGGAAACTGAGGTAGAGGGGGCTAATAACATGCTCAGCTTCACCCAGCCAGTTAATGGCAGGGGACTAGAATCCAAGTCTATCATTGTCTATCGCTCCATTGTCTATTGATTGGTTGGTCTATCATTCTTACATTTATTTATTCATTCATGATATGGGATCGATGTTCATATACTACGCATAGGTAGGCATGGTGGTGTCAAAATGCTAAAGTTTAAAATTAACCACTGCTCCAAACTCATCCCCACCCCCCTCATTCTATCATCCTGTCCCTCCTCAGGATCCAAAAAACTAAAGAGCTGTCACCTGGCTGTGCAGGTGTCAAGTGTTCATTCTGACCAATTAGTCCCTATTTTTGATATTTTATCAATTATTACTGTCCATTGGGCTCCAGGTACAGTTTTACCCAGTGAAGATTCAGAGATATAATGCAAAACCCTTCTTGACCTCAAGGAATTCACAGATTGTGGTTGTGGGGGAAGTGAAAAATAAGGGCATAGTTTTTTGTGTTTTTTTTTTTGTTTGTTTTTTTCTCAATACTTCTTATGACAGGGAGCGCCTTGTTATTTAAGATGATCTGTTCTCATCTCAGGTCCAATCACAGCGTTTTCTATTATATTGAACTGCGATCTGCCTCCCTAAAACCTCAGCTGATTGGGGCTGGTTATGCCCTCCAGAGCAGAGGCAAGTGAACGAATCTCTGTTTTTCCTGATGTCTTTTTTATATCTAAAGACAGTTTTCACATCCCACTCCAATTGTTCACAGTATGCTCTTACTGTTCTACTAGGACTTTCTTCTGTCCTAGAATAAAAATAAAAAACGGAGAGAATTCTATAGCTGGCTTGCTCCTTAGAAGACTTTAGAATACCCCTCCTTTTTCAGAAGAGGGGTCTGAGGGTCAGAGAGATGAGGGTACTTGCCAAATAAGCTTAAAATCAAGTCTCCTTAACATCTTGTATGTGATCTTTTCATTGCATCATTGGAGCATACTCCCAATATCTGCATTTCCAGAATTACCCCCAAAGTCCAAATATGGCCCAATATCACTTCACAATTCACTGTGGTTATCACCTCCTTTGGTTAGCTACACCTTCTATTAATGCTACCTCATCTAAGATTGTAGGAGCTTTCCAAGTATCTTGATCCATTGCCAGGGCACACCCTTTTTATTGAATCAGTGATTCTCAATCATTTGCATATTAAAAGCACCCAGGGCATTTTGTTTTGTTGTTAATCCTCACCAGAGGACATTTTTTCTATTGTTTTGTTGTTTGTTTTGTTTTTGTTTTTGTTTTTAGAGAGTGGAAGGAAGGGAGAGGGGAGGAGAGAGAGAAAAAAAAAACATCCGTGTGAGAGAGACACATTAATTTATTGCCTCCCACACACACTCCTCCCCAGTCCCCACCCAACAGGGCCAGGGATTGAATCTGCAACCCAGGTACATGCCCTTGACTGGGAATTTAACCCACCAGCCTTAGATGTGGGGGCCAATGCTCTAACCACTGAGATCACCGGCCAGGATGAGGGCATTTATTATTAAGACCAATAAAATCAAGATAGGTCCCAAGCAACAGTGATTTCTGATTTACAATGTGTGCTGAGAAGCACTACGTAAGATAATACTACCTCATTTTCCAAAAAGGGGAGAATCAATATTGTATTTAAACCCAAGAAATGTGTATGTGTGTATGCATATGGGGTTGTGGGGTGACTGGCTCTGAGTATTGGATTATATTACTTGACCTCAACTTCTTATAAAGGAAAAATGTGTGGTTTTGACTCATTTCTTTCAGCTCTTTAGCTCAGAGATGTGAAAATGACATGACCTACCCTTGCACTTGGAACCATATCTTGCTTGCATATATGCCCTTTATGTGGCCCTCAGGGTATGTAGGGAATGAATGATCTTACAGATCCTTGCTGTATCTGGTATGGGGTCTGGTGCAAGTTGGGGAGGGGTTCCGTGAAGACAATTTTACAGGTTAGACACAGGGATGTCTAGAACACAGAGCCATAGCCCAACTGGCAGAGAGTCAGTTATTTGGTAATATCAGAGGAAGCTTAATTTGTGCCCACATTTATTGATATTTTCTATGCAGACACAGCCCAATTCTTAATAGTTTTAGTTTTGGTTGGAGAAAACATCTTATAGGGAAAAAATAAAGTATATGTGTACAAAGGGGAAAAGAAATGTGTATGTTAAATAGATAATAAATGTGCCAAAAATCTAAAGAGGATAAGATTTCTGATCTCACCCTCCTCCTACCATTTCTGCATCTGTGCTCCATACACTTTGTAAACATCTCCTTTCTGTCATTTCCATACATTAGATGTAGTTCGAAGTTTCATGCCAGTCTACCCCACTTGGTTGTGAATTCTGAGTTTGTATCTCTAGTTGTTACCATAGTCCATGCTAGATAATGATTTGTTGAGTGATTGCAAAATGCTGATTTTGGAGATTGTACAGTATTAAGAGATGTATGTTGTGTGCATGCCCATCAGCTGCTCAAATGGTCCCTTTATTTTCTCAAGTCCCTGGGGCCCTAGGAAAAGGTATCTTAAACTTGCATGGTACTGATTTTTAGGCAACTTCTTTACCAGTTTCAGACTTTCTGTGTTTCAGGATCTAGTTCTCAGATAACCAGAGAGTGGCCTACTTGGGAAAGAAGGTAACAATTTCTGTGCCAATAAGCTAGGATTTGAATTCAGGTCCAGTTCTTTAAGTAGCCATTTCATTCAGGGATGGGGCTTCGATTTTCAGGAATCCTTTATTATTATATTACTAGAGGCCCAGTGCACAAAATTCATGCAAGAGTAGGCCTTCCTTCCCCTGGCTGCCAGCATCAGCTTCCCTCTGGCACCCAGGACCCAGGCTTCCCTCTGGCCCTGGCTTCGTCTGGAGGACATCCAGAATGATGTCCGGTCTAATTAGCATATTACCCTTTCATTATTATAGACTAGAGGTCTGGTGCACAAATTTGTGCACAGGTGGGGTCCAGCCAGCCCACCCTGATCAGGATGGGGGTCCGATCAGGGGCGGGGCCAGGAAGAGGGACTGCGGGCAATTGGCCGGCTGGCCCCATCCCCTGGTCGAACTCCCAATTGAACCCCTGGTTGAACTCCCGGTCGAGGGGACAATTTGCATATTAGACTTTTAATATACTGTATAGGATCATATATTTAAATGAAAATACATACAATACATTATATGTGACATATATATAGATGTATATGCATGTATGTATATATGTATATATATTTTTATATATAGATATATAAAACTAAGAGTGAAAGGGTTTTCCCTTTTCTTGCCCCTCACTCTCCTCCCGTCATTTAAAGATGGGCTACATATAAGGAAAGAACATTGGATGAGACATCAAGGACATGGAGTCTTTTCATGGCTTTGCCTTAACTCTGTGACTCTGGGCAGTTTATTGCATCTCTTTCCTCAGCCTTAGGGTGATGGGTTTGACTAGGTGGTATCTCAGATAAGCTTTTGCTGCACTATTATTCTGTAGACTTACCATCTATTACAGTAACTTTAAAAAAATATCCTCACCTAAGCTCATGTTCTTATTGATTTTGAGAGAGAGAGAGAAACATTGATGGGTTGTCTCCCAAAGGCACACTGACCAGGGATCAAACCCTCAACCTTTTGGTGTATGGGACAATACTCCAACTAACTGAGCCATCTGGTGAGAACTATAGCAACATTTAAATAAGGCACGAGCTTCTCTGAGTTCCTCTTCAAAGAAACACAACACAGGAAGACCTTGTGAATATGCCGAGGTTACAGAAGGCAAAGGACTTGAGCAATAGGCAGTCACATGCTCCTGGGCAAACCCTTCTGATTTCTAAGGCTCACTTTTCCAATTTGTAAAGTGTAGGAAATGGCCCACATGCCATCTTAAGCCTCTGTGGGCTTTGGTATAGAAATTTAGGTGCACAGGGACATGGGCAAAGGTCAGCTAATTACAGAGAATGATTGTTTTGACACTGTGTCAAAACAATTGAATCTCTATTCTATCATCAACTCATATGCCCTGATAATATTTCCATTTCAGGATCACTTTCCTGCTAATAACAGAAATCCGGTATAAAGGGTAGCAGAAGACTTACTGAAATATGGGTTTTAACAGAGTTCTTGCAATGATGAATAACAGAAGAAATGTTTGTGGCCAATCAGAACATTCCTCTTGTGGGGAGGTGAGGACAGCAGGGAGGGTTCCAACCAGAACATGGACCAGGTTGGGAGTTGGGGGGGGGGGGGGTCTTCCAACCCAGTCTCCCTTGCCCTACTTCCCTGCAGCATTTCTATGAAAAGTGTGAGGAGTGAAGAAGCTCAATGGCAGAACTCAAAGGAGCAGCCAACCCAGGCAGGCAGTGGCTGAAGTGGTTGGTGAGGGGCGGGGCTCTTCCTCATCACTACCAAATCATTCCCCAATCCAGATGTCCAAAAACTCCTATAAAACGTGCCAGTCAAGAGTCCTCTCAGAATCAAAGTTCTGAGAAAACTCTACCCAATGTCTTTAGGCAAAACCGCCTGCAAACCTTGCGGAATCCACACCCGTCCTATATCCTATATAATAAAAACCTAATATGCAAATTGTCCCCTCCACTGGGAGTTCGACCCTTAGCTATGACGTGTGCTGACCACCAGGGGGCGGTGTGGAACATGGCAGTTGTCGGCAATGAGCCACTGGCAGCTGGGGAAGTGGAGGTGCTACTGGCCCCAATGGGCTTCCCAGTGAGCTGGGCTGCAGCTGCTGGGACCACAGGGGCTGGTTGGGATCCCCATGGGTCTGCAAGGCTGGCTGGGAGAGAGCGCGCTGCCCACCAGTTTCCGTTCGGTGCCACTGGGCGGCCCAGAGGCCCATGCTGTGCCCAGCCTGCAGTGTCTGGCCGCACTCACTGCATCTCTGCATGGGGACTCTGGCGCCGTGACTCAGGTGGTGGGGTGCTTGTGGGGGCCTGGGGACCCAGTTGCTGCCCAGGGCCCCGAGGTTAGCTGAGACCTGCCCTTCCCCGCCAGATGCTCACGCTTAAATCACCCGCCAGGCCTAGGAACCGCACCTGTGCACGAATTTCATGCACCGGGCCTCTAGTTGTCCTATAATGTCCTATAATAAAGACATGTCCCTGAGGAGTTCCATTCCTCAGTTGTGGATACAGATACCCAAATACAGATGCCCACAGAGATTAAAGGGTCACCAGGGTGTTTATGAACTGAAGACATTCTACCTTATCCTTTCCACCACCCTAAGTCTGCTTGCCAATTAGTATTTGTCATCTCTCTGTGTCTTTCTCCTGATCAAGTATCCAATTTTTGTGAATAACGAGAAAAATGCACATAAGCATCTAAATGCATACATGTAGCTTAACAAAAAATAACCCCCTGAAAGTGAAATGTAATTACCAGGTTAAAAAAAAAAAATGCACCCAGGTTTCAGAGCCTATCACATCGCGCGCCTCCCCCCAAACACTGCCCCTGTTGTGTCAGATAGTGGCAGTGTTGAGCCCGGGAACGGACGCCGAGCCCGCGGCGGTCCCCGCGGCCTCCCCGTCTCCGCGGCTGACTCCGGAGCGCAGCAGCCGCTGGGCCGCGCGGGCGCTGGGGAGCGGGAGGGGCTCGAGGGGCGGCCAGGGGGTCCCCAAGCGGCCTCCACGCACTGTTTTCCTCCTCCCCCCGGCCAGAGCCCCATTCCCTCCAATTGATCGAAATTCACCGAAAATCAGAGAGAGGGAGGGTGAGGGAGAGGTCTCTCATTACTGGCTGCGCCTCCTGGGGCTGGAGCCGCGGGGGAAGCGGCCCCAGGTTGGTGGGGCGAACGGTGTTGGGTCTCCCGCGCCCCCTCCCAGCCGATCGCAGGGTGGCGGTCCCCGCTGGGCTCCGCCGCGCGGCCGCCGCGATCCTCCCCCTCCCCCGCCCGCAGCCTCCCCCTTCCTTTCACTAGGACTCCAGGACTCGGGAGAGGGCGCGGGAGGCGGCACACGGGCCCGACCCCACTCCAGCGCTCGCCGGGGACGCGGGCGGGCGGCGAGGGGACGCGGCGGGGGCGCGGGGCGGGCGCGGCCATGGAGCGGCGGCGGCGGCGGCGGCGGCAGCACTAGCGACCGCGGGCGGACCGGCGAGCGAGCGGGCGGGCAGGCGGGCGGGCAGGGCCGATCGGCCCCGCGGACCGGACTGCACAGCTCAGCAAAAGCGCCCTCGCCCTCCGCGCGCCTCCTCCTGCGAGCCCGAAGCCGGTAACATTTTTTTTTAAAGCTCCAATCCGCCTTTGAAGAAAAGGAAAAGAATTAGCATTGATCGGAGAGACGGGATTATACATCACTGTAATTTTTTTTTTTTGGCTTCTGCTAAAATTCGCCAGCTCGCCACGCGCCCGTGGCGAGTGTGTGCGAGTGTGTGCGTGCGGCTGTGTGTGAATGTGATTACTCCAGGACTCCTCGGGCTCCGGAGACGCCATTTTCCCCCTTGATATCTCTCTCCGTGCACCGGCGAGCGGCGGAGGCGGCCGCGCCGGGCGGGAAGCGCGGGGCCGGCCGGGGCGCCTGCCGCCGCCTCCGCGCGCCCGGGGGCTCCCGCGCCCCGCGAGCGAGGGCGGCCGGCCCGCGGCTCGCCGTTTTGACAGATGCTCATCGCCATGGAGTTACCTCAGCTGCACCTTTGGGGGCTCGGGCGAGCGACAGGAGCCGGGATCTGAGCGAGCGCGGCGGCCAGCGGAGCCGGAGCCGCCGGGACATGGGTGAGCACGCGCGCGGCGACCTCGGCCCGGGAGCCCCGCGCCCAGGCTCCCGCCGCGCCGTGGGGCCCCGCACGTCGGGGGCCCCGGGCGGTGTGTGTGCCCTGCATGCAAAACTTAACGTCGCCTCGCCCAGGCTTTGACTTTGCACCGGGGCGGGAAGGGGGAAAGGGGGCCGAGGGGGGCGGGTTGCGGGTCCCGGCGAGGCTGCCTAGGATGAGCGCGATGCCGGCCCGCTCGCGGGTGGGCAGCGATGCCGGCTCCTTTGGAGTGGCCCGTTGGTGGCGGCGATGGTGGAAGCGTTGGGCTGGAGGGCTGAGAGCTTATTGAGTTTCGCCTAATCTGATCCCCCTCCCCCGCCTTTTGCACCCTCCCTCGGTCCTGCCGCTGGCTGCCAGGGCTGGCTGGTTTGGTGTTGGTGGAGTGGACTTGGAGGGGGAGGGAGGAGGGAAAGGGGTGGAAAGGCGGCAGGATTTTTTTTTTTTCTCTCTCTCTCTTTGTAACTTGCAGGTTAAGTGGAGCTAGAGAGCTACGTTGTAACCTAGTTGGATTTTTTTGGGGGGGAAATGTATCAGAATCTAACGAGTCCTTAATAGAAAGAAGAACAGGGAAGAAGTGGTCCAGCCAGCGAAGGTTGGTGTGTGCTTGTGTTGTGGCTCTGTGTTAGTCTTTCTCTTAAAATCTCAATCAATGGATCCCAGTCTCTTTCTTGTGCTCTCCGGTTTGGGGACTTCGAAAAGACAGGAATTCCCTTAAACGCAGAGGAATGGAATGCCTTTTTTGAAAGCACGCATTGTGTGTGTTTCTGGAGGAACCGTGGGCTTGGGAATTAAGGGCAGGCTTCCCCCGTTCGTTCGGTGGTTTCCAGTGGGAAATCACTCCGGAAAGGGAGCCCTTCAGTATTGATTTATTGTTTTTGTCTTTCAAACCATTATCTCTTTGATTAAGATACTGCCTGAGAAGTTCCACAGAGACAAAGTCAGGTAAACTGGACCGGGCAGATCTTTAGCAAGATGGTGATAACGGTGATGCTGGTTTTGGTGTCTGTCTGTGTTGGAAGCATTGTTGGGTAATAGCAATTTTTGATCGGTAGAGCATGCTGCTTCTAAAAAAAAATAAGTAACTGCCCAAATGCTGCCTTCCAGTTCCCCTCCCCACACACTACAAGCACCCCTTCTCTCCTGACCCATACTGATTACAACCATTCTGAAACCGGATCCAACTGGAAATATTTTCTTTGGAGGTCAGAAAGTTGTGCAATTGGAAGTGGGAGATGAGGCTAGAGGTCCTGGAAGTGTGGGGAGGGGGTTCTTATTGCCCCCCACGATGCTGCGTTTATTCTTTCTGTGTTGTCTGTGTGGGTTCTGAGGGTGTGTATATTGGTCTAAAAGGACTGTTGAGGGAAGGATTTCCGATTTGTTTCCGCTTCAAATCAACTGTCCTGATAATCTCATGGTTGATGCCTAATACTAAAAGGCCAATTTGTGTTCTCTTTATACCTGCAGAAGCTCTCCTCCAGAAGGGCAATTTATTCTGGAATTCTACAGCAGCTATTTTTCCTTCCTAACTCTCCCCCCACCACCCCCCGCCCCCCAAATCCATCACCTTTTAATCCCCCAAAGTTTGGTTGGAGTCCTTGGTCTTTAAGGAAATAGTATTACTTGTTTTTGCTCTTACATGATTTTTCATTCTTTTCCTTTATTCTTCATCCTGTTTTTCTCCTTTTCTTGTAGATTTGTGCAAACAGAAACAAAACAAAACAAAACAAACCCACCCAAACACTAAACTTCATAAAGTAGCTGTCACCAAAGCTCTCTGGCAGTTCAGCCCCATCTCTCACCCTCCTTTAGTTCACGCCAGTAAATTGGATGTGCCCCATCTGAACTCGTCTTCATCTGCAAACACGCGTGTGTGTGTGTGTGTGTGTGTGTGTGTGTGTGTGAGAGAGAGAGAGAGAGAGAGAGAGAGAGAGAGAGAGAGAGAGAGAGTTGGGGGCAGGAGTGGGGTCCAGAAGGAGATGTGGAGAGGAAGGGTGGTGTTCTGTGCAGGCCACATCTGCACCTCGGGGCCAGACCTGGATAGTCTGGGAGAGTTTCCTTTGCACACCCCAGTTAGATGTTGTCTGGCAGGGATGGGGAGGCGGAGCTAACTGGCCAGGAGGCTTGTAAGGGAGGAGAAAGTTGTGGCACTTCACATGTAGCCAGTTTACAATCCCAGGTCACTGTTTCCCCCTTCTGCTTTCTGTGGCTTCCACCATCCCAAGACTCCCTGAGGGAGGCAGGCTCTCTCTTGCTCTGCCCTGGCAATCCCAAGTTTCAGAACCAAGCCTAAGATGCTGTCTTTTCTTCCTCCCTACTTAAAGGAGTTGCCTGCTAGGAGAGAAGGACATTAGGACAGATCAAAAGAGCGTGCCTGATACAGAGTCTTTGCAAATTTCAGGGAGTATAGGCTGAGAGTTTATGAAGACCAGGTCCTCTGAAAGTGCGGTGTTGCACACCATCTCCCTTCCCCCCATTTATAAAAAAAAAAGTCTTAGTCTTGGGAAGTTGAATTGGTGTTAGAGCTGGGCTGAGAGAGCTGCTTGCCTCTCTAGTAACCCGAGCTGGGCTGGGGGGAGGAGGTGGTGAGTGAATGCAATCCTAGGCCAGAGGAGGGAAACCAACTGACTTGTCTCTCTTAGCGGGGAAAATAGATGTGTCACTGGAATAAACAAACTGGAAGTGGGGGAGGGGAAGGCCTGGAGTGAACAGAAGGCCCAGTGGCTGAGAGACAGGGGTGTGGGTTAGAAAGGGGCCACTTCTAGCTTGGGAGAAAATATCAACTGCCTTATATGTTCATGAATGGGCTAGACAAGTGACGGGGTGTAATCCGATCTTTTGTGTGTTAACTTCAGAATGTTACATAGGAAGGCGCTGTTGGCAGACTCAGTTGAACTTCACACAGAGGAAGCCTGGGGGTATCCCTGAGTGAACCCAGGAGCCCGTGGTGCCACGAGGGCTTCTGGTCCTCTACATGTATTATTCATGGCAAGCTACTTCGTAAATTACTTGACCTGAAAGACGGTTGGAGGGAAAGAGAAAATAAGTGCATGGAATCTTTGTAGAATCTAGTTGAAAGTGGTCAGTGGGGAGAGGCAGGAGTTTGCTGAAGAATACATAGGTAGGCACTTCTCCTTGGATTCTCTTGACCTTCAATTCCGTCTGGGCCCGAATCAATACTTGTCTGGCACAAAAACGCACCTCCAGAGGAAGAGAGTTTTTCCGACTGGTCATTGTTTGCAGTTGTACTCCAGCCTCACTCTGAAGCGTCTTCATCCCATGCAACAGGAGGAAGATGAGAAGTAGCGAGCTGGATGGGACATCCCTTCTGGACTTCCGAGGAGACACAGAAACTTGGCCGGGCCTCAGCCTCCCAGAATGCCAGTTTTTTTCCCTTGGAGACTCGAAGTTTTAATTGAAACCAGAAAGCTATTGAAGGCAGACCTAGCCAATGAAACCTTGTTTTCTCTGCTGCTCAGGAATGGGAAATAAATAATGTTTTGCTGATGGCATTTCAAGTTGCTTCAGTTCTGCTCCTGCCAGAAGAGCAGAGTAAATTATTATTATTAACACATTAGCATTGTCAGGAGTTGCAGTGCCCTAAAAATCGTATGATGTCATTGAGTTTGCTCAGGGAACCACTGGGTGGGACAGTTCTGGTGTGTGTGTGTGTGTGTGTGTGGGGGGGGGGTCGAGTGGGGGGGAGGGCGTTTAGGAGGCTGCTCTTGTCCCGGAGAGCTGCCCTGAAAAAAATGAAACCTCATAAGAGTTCTTGCCATAGGTCACCATGTTTGGTCCTTGGGTTCCTGTGAAGAATGGAACAAAACAATTCACTTCCATTCCTGTGCAGTGGCATATTATGAAACTGAGGGAGCTTCCCCAAATGTTTTGGGCCAGGATTAGGTAAGGAGTAGTATCATCGTGCATAATGCCTTAGGTTTGGGCCTCTTTTAGAGCAATTTCTACAGGTGACCTGGTGTTCCACACACTCTTCATAACGTGGTGGACACTTTGGGCAGCCAAACGCTTGATTGGTGCAGAAAATTAAACACCTGAATAGCCACAGTGTACTTCATAGAAAGTGCCTTCCTCCATTCTTGTTTGGTTCTGTTTTCATTTCCATGTTCACTTAGCCTTCTATTAGATTCTGAGGCCTCCTTGGACATAGCAAGTTTGGGGGCAGTATAAAGTTTTGGGGGAACTGATAAGCTTAGTTAGATGACTGAGCCTAAGTTAGTGTCCTTACAGTTTTAAAAGTCCAGAGGGAATCTGTGTCCCTTTCAGAGTTGGTCTCCCCTGCCCCCTCCTTAGAGGCTACCTTCTAAGGTTGAGGAAATGTTATGTTTTTAATGGCCTTTTTTTAAGAAACCCACAGTTGACTTCCCATCTAGTTCAGAGCAAATGATGCCAAGGGTCTAATGGAGAAGGTGACCAGGCCCAAAGTCCATAGGACCCCTGGGAGGAAGGGTTCTGATTGGCAGATGCATGATGAGCCAGTGAGCTGACCCCAAGCACACCTGTTCCCCTGCTAGGGAGGATCAGGAATGAATGGTGAGCAGATAAGTGTTTCCGAACTTTGCCAGCTTGGAAAACTGTTTCCCTAACCCAACTTACTATTTTCTCTAAAAAATACTCCCTTTCATATACATGGCACTTTGCCCTTTTCAAAGATATCTTCACATCCTAATTCCCTCTTGGTTCTCTGAAGGAGGGAGGCCAGATAAGCATTTTCTCCTCATTCAGATGAGGCAGTTGATACAGTGACTTGAGTAAATGACACAGGTTGGTGGCTCGACCTGGGACCAGATGCCTGTGTGATAAAGTGTGAAGAACATCCCACCTGATATGACACATTTGCTTCGGATCCTATCCTCCTACTTCCCAGCTAAATGACTCCCCTTCCCCCACAAGTTATTTAACCTCTTTGTGCCTCAGTAACTAATCAGTAAAAGAGGGATAAGATGCTTACCTTGTCTACTTCACAGGGGTTGTGAGGATTAAACAATGCCAGCTAATTTCTGTGATTGGACTCTGAGAGGATTTCCATGCTGCCTCCTGGATACTGGTCCTGAGATCATTGTCACCATAGCGCAGCGACTAATAACCCCTTGGTATGGCCAAAAGTGCCTACAGGGGCCCTGTATGTTCTAAGACAGTCAGGGAATAGTTGTTTTCTGCTCTTGAGTTGACTCAGTTGAATTTTTTGGATGCTTCCTATGCTCAAAGAGAAGAGGGTGTGAGGGGGAGGGTCCCCATCAGGGGGCTACAGTGACTGAGCAGTGACATTCTGGACAGAAATTTTAGCTTCTGTAAAGAAAGGAACTTATAACAGGATTACCCGTGTCCCAGCAAACCCAGTGATTTCTCTAGAATTGGAAAAGGGCTGAACAGTCCAGTTGTTCCCTCTTTTTTTTTTTCTTTTTTATTGATTTTTAGAGAGAGAAACACTGAGGTGAGAGAGAAACATGGATCTTTGCCTCCTTCTCGCTTCCTGACCAGGGAATTGAACCTGCCACCTTTTGGTGTACAGGATGACGCTCCAACCAATGGAGCCAAGATGGCCAAGGACTGTTCCCTAACTCTTAACCTTCTTTCTCTTTCCTGTGATTCCTGGCACATCCCATCCAGCAGCCTGCCCCAGGCACCTGGCATTGTTCTCGAGTGAACCCCATTTTACACAACACACGCAGGCCTCTGCTCCCATCAGACTGGCTTCCTTGTGTCCCGGGGCACTGTGTCACAGGTCTCCTCCAAACCTCAGCTGGCTCTGCTTCACCACCTCCTCTGGGGAGGGGTCCTGATTGGGCCCATCTGGCTGGCACTGCTACCTCTTAGGACAGCAGACCAGTTCTCGGCTCCTCCCCCAGGCTGCAGAGAGCTTCTGGTCTGAAGCTCTAGCCTGGCTGTAGAGCTTCTATTTATTGTCCCTACCTCCCCAGGCTGTGGGTCCCTGAAGAGAGGGACCGAGTTTGCCCCAGGGCTCCCTGCCCCTGCGAATGAACCGGTGACTCCTGGTGCCTGAGTGAGTCACAGAACTGATGTGAAGGTAGAATATTCCAAGTGAATGCTGTTTAAGGTGAGCTTGGCCTCGGCTCCCTGAGAAGCCGCACATTGAGGACCTCTTAGACAAAGTGAGTAATAGCCACTTGCGTCAATGGCTTTTTGTACTTCTGGCAGTCTTTCAGGGCCAATCGCCCACTCTCAGTTTCTCCCTCAAAGCCTAAGAGTTGATGATGTTTTACCACATGTGCATCCTACCGGTCACTCATTCATCGAATCATCAAATATTTATTAAGTGCCTACTAGAGTCTCATCGTCACAATAGCACATACAGCTCTTGACTTTCTCTGAAAATGCCAATTGCATTTCTTGTCCACCACACTCATTTTGGCACTTAACTATGCAATCTTGTCTGTTACTCAAGTCCAAGTGCTTTCCTGCTCCTGGGTGACATTGCGAGGCTGGCCGCGAGGGAAAAGGCGACCGAGCAGAGAGAAGCACTCAGAGCGGAAAGTTCCAGGGAAAGGCTCCTGCGAGGCAGGCCACAGGCTGGGCTGCCTGGCCACTGGCGTTTGATGTGGGACAAGTTACTGTGCCTTGTCCCTCCTACCACAGCAGAGTGAAAGAGTTGGCCTTACTATGAAATTCCGCAATTCTGCAGCTAGACGTGTCCCAGGAAAGTTAAAGCTTTCTTAAAGCTCAGAGTTCCTCAGTCCCCTGTGATGGCAGCCCAGCACCCATGTAGACCAATCCAAAGGGTTGGCACAATTGGCTAAGTGTTACGGTGGGGAAGTAGGTTATAGAAGGGGGAATGGGACCAGTTAGAACCAGAGAGCCAGATGTGGAGGGTGGTAGGGAGAGGAGGGATGGTGAGCTGTGTGAAGACACACCATAGTGAATAGTGTGGAAGGAAGACGAAAATTGACTCTCTGCATCTCTTGTAAACTGGTCCTCTTCGGTGAAATGACTTGGTCGAGACAAGGGAGATGAGGCAAAGAGAGCTTCTGGAAAATCTAAACTATGTTCTCTCTCTGGGCTTTGCTACTGCTTTTGGTGCCCAGGAGGCACCTGGAATCTCTGCTGTGGTTACGCCGTGACCTCATGGATCTAGGAGGCTGGGTATCATTATTATTGTTTTTTAGATTTCATTGGGCATGAAGACTGGGGCCATGCCTGTGCTCCCTGGGGTGTCTTCTCGATCCCCACAGCAGAGCCTGCCCTGCCATGGCCTGTGTTCAATCACTACTACTGAGTTAGTTCGCATGCATTTTGAGATCAAAGATAGTGCCCCACAGTTTGTCCAATGCCAGAGAGAGGCCTCTGTGCTTTTGGATTGAGGTGGGATCCGGAAAGTGAGGCCCTGACCTGAGGCCCTGTGAACATTCAGCCGGAGTCCTGACCCACTTAGGAGCACACTGGTAGGATATTGAGGAAGATGGAAGTTCTGCAAGTTACTGGGATGTTGCAGTTGCTTTTACCCTAGGACTTGGGGTAGGGAAACAATAGCATGTGACACTATTAGCCTAACTGAGTGAGAAGCAGTTTCTTCATTATTTCTCCCCTCAGCTGAAGATGTGCAGCTCTACCATGGAAAGAAGCTGCTTGGGGTTTTAACCTGGAGCTGGAAAGATGTGGAGGCGGGAGATGCTGAATTTGATGAGTCCAGCACAGCAGCCCCACCCAACACGCTCATCAGAAGTGTTGGCTCTGTTGTTGTGCTTGTAGCAAAATAATGAAATCTGGGTGGCAAGTCCCCTTGCAGTTGTTGGTGGCTGTGTCTGTGACCTATTGTTATTTGAACAATGAGAGCTTTGATTTTTTTTACAAGTATTGATTAATAATGGTGGCTAAAAAGGATGATTTGATGTGAAAGCCCTGTGGGCCTCCTTTCTGCTCATTATTTTGTACTCTAGAGCTCGATTACAGTCAGTTTTTTGATCCTCAAATATTTATTAAAGTCTCAGCATTGCAGCCCATGTGAGCCATTGCTCCTGGCGCTGTTGGCGGGAAAGGTCTGGTATGAGAGGGGGCTTTTGCCCCTGGAGAGTGGACAGAGTGTCTGGAGAGACATGCTTAACTCATATGGAAAGCAGCCTGCAGCCGAGTGTGAGCATGATCTGAGTGGAATTATGCTATTTGTGTGTATTTGTGTGATCAGGGCCGAGGAGCAGTCAAAAAGGGAAGGCTTTGAGGAGGGTGTGATCTGTGGTTTGATGGTGGAACTGGAACACAGGGACATTCTTGGTGGCAGAGTAGCTTTCACACTGGAGCAGGGATGGGACAAAGTTTGCATGTGAATTTGGAATTGCCCCACGAAAGGAATGCTGATCACCAGCATGCACTGCAGCTGGCAGGAGCAAGGCAGCCTGAGGATGAAGGTCCCGTTGGCTGACATGGACGGGCCGGCCACCCATAGCAGGCAACTTGGTGGTCTGAGGTCTTCTGGCTACAGTGTGAAGGACAAAACCCAAGGCCCTTTCAATTGGACCCAATCTAGCTGTTGAGAGTTTTCGTTCAAACTCATCAACTCTTCAACCCTCTGGTTCAGCAAACTTTGTTTGCTCATTGGCATTTCAGCATGAGTATGACCAGACCCTGCTGGGTGCTGTGTGGATCCCAAGAGATGGAGTTACCTCATCTCTGCTCTTAATCTAGCGGAAGACACCATAAGAACCCAGGAAAACCAGTGGGGGAACAGCAGCGTCAGTCATCTGGGGCGAAGTAACAACTCCAGTGAGAGCATAGGGAAGGCCAGCTTCTCCAGTGGCTAGACAGGTTAGGAAAGCTTCAAGGGGGAGGTGGGCTTGGGCTGAACTCTTGAATAATAGAACTGTGAGGAGAGCAGCAGGGGAGATGTTCATGTTGAGAAGGTAGAGGCAGAGAGGAGACTTCCCAGAGACCAGGGCTTTGTGGAATGTCAGGCAGCAAGACCGATGGGATGGGATCCTGTGGGGAACAGGCCAAGGCTACATCTCCCCTGACCTGAGACGGGAGCCATGGCTGATGTTTTCAGAGTGTGCGGAGCACAAGGGTGCTCTAGTCAGAGAATGTCCATCCCTACCACACATGAGAGAACCCTAACATCCAACTGTCCTGCCCACCCCTGCTCTTGTCAGCCACCAACTCTTCAGTCTGGGTTCAAAAGAGTTCTCTTTAGATCAAAACCCAAAAATACATATAAGCATTCAGAGCGAGTGATACTCCTCTCCGGGGGCTTAGTGTATAATTGGAGAAAGACATGCACAAGTTTCAGTAAACGCAATATTGAAATGGCAGTTCAAGGTGCTGAATAAGAAATATAAGGGGATGGAGATGGAGATACTGTTTGTTTAGCTCTCTGGGATGCATAACATCTCTTCTGTGGCAGAAGCACAAACTTGTCAGATTAATCTTTATGTTCAGTTGACAACAAGCAAAGCAGTTGCTGAATCAGATGGTTGAGAAGTCGAGGAATTTGAATTAAGACTGAACAGGGCATGGAGTCAAAAATTAGAAGGCCTAGAAAGAAAGACTTTAGAATTTATTATCGGTTTAATTATTCAGTTTAGTCACTGCCTTCAGGGAAGCCTGTCATTTTCATCCCCACTGGACTAAAGGCACGGTGGAAGACTGGAACTTCAATGACTGCTAATTCTGGGTATTTAAAGACGGATGCCATTGTGGGTTCAAAGGAAAGCAAATGACATTTTGGAGTTAGACAGAACTACCTCAGTCATTTCAATAAATTTCTCACCTTAATTTTTCCTATCTGTAAGGTTGGCCCATCACACGGTTAGATCAAATAATAAACTTAAAGCCCTTGTATACCGGATGCCTGTTAAATGTTGGAATAATTTCTTTACCTCGTGGATCTTTCCACTCTGCTTGCACAGGACACCCTATGATCACAGTTCCTTCTTACAGGTCTACCCTGAGATATTTAACCTACTTAGGTGCCATTCTGTATATGTTATTTGCTTTTTCCTTATAAGATTCGGTCTGGGAAGACATTAGGAAGGCAGAGAAGAAAACTGTTGCCCAGAGGGTTTAGTGATGTGGCAAGTCAGTGGCAAACTGGTTTTGGAGCTCCCTTCTGCAGACGCAGTTGAGAGTGTTGGCCTGAAAGCTGGCATCACTGTGTTTTAGAGACATCAGATGCCAGTAAAAGCACAGGCTTTGGGGTATATAGACTTGGATTTGATTGTGGATCTGGCATAGGTTGTGTGTGCCAGTGAGTAAACTGGAGCATCATTTTCACATCTGTGGAATGAGCACAGGTCTTCCGCATCACAGGGTTGCTGTCCCGATGACACGGATGATGTCTTTAAAGGCCATTGGTTGTGTCTAACCCCCCTCACACTGCAGCTGAGTACCTCCATTGACTGCACAGAGAAATGGCGGCCACAGGTAGTTTGCCAAAGCAAGAGCTCAGACCTGTAAACTTGAGGTTTGGCCCAGCCCGGTCTTCAGAGATGATTCCCCAAGTGCCCAAGTCCAAGGCTTGTTCTGTTGTGTTATTGGTTCCCTAGGAGGCATTGTTTTTGCAGCTATTGCTGGAACTGTTGGTGAATAGATAGTATGCCCAGCCTCAGGCTTCAAAGCTTGATTCTGTTTTGCTCCCTTATTGTGGAGATCCCGAGCACAGGGTCTGATTTCTTGGTTTTGTGTGACACTCAGCCCGGAAGAGCTGCAGAGCCAGTAAAATCTATGAAGAGATGGAAGGTCCTGACCCTCTCCTTGAGGGGGCTTTGTTGAGGAGGTGAAGCTCAGCATCAGAGACTGACAGAGCTAGAGGAAGCCCCAGAATCTACTGCATCATACCCCACATTCTACACATGAAGATGGTGAGGCCCAGGGAGAAAAAGGAACCTGCCCAAGGCCACCCAGCTCCAAATGTCAGGGCAGGGAATTGAGTCTGAAATCCATGACTAAACTCAGTCTTATTTCCTCTATGAAACAAACTGGGAACAAGGGGAAAGCAATACTCCAGCAACATCAAAATACTGAAGTTAGCAGGTAGTACATATTAATCTACTGTATGTACTTCCTGTTGTAGAGGGAAATGGAGAAGGTTGGTCTCTAGCCCCATCCCTCGGGCTTTACTTGGGATCTGCGAAGAGAAGGCAGCATTTAGCCAAATGCTAGCGTGGATGATACAGACTATGGTAGTAAATCAAACTTCCCCCACATTTTGAAGATGCAGTAAGGTGATTCTCAACAGGTTCTTTCATAAATATCTTATTTAATCTTCAAATACTTTTCAAAACAGCCTTGAGGTAGGATTATTACCCAATTTCCAAATGAAATTGAATAGTTTAAATATATTTTCCAAGAACACAATTGCCAAATAAAAAAGAAAGGCTAAGTCATCCAAACCTATGACATCCAAGTGGTGCTTCTTTCATTCTTCTTTTCAAGGAAATGCATGGCTTGGACACTTGCTGTTGGGTTCATTGTGCTCTTAACTGTGGTAGAGGCTTTTGTAAAACCCAGCCCCTTCCTTCATGAAAGTCCTGGTCTGGTGGGAGATATAAAGAAGTAAATGGAATATTGCAATACAGTTTGCCAAATGCTTTCATAGCAGAATGCCCAGGGAAGCTTGATTGAGACCATCTGTGAGTATGAGTGTGAGTGTGGGTGTGTGTGCATGTATGTGTGCACATGAACATGGGCGAGTGCACGTATGCACATGTGTCCACACAAGGGGAAAGGAATAGAAAAAGCAGGTCCAGCCAGTCTTCATGAAGGAAGTGAAACTTGACCCAGCTCTTGAAGGATGACTTGGAGGTAACAAGTGGAGAAAGGAGAAAGGGCAGACCAGCCAGAAGAAGTAACAGAGTTGATGAAGTGATGCAAATCGGTGGGACTTGGGGTAGCCCAGCCTCAGGAGAAGCTGCTAGGGAATGTGGGGAGTGCAATCATCAGGGATCACAGCCTGGAAAAGAGGTGAACTGTGATCAGGAAGGTACCATGCAGGTGTGGAGTATGAAAAAGGCCAGGAGTCTGAGCTTCATTCTTTGCTGTCCAGTGGTCGGCAAACTCATTAGTCAACAGAGCCAAATATCAACAGTACAACGATTGAAATTTCTTTGGAGAGCCAAATTTTTTAAACTTAAACTTCTTCTAACACCACTTCTTCAAAATAGACTCGCCCAGGCCGTGGTATTTTGCGGAAGAGCCACACTCAAGGGGCCAAAGAGCTGCAGGTGGCTCGCGAGCCGCAGTTTGCCGACCACATTTGTAGGCCATTGGTGTGTTTGCAGGGTCAGAGAACTGTGCTGCAGAGCTGCTTTTGCCCTTGCTGATTGAGAGCTAGGGAAGAGTTGGGTCACTTGATCAATTTATCAGTGTTTATGGAGCATTTCCTCTGGGTGTTTCTGCAGCAGGAAGGGTTTCAGAGGCCCATCATTCAGAGTCATGGGAACCTGAGTCAAATGGCACCTGGCTGGCCTTTGACACAGCCTCTCATTCCACATTCACTCAGCGAATAATTTGGAGTGTTGCTCCATGGGGCAGGAGCTGTGCCAGACTCTGGGCGTTCTGTGATGAGCCAAACAGACACAGCTTCTACCCTTAGCACTTACCTTCTAATGGGGCAGGCAGAGTTGAAACAAAGAATGGCACATGCATTCATTATAAAATGTAGTAAGTGCTAGGAAAGAAAATCCTACGTAGTAAAGGCACAAAGCAGGGAGTCCTGATCTGAGTTATGAAGCCCAGGGAAGTGCAGTTTGACCTGGGCCTGAGCAATGAAGAGGCATTAACTCAAGGGAACAGGAAGAGGATTCTAGATACATGCAAAGTACCCCAAGTGGGGAAGCCACTTCTGACTCCCCACTGAAATACCTTAGAAGACATGCTGAAAGGTGAATGCTCAATCACCTTCAAAGCCAAAGTCAGACAATCTATTGCCAGAATCTGAGGTGGGATTCTTCTACCTATAGGGCGATAAGCCTAGGTTGGAAATACAATTGCTTCCCTATCTCTAGTCAGGTAGGCTCACACTCCATCCGTTTGCACCCTTTGCCCCTTAGGAGCCGAAACTCACAATTTGTGTCAGCCAGAAAAATAGGTAGTCATCAGGTGTACTACATGGACAACATTAATAAAACAACTGAAGATGGTCTTTTCCCTAACATCATTATATGTATTCTCAAAGTCTACAGCTCTCAGAAAACAAATGGGCAAGATTAGAGGATAGAGATTTG
The DNA here is from genome assembly GCF_951640355.1 of Cnephaeus nilssonii. Classification (NCBI taxonomy): domain Eukaryota; kingdom Metazoa; phylum Chordata; class Mammalia; order Chiroptera; family Vespertilionidae; genus Cnephaeus; species Cnephaeus nilssonii. The sequence goes on from NC_137082.1 coordinate 80,580,938, forward strand.
CGAGGAGAAGAGGGACATTGACTTCTGAGCAGAGAAGTTTCCTGGAATAAAGCTCTGAGACACAGACATAAAGAGTCTTTGTGGATTTCAGCCTTTCAGAGTTTAAAGAATATGGCAGAAGGATCCCCTCTTAGTCTAGCAGAACAATAGTAGATAGCTACCATCTCGACACCTCTCATGTGGAGTTGGGAAGAGGTTCGCATGCTAGGCTCTCAGGAACTCCGGGTCTGGCTTCCACCTACCACTGTCACTGTTCAGTAGGAACCGAGGAGATCGGGAGACTGATAACAGTAACAGCTCTGAGAGGAAGACTTGACTGGCTTCAAGATGGAAGGAAGAATCAAAAGCAGACCTGTGCTTTTTCTGTAGACCAAGACTACCCTGCATGACTCTCTCCTTATTAAAGCATGAGTAAAAATAAAGAATCCAACTTGAGACCCGAGGGGGGAAAACACTCAAAATATGGTAAGAGAAACAGTATCAGGATAATTATTTACTGCAAGAGCAAAATAAGAATTTTAAAAAGCTACCAGACATCCACAATAGGAAGAAGCATGACAATGGTGTAATAAAAGCATAAAGTAATGAATAAGGAACATTCTGAGGTGGAAAGGTACCAAAATCAGCTGAAAAGAGGATGAAAAAGGAAAGATTGCAGGGATACAAAAGGGTGCAATAGCAGAATTAAAAATCCATAGTCAATAAAGACAAAGGGAGGTGTGAAATTGAATTAAATTGATATTATAGAGGCTAGATTAGGGTAAACTCTTCCACAATGAAAAATAAAGAAATAAACACAGTGAAAGAGAGAATGAGAGAAATGGAGAACAGTGTTAAGAGTTCTAAACTAAGAGTATAGGACAAATTTAGAAAGAAATGAAGTCCCATTGAATAATGAAAAGAATAAACTGAAGGGAACATTCCTAAACTAGAAAGAACCTGCATGTACAGATCCCAAAAGCTTGTTTTCCATCAAAAATAAAAGGAACAAGATCCACACTTACACTTACTTTGCCATTAATAAAATCCTATTATAATGAAAAATATCTTCAAGGATAAAGTTAAAACAAGTTGCCTACAAAGGAAACAAAACCAGGCTGGCCTCCCTTTTCTCTTCTATTACTTCAGATACTAGAAGACATTCTTCAGAGTTTTGAGAGGAAAGGTTCTGACCTGAGGATTATCTGGTCAGCCAGTGTCTTCTACATGTAAAGGTGAAAGAAGTGCCTGACCTTATGGGGATTTGCAGAATATGGAAGTGAGGAAGGGCTCAGGATGAAGAACTCTGGAGGAGTTTGGGAAAGGTCAAGATTAAGGTCGTGGGCCTTCCTGTATTTGTGACTATTTGCCTTTAAGATCTTATGAGGTACATGTGTTATTTAAAATTTCTTTTTTTATAAGGAGCATATAGTTCCATTAAAAAAGAAGGTAAAACCTTACTCTAATGAAGAAGATCATGAAGATGTTTCTTTCCCATTTTGTTGATGAGACACTGAGGCTGAGTGAGGGCTCCTAAGTGCCTGACCTAGGTCCAGAATCCAAATCTTTTGAGTCCTGTTACCTATGTCAAGGGCTCTGTCAGTTCCACCATGGGAAGCAGCAGTCAGGGTGAGGATAGCCTATGTGCACCCTGGGAAAGAAGCGGATGGAAGAGGTGGATGGTGCCAGGAAGCCTAGATTGGGTTGGCTTATTCATTTATTAATTCAGTCATCCAACATTTCTTGAGTGTTCACTGGAATTGCATGGATGAATACAATGCAACTGATGCCTATTCTTAAGAGATTAAGAGTAAAACTGTAAGGGGAAAATACCTTTAAACACGGAATAATAGTGCTCTATGGTCAAGTTGATGGCATTGGTGCGCAGACTAGGTAAAACCTAAGCATCATAACCAGCAGTAGGGTTTGGTAAAAGCCATAGATCTGGGCCCCATCCTGGAGCCCTGATTATGAAGGCATGCAGGGCTCAAGAATTTGCATTTCCTCTAAACTCTGGAATTAGTTAAGAGTTCCCAAGGTTGCAGGTGGAGAATGGTTTGTAGACTTGGTAAATTATTCTATCCTTCAGATTTGAAGTGGGGAGAGGGTGTACTTTTAGGGAGTCATTTGGGTTATGGTTCCCCTGTCACTCAGAAAAATAATTATGTAGGTTACACTATCCAATTTGGAGTGTGTATAGGTCTATGGGTAAAATTACAAAGTTTTGAGTATGGAAGAGACTTTGGTCCCACTCCATTCATTGCTGAGATAAGTATGGAGGATGGGACTCCAAGTGGCTGTGAATGGGAGAGCCAGGAGTAGAGGCCAAGTTTCTGGACTCCTATCCCAGTGTTCTTCCCAAGTACATCGCCACCTTCTCCTTCTAGCCCCTCGGTTCCCCTGGGACCTCCTGGGCAGTTATTTCCTAAGCAATTTGTCCTATTGGCCCTGTCACGCCAAGTCCTGCAGGCAGCCATGGTAGGGTTAACTTGGGTAGGACTGGAGGCCTGAGCCAAGTACAGAGTGTCCATTGTGCACCCGCCCCCTCTGGAGGAGTTGCTGACTGCTGGAATGTGACAAAGCAAAACGTTTTCACCTTGCTTCAGCTTCCCCTTCCCGTGAGTGTGAGTCATTGAGCGCCTGTGCACACCCCACCTTGGCAGGGGCGCACCCAAGACCACGAGCAGTTGTCTCCCAGACTCACCAATAAATACAACTGTGACTTTGGGGTGGCAGGTACGTGCTGGGAAAAGGCAAAAGGAGAATGACAGCTTTGTGTGCTGGTGAAGTAAACAGACAGGTTAGGTTTCTCTGCTCTTTGCTTTTGAAAGCTTCTTTTTATTTTTCTAAGGTGAGGGGTGCGTGTGGACATGAGGGACTGGATTATAATCCTCGGCATAGATAGTGAATTTTGCAGGGGCCACCTGGGTGGGTGGAGCTGCCGTTAGAGTAGTTTGAACTACAGGACTTTTGAAGAATTGTCACGGGGCTGATTCATTTTCATTGAGAAAGAAGTTCTTTAAGTCCTCCAAGTGCCCGGTCCTGCGCTGGGTCAGTCTCAGCCTGCAATGAAGTGCAGTCCAGGGAGGGAAATAAGATTTGTGTACTCAAAACAATGAGAAGGCAAGGCAAGACTAGTGTTTAGTGGCCAGCTATGCAGCTGGGTGCACAGTAAGTCAGGCCAGGGAGTGAATGCTGTGGTCCAGAGCTTACAAAATACGGTCATGAGGAAGTGAAGATTTGGGCATGACTTCAAAATATGGGAAGGACTGGGATCTGTTTGTTCATCCGTTCAGTCATTCCTCCATGCAGCAGACATTTGGAGAGTACCAGTTGTATGAGCGGCATGGCATGGATTGATGGAAAGGGATCTAAAGAAAGATTCTATAAAAAATACCAAGGCAGAAATAATTCCATGTGTACAGTGCTACTGTGGAGACTGGTGTGACTTGACTAGGAAATGCAAGTTGGTGGCCAACGAGCCCCTAAGATTACATTCTTAAGGTGAACCCAGTATGAAAAGTCTGGAATTGATGTGTTCCTGAAGATTGGGATTATTTGAGACTGAATTGCTGGTTCAGCTCTAGTATTTTTCTGGCATACTCACACTGCTCTGGTTCAAGTCCTCACACAATGAGTGGAATTTCATCGGAGCCTCCTTATGGTCCCCCTCCCTCTAATATCAGGTTCTGTTAATCCAGCCCTCACATCACATGTCAGAATTATCTTCTTGAAGCATAGCCTTAATAGCATCCCTTCCCTATTGCCACCTCTTACATGGCTTCCCCCATTACCTGTAGGATAAAATCCATCTACTTAGTGTGGCATTCAAGGATGCCTAGGATCTGGCTATAACCTTTTATCTCCAGCCCCCATTTTGTACCACACCTGTCAGCCAAACTGCGAGTGTGATTGCCCCACATTGGGCTCCAGTTGCGAGTGTCCCCCCCCACGTCCCACGTGGGGTTCAGGGTTCAGGTTCAGGGTTCGGGCTCTGGAGGAGGCCGCACACAAATGAAAGAGACTAGACAAGAAAATATTAATTTGGGAATTGGGGGCCAGGCGGAAGCCCAAGAGAGGACTTCACTTTGCTCTGGCCTTGGGATTCTTTTTATTCAGTCTGGGGTACACCCATAGCCCTTAGGCAGGCAATTCCAATAATAGCTCGATGATAGCCCATCAGCAAGGATTTACATGAGACTAAAAGGTGGAAGTTGCTTCAGCTACCATTGTCTCAGCTAAACAGTGGGTGTATGGCTCTGACCCTTGCCAGAGCCTCAAGGTTGACCAGCCTTCCGGGCTCCTTGTCCAACCCTTTCTGCTAGTGAAGGCCATGGGCAGCTTCCAACACAAAACCTCACCTTTCTCTCCCTGGAACCTTGCATGCTCCTGCCCCAGGCCTCACCTCACCTCGTGCTCTTCCTTCTTTCTGCCATGTCTTCCTTTTCCCCACTCTACTATTGAAGCACCTCAAGGTCAAAGCCGTATCCTATGCTCTCCTTGAAGCCCTTTGGGATAGTTTTCAAAGTGTCTACACCTTGCCCAGGTGGAAACCACTTTCTCTTCCCTTTGTTTCTATCCTTTATTATAGGGCATATATAAATCTGTTGTTTTATTTTTCAAGCAGCTCTTTAGAGTGTAACTTCTTTGAGGAAAGAGATTGTATTTATTTGTGTCTTAGAGTCTTTACTGTGGAGAACTGAAAAAAAAAATTGTTGAGTTTTTCCTTTTTGTGTCTGTTTTACTACTTGAGTTTTAACTTTTGGAACTTTGTCTTCTATATCAATTAGTTAATTATTTATACCATTAAATATAAGAAACTCTAAACTGAGTCATTTTTAATGGAAGATGCTTTATTCCACTTTATATAGCTAATCATTCCTCTGAAGTTTAGATTCCACCTTCTTTTCTCTCATCACTGAACCTGCAATATACATTGTCTTATCTGTGGTTCACAGGTCCAAATAGGTTTAGGGCAGGAACGTCTTATGAAGAATACGCCTCACCTTTGGCCCTTGCCCAAGGGTAGCTTCATAGGTAGGTACCAGGGAATTAAAATGTAACTTTGCATGTACTTGCCAGAGAGAGTAGAGTAAACCACTGAAGGACTACACTCACAAGCAAACATGGCTAGCAATTTGTGTGGCCTTCGATACAAGCTGAGAAAGACCTACTGGGACATGTGTTCTAGGGCAAGCATGTCAACCTTGCGGTCCTTGGGCCACATGCCTCGTTTATTTGGCCCGTGTTAGCCTTTGAGTTTGACATGCTTGTTCTAGGGCGTCTTGATGTCTCCAGCAGCTAGTGTGGTACCTGACACTAGGAAGAGGGGTTTCAATGAAGGTTGACTTCAGTATGACTTTAAAAAAATTATGTAAGGTTTTGGGCAGGTGGGCAGGTCCATCTAGATGAGACAAAGAATCTTATAAGTAACACACACACACACACACACACACACACATTAAATGTCATATTGTCTGACTGCCTTCCCCTGCTCCTAAGTGGGGACTTTGTCCCTTTTGTAGCATGGGGCACAGGTGGCTGTTCAGTGTGTGATTGACAGCTTCAGCATGGATGCTCATGCTCCCACTAGGTAGCTTCTTCTCTTCCAGAAATGCCGTGTTCATTGGGTTTTCCCCGAAGTGGAAGCAGGTGTACATGCATCTTTCTGCAGGGCTGAGCAGCTCCCAGGAGCTGAGTGTGTTCCTGGGCGTCCCCGGGGAACAGGTCCCTGTTGGAGCCCTGGCTGCCTTGCTGGCTGGCTTCCTCCCAGGGCAGCAGCTGGAAGTGCACTGACTCCACAGGGAGAACATACAGCCCCGTCGTCAGGTCCCGGTTCTGGGCTGCTCTGAATGTGTGTTTGCAGACTTCACTGAAATTCTATGGTGGGCACACTTGCTGACTGATTCCTTCAATTGGTGGGCTCGGCTCAGTGGTAGAAACCGAAGGTGTGATGTCTCCTGCTGGGAGCTTAGAGAGTATTCAGCCATTTAGGAAAGCTCGGGTGACCTCGCCTATAGCTCAGGGTGCGAGGAGATGATGTCTTGAAGTTTGGTGCTGCCCCAGGGCTCTAGGTTTTCTCTTGAGGATGAGCATTTGGACTTCTTTGGGGCTTTGAAAATGATGAGCATGAAACTGGGAATAATGGGACATGGAGTGAGTAAGGTTGAAAGGTAGTTTGCTCAGTGGTCGGCAAACTCGTTAGTCAACAGAGCCAAATATCAACAGTACAACGATTGAAATTTCTTTTGAGAGCCGAAAACCGACGTCTGCGCATGGGCCACGAGGTTTCAATGGCACCTGTACGTGCACGTCCGCACGTGGTATTTTGTGGAAGAGCCACACTCTAGGGGCCAAAGAGCCGCATGTGGCTCGCGAGCTGTGGTTTGCCGACCACTGGTTTAGCTGATCCTTCTATGATCTGGAGAAAGCCTGACTGATTTTTCTCTTTTCCTTGTGAGAAAGGCAGAATCCAAGATCTCAGGGGTGCAAGGGGAGTGGTTCCTGACACTTCCAAAGGCCCATGAAATGCTCCCCTCTCTCCCCTTTTTGTTGTTGTCATGTAGACATAATGCCACTTTATGTAAGGACCAGAAAGGGACTTAAACCTGCCCCTAAGGGCTATTTTTATCTAAGTAATTTATGATTAAGTGTCTTTTGTGTCAATGGAAACGTTTTTTTAGGGTTGGTTTTTCTTTTTTTTTGTTTTCAAACCTGTGCCTAAGCTTTACATTTGCTTTAAGAAATAAATGGTTTTTCTTTTTTTTTGTTTTCAAACCTGTGCCTAAGCTTTACACTTGCCTGGCTGGTGTGGCTCAGTGGTTGAGCATTGACCTATGAACCAGATCACTGTTCGATTCCGGGTCAGGGTACATGCCCGGGTTGCAGGCTTGATCCCCAGTAGGCAGCCAGTCAATGATTCTCTCTCATCATTGATGTCTCCTTCCCTCTCCCTTCCTCTCTGAAATCAATAAAAAAATATATATATATTAAAAAATGTAAAAAGAAATAGAAAAGACTTGCATAATTAAAATAATTCATAATGAACAGTGATAAGGAAAGAATGGCCAAGACCTTGGCTAACTGTCCTTCCTCTAAGGGGGTGGAGAGCTTTGCCCAGGCCCCTCAGGGGTTGCGTTCAGCTTTGCAAACTGTATGTGAGGGAAGTGGTGCAAGAAGCCGACCAGACGCAGTTCCCACAGATCCGAGCATCAACACTTCAGACTTCCCTTTCGTCATGGTCCGTTCTGATGGTGACTCAGCCAGCTGTGGTTTCAGTTTCAGAAACGTCTAGCTGTTTATGGGACTGGAGGACTCGCCTCTTTTATCTCTGTTGGGTCCACGGCCATAAAAATTCATAACAATTCAATGAAGGGATGTGTACGAGTGTGTCTGCCCCTCTGCTCCAATTTAGTCCAGTGCGGGGATGCACACTCTGATTTGATTTCTGTCCATCATTTGTTTCTGATGCCGTTGATAAGTGGGAAGGGGCTTCGGGGACGTAGATTAAGTTACTTGTGTAGGTCATTTTCTTTCTGCCATGGCTAATTATTTCTCTGCTTCTCAGTTGCAGATCTGATCTCCTGAGCACTTCATCTTGTCTCCGTCCTTGAGGCTCTGAGCCCAGCAGCTGGACCACTTTGTCCTTGGAATTTTGGGTGTCCTCTCTGTTCACCTTCCCTCTCCCTCTTCTCCCTTCCCCCTGCTGAGAACTCCTGAAGACTGTAGGATTGTCATGGAGTCCAGGGAAATTTTGAGCAGCTCCCGGCAAAGGGGCGGCGAGTCGGATTTCCTGTCAGTCCCCTCGGCCAAGCCTGCAACTGCGCCTGGCTGTGCAGAACCTCTGCTGTCTGCGCCAGGGACTGGGAAGGGCATCCCAGGGGCCGGAGAGCGCATGGAGCCGGAGGAGGAGGATGAACTGGGCTCAGGGCGGGATGTGGATTCCAACTCCAATGCGGACAGCGAGAAGTGGGTGGCAGGAGATGGCCTGGAAGAGCAGGAGTTTTCCATCAAGGAGGCGAACTTCACGGAGGGGAGTCTGAAGCTGAAGATTCAGACCACAAAGCGGGCGAAGAAACCCCCAAAGAATCTGGAGAACTACATATGCCCCCCTGAGATCAAGATCACCATCAAGCAGTCTGGGGACCAGAAGGTGTCTCGTGCGGGGAAAAACAGCAAAGCCACGAAAGAGGAGGACAGAAGCCACTCCAAGAAGAAGGTAGGGAGCCCTGTTTTGTAGGATTTTCGTTGGTTTGTTTTTGCCATTTTATCCTCAACTTTTTAGAGTCTGTTTGCTTGTTACTAATTTGCACTAAGTCCTTAACGTCATTAATAGGTTCTGCAACTTTAAGTGAAACTATAGTGATGTGATGAAACCAATGTTACTATAGGCTAATTGATATATGTAAGAGTTAGGTTCCTGTGGCATCTCATCCACGTTATAATGCAACAATGTTGAACTAAATGATTCCACTCCAGGACCTGCTATGTTTCTGAATGACCAGTTTCCTTGATAATACTTAGGGCCTCTGGAAGAAATGCCCCTGATACCTTGGTGTAGTGTCCAATTACTATTTTTTATTATTATACTAGAGGCCTGGTGCATGAAAATTCATGCCCTGGGTGGGGGAGCCCTTTACCCCGGCCTGTCCCCTCTCACAGTCCGGGAGCCCTCAGGGGTGGGAGGCGACCCGGCAATCAGGGGAAGGTGATGCCCTCATCACACCTCTGCTGCTGCCACTGCCAGCAGTGCAAGCCTCAGGCGGCCCGGGGCAGCCAGGCAGCCGCCATCTGAGGCTTGCCTGCACCTCAGGCTGGCCCTGGGCGGCTGGGGGGCTGAGACAACTGGGGGACTCCGGAGACCTTGCCACACACCTGCCGCCCCGGGGGGGCTGAGGGGACTGGGTACCGCCATCTTGTGGCTGTGGGTGCCGCCACCTTTGAGGGTGTGGCAGTCAATTAGCATATTCCCTCTTTATTAGGAAAGATCTTCTACCTACCTGAAAAGCAATAGCTACTAGGATTAGAAGTCAGGAGCAGTTCTATTTGTTGTGTAGCAGCTAATTGGCTGGGTCAGATCTGGCTTAGCTATGACAACATTTTGAAGTTTTTCTTTTGTTTTCCTTTTTGTTCTCATAGTCAGAGAGGGGGATGTTGAAAAATGTTGGTCAATCGGAACAGACAAGAACCATTATAACCTTTTGGTTTCAATCACTGCTACACATCTTTCCGACATAGGCGAGCCTTCCACCTGACTAAGGAAGCCCCATCTTTGTGGTAACTTGAGGGCCCAGAGATCATTATTCCAAAGCCAGAGGTGAGCATTAGAACTGGAGAGAAAAAAGGAGCAGCCGACTGACCTGAATCTTTGTCCAACACATCGTGGACTTTTAAGGTTGGGTCTTGAATGAACTTGGTTGGTTGTCATTTTCCTCCAAAAGAAAAACAGGGGTGTAGAAAGCAGCTCTCTAGGTGATTGGTGGTGTCATTTGGTCGGGGAAGACTGGGTCCACGTTTCATTGTATTACTTTGCATCACAGGGGTTTGCTGTGACCTCTCTTCCTGGGAGGAGACTGCCCTAGACAGCCCTGACAGCAGACTGCCCTAGTCCAGAAGTTTCTGATTCAAACAGTCTTTGGATCTTGTGCATAGCGTGGCAAGGAGTCTTCCTGTTGACAGAGTTTTGGGGTTCTAGGTTGTAGGTGCTAATCAGTCTTAGTAACTCTTTTCCCTGAATCTTATCATTTATCTGAGCGCTAGCCTTGATGGACGAGCTACAAATGGCACATGTAAAGGAATCTCTCTCCTTTGTACCCCATAGATAATTTGTAGAGTTTGTAGAGTTTCTGTTGCCAGTATTTGTGTGTGTGTGTGTGTGTGTGTGTGTGTGTGTGTGTGTGTGTGTGTTTCTTCTTAGCTTTGGAGGCATCATTTTCAGTAAAACTACTAGGAATCATGTTCTTCGATTAGTGTAGGGCTTGCATCCTTCTTCACCTAGTTGTTTTGCCTGATTTATTGCATTTCACATCTAAAGACTTGAAATGGAAGAGACTTTCTAGGGTGACCAATGCTTCCCAGTTGGCTCAGACGCTCATAGTTTGAAAACTGAAAATCCTGCATCTAGGAATCCCCTGCTGTCCTAGGCAAGCTGGGACAGCTGGTCACCGTACTTTAACATTCAGAACACAAAGGAATCTTCTAAATTATCTTGCTTTTACATAGCATGGGGGTAGTGCTCTCCGCTTCCCCTCTCCATAGCACCTTTGCTGTGCTTTCTGCTTCCCTGTTACAAAACCAACAATTATCTAGATGCACATGGAAACTTCCGAGGAATCTTACAAGCAAATACAACAGTGATACCAGGCTCCATGTAGAAAGTGAGGCTTATTTTTGGAGTTGAGTCTCTTCAGCTTTGAACATGAGTATCTTTCCCTCACTCATTGTGATGGCCAGTTCCTTGTGTGTTGTTGGATTTTTGTGAGGGTGGGCAGTCTTGAAAACTCTGGTAACTATTTTCCCTCCATCCCCATCATGGCCAGGATATCAGCAACACAGAACAGTTTTGGGCGCGCAAATTCAAATTTACTATCCTATAAATAGATACTTTATGCAGGTATTGTCTTCCCTAAAACCACAAGATTGTTCCCAAATATAGCCTTCTGCCTATTGGAATGCCCTAGAATAAAACTCTGGAATTTGTGACGTGGAGATGATTACAAAGTTGAAATGTGCAACGGAACTCTGTTCTCATATCTGACATTCTCAGGGTGGTCATTCTCACCCAGAAAGCTGGGTGCTCGTTGTGTGCTTTCTCGGAAAGAGAAATGAAATCCTTTACTTAAATATACAACTCACCAGGTCAGTTTCTAAGCCCATCAATTGGAAAGGGCAGAAAGAAGGGGGAGGGGCTGGAATTCCATGCATTATACTCTAATGGGAATATCTGCAAAAATTTTAAATTTTTAGGAGCTTGTTTCATGCTGTACTTCTCTATTGTTCTTGCATTTATTGGTGCCGAGAGCTGTTACTTTCCAGAAATGAATGAATAAAGTTACTCGTACTGAGTCTTAATCACTTGATAGATGATCGGAAACTTCTCTGATCCCTGTTGGGTTAGAATGTCAGCTTGGTTACTCTTCAAGTTCCTGTTGTTTTGCAAACAGGGAGTAAACTGAAGCTAAGGTTGAGATGGAGAGGTGGACACCCAGCCTACCATTTGTATAGAAACGTTCAGTGTCATGGACATGCAGAGTCTACTTATTTATATGAATGGGAAGTAATGTGATCAGTAAATTAAGGTAGGGAAAAGGATGAGAATGGCTTTTTCTAAGCAACAGGTCAATGGTGAACTCTAAAACCCAGTCTTCTGGAACTTTTGTATGAGGCAAGCCCCTGATTGAAGAAAGACGCATGGAGTGGCCCTGAGACTCAGTCCTTCACAGGGAGCTAGGAAGGAGACCCTGTTGACTTGATCCTTGAGCTGGTGGAGATGCCTACTCAGGAGTCCCCTGACTATCTGTGCTGACTTAGAGCTGGGTCAGCCATGGGCCAAGTCCAGCCCCCTGCCTGTTGTGTACAGCCCACAAGCAAAGAATGGTTGGGGAAATATCAACAAAAGAAGAAAAATCTTTTGCAATGTGAACATTTTATGGAATTCAAATTTCAGTGTCCATAAATAAACTTTTTTTTTTGGAAGAGAGCCACATCCATTTGTTTACATTTCGTCTGTGATCGCTTTTGCACCAGAACAGTAGAGTTGGGTGGTTGTGACAGAGATTGCATGGCCCACAGAGCGGGAATGATTTGGTGTCTGGCCCTAACCAGACCCCCCCCCCCCCCCAAAAAAAAAAAGTGTTTGTTGACCCTTGGCTTAGGGACAGGACATAGAGTTTCAGGGTAACAGGATTTTCTTTCATTTTGTTTGGTTGTTAGTGATTCGGCCTCTCATTCTTTTTCTTTTTCTCTTCTGCAGACCAATTAATTTTGTTCAAGTCACTGTGCGACAGCCTTAGGCAAAGACAGCTTCTATCGGATCCCAATGATTTTCTTTTTCATTGGTTTTTGTAAAAAGGATGCTCTGGAGGATAATGATAGCATCCCTTACATATCACTATAAGGGTATCCCTGCTAGCTTAACTCTGTTTCTACATGCTCTACTGCTTTGGGGTGAAGAGATGCATGTGTGGCATCCCCAAGAGCTTTATTCCGAATTTCAAACCTAGGACCAGTCTTCCAAATTTAAGAGACATTATGGATGTTCAGGCCACATGGCCACTGGTAGGATGTAAGGTGGGCCCCATGAAAATACCACCTCATTGGTTCAACAATGCATGGACTTTTCTAATCAGGGAATGTTCACTTTCCTTCCACATAAAATTAGGATGGCAACTGCGATGCTATCTGGAAGAGGGTTTATGATGAATGGACTTATGTGAGGTGGAACAGCAGTGTTTGGTAAGAGGTATTGGATGAGAAGAAACCTCAGAACATGCTTCAGGGCCTCAGGACTATCCTTTGGACCAGTCCTGCTTTGCAGTTGGATTCCATGCATGCATCTGCTCTTTGTCATGGCACCAGCAATGTTGCCTCTTAGACTCACTCAGGAAAGTGATGTTGCCTCTTAGACTCAATCAGGAAAGTAACTTAAGCTTCCTCAGGTTCCCTTCCAGCTCACTCAGTGAGAACAACAGGGAGCATGAGAAGGTGTCTCTAGAAGCAGTTCAGGTACAACACATGAACAGAAAATGTTGTTAGCAGTGACAGGTTTTTATGAGACACGCCACTAGGCAGAGCTTAACCGTGTTCCTCTTTCCTGAGGACTGTCAGTGGGGTCTGGGACATCTATCCCTGGTCAACAGCATGAGAAGGAGAGGAGAGTCCTCGGGCAGCTCATGAGTTCATTTTTCCTTTATTGTACTTACCAATATTTACTTGCTTCTGACCAAAATACAATATCTTTTATTTCTTTAGACTTAATTTTCCTTCTTCCCCAGCATCATCAGAGAACCTGTTTCCTCAGCAGCAAGAACTTCCACCTTACATTCATCAGGCGCCTACCATGGTCTCAGAAACATGCTGGGGGTGCATTCCAAGCACACCATCATCATGTGTCTATGGCAAGATGCTTGTATTGTGTTCTGAGCTGTCATAACCTCTCTTAGGAAGTCTCATGGATCATGCATGCATTTATTCTTTCTTTAAATAGCACCCTCTTTGTGTCAAACGCACCAAATATGGACAGAAAAAAAAGCCTTTTATGGTGAAGTCGATGGGAAGTTGGGTTGGCCTCAGGTTGCTGAGAGTGGTGAATATCAAATAAATATATGGGTTTGCCTTTAATTCTGTAAGTAATGAGAATGCTCAGCAGGCTTTGAACTGGGGAAAGGGAAGGACTCGGGGTCTGGGGAACAGGAAAGTGATGCAGGGCAGAGAAACTTAGAAGGGGAGCCTTTAGGTAACGCAGGTGTCAGCGAGGAGGTTCGCCCGCTTTCCTGTAGGGTGCTGAGAGGTACTTTCTCTCTTGATCCTCTGTGATTGGCATATCAGGTAGGTGAGAGGGCATGGGAGTGGGCGTTGGGCAGGGTTGAAGGGTAGCTCAGATTGCCTGACATCACTGCAGCACCCATCATCTCATCCTTTACTCTGGTAGGTGGCACTGGGCACCCCACAGAGAGCCTCTACCCTCCTTATACTCATGGGGCATGGTTCAGGTGCCCTTCCCTCCCCGCATTTTGCTCTGCACCTCCTCTGGTCACCCCTCGATGCACTGCCTAGCTGAGGGCTGCCCCCTTTCTTTTTCTGGGGGTGTACATGTGGTGTTTTGAACTCTGGGAGCATGAGCTTCTTCCTCCATGGGACCCTCCACATGACAGGAAAGAAAGGCCCCGCCCGCGTTTCTTCTCAAGAGGCAACATTTCCCCTGTTGTTTAATTTTTATTTTCTCTCTACGGGTTTGTTTGTGTGTTTTGTGTTTTTTTTTTTTTTTTTTTTTTTTTGTGTGTGTGTGTGTGTGTGTGTGTGTGTGTGTGTGTGTGTGTTTTAAGCAGCACATTTCTTTTGATTCCTCAGAGTGCCTGGAACCTTTGCTCTCTGATAGGTTTCTCTCTAGTGATGTTATGGCTAAAGCCAGGTGGAGGATGGTGGATGACTTTTTCCACAAAGTATTTGTCTCCACAGGGCAACCGGTGACATTTGACCTGAAAGTGGGGAACAGAACACTCAGCTTGGGGAGAGGAGCCCTGGGCACCAGCCCTGTCTCTGTTGGAACCATTTCAGCAAGAATGGCTTCACTTCCCTGGGTCTCAGTCTCCGTGTGTGTTTTGTTTTTTTAAAGGAATGACAACAAAAATAGCTTTTGACCTCTGAAGCCTTATTTCTATTCTAAAAAATGGGAACTTTAAGTACATGGGTCAAATCTTTCTCTTTAAGAAAACTAGTTGCTCTCAATAGCATTTTTGACCTCTCTTTGGACCCACTGTTCCATCATCAGATGGTTTCCTTTTTGACCCAACGTCAAAGGTCATGAATCAGGGGTAGGACGTTTCAGTGTTGAGCTTAAACAGACATGAGATTGACCAAACTTGCTTTCCATTCGGATGTGCTGGGGTTGTTCGGTCCCCCTCCCTCCGTGCATGCTTCTTCTCCTCCTGTGTTGGGAATACTCTGGTGTACAGCCATGTGCTGGCTCTTCTCTTCTTTGTTTGATATTCCCTTGGTAGCAGCTTCTTGGACTTCCCCAAGGAACAATTTTTGGTGAACTCCATGCTTTTGAAGATCAGTCTGGCAGAGGAACGAGGCAGGAAAACTGTGTTCTGTTCCGATGGAGAGTCATTCATTCCCAGAGTGTTCAGATTCCCGGTGAGGAGTAAGGGATGTGTCAGAGAGAGACCTGCTGAGAGTGGACCTCAGCTCAGCTGCCGTGATCCCAGGACCAGCTCTCCCTCTTCGGAGGCAGAGAACCTACACTGGATGCTGGGCTTCCAGTAACCCTAGGCAGGTCACTGAACCTCGCCAAATGGTTTCCTGATCGTATGAAAACTGGGAATCGCAGCAGCACCTCCCTGTTGGGGATCTCCAGGGGATGAAGGTGCGTGTTTCTCTGGGCCAGTCCTGCGTTAATCTTGCTCCTGGCCGTGCTGAATTGTGTTAGCTGGGTGGCAGTGCCAGCGTCTTATCTCTGATGCCTGCACAAGCATCTACTGAGAGAGGATGTCACTAATGCTTTGCTGTTTTGGGGTGGGGATTGCTGTGGGGATTTATTTAGAGATGGTTCAAAGGTCTTTCCTCTCTGTGGTCACTTATCTGCCAAACCAGGGTGGCTGCTGAGCTCTAAGCGTGACTCAAACTGAAAGTTGGAAACCAGTGTCATAAGAACCATCAAGTGGGGTTCAGGTGGCGCACCTTCCACCCTGCCGTGTTTCCGGCCTCTGCAGAGTCTGCCCCTCCTGCACCATCACACTGCATCCTCAGAGAGTCCACTCAAAGCGGCATCACTGGCTGACCTGCCATTACATCTCCTTTTCCGTTTTTAATAAAAGGCAAGAAAAACAACCCCTCTTGCCCTTCTGTACTCTGTGCTTTGATTCTTCTGATTCCTAGAATCTTAAGTTAAAAACATCTCACCTTCAAAGCGATGTGGGGCAGGATCTCCCGGGACACCCTGCCTGCCTCGCTGGTTCATGAAGACGCTGGTGGCTTTTTGTGGCTTTTTGGTCTGGAAGTCATGGGGCCTGGACACCAAGGCAGAGAGCATAGGGATGTGGAGGGCAGTCCTGAAGCCTGGACCCAGGCCTTGGTTCAGGCTCCTGACTGATCACGGAGAGGAAAAGAACAGCACAGCATGGAAGACTTATGTTGTAGGGGTCGTTGTTTATCCGCAATGAGCTAAACATTCATGTTATAATTTGCACACACCCAACAGCTTTGGGGAAAGGGTTTAATCTTGAATGGTCCTTGGGGTGGAACTTGATTTGGAAGGCACTGTAAAGGCCCTCAGTACCCCCCACCGAGGAAGGAGAGTCTGCCAGAGGGCTGGAGTTCAGGAGAACCAAGTCCTGGAGGCATACAGACAGGAGGAGCATGCAGCACCCACTGGACTTGCAGAGGTACCCAGTGCATTCAGGAGTCTGAATGACGGGCTGGTGGTGGAGCCGTGAGCCTCCTTGTACGCTGAGGCCGCTGTCTGCGTCTGTGGGAACACGGTCTGCCAGAGCGCTGCGTGAAGGGCAGGTTTGGACCTCATCACTTCCAGCCCCTCCACTTTCTACAGCCACAGTGGTCCTGCCCGTGACGGCCAGGGGCCTCTCCGTACACCTGGGGTGTGTGTCTCTTTGACATCCCAGGTTGGCTTTTCCCTTGCCTGCCTCTCCTTCCCCAGCCCACTTCCCTCAGCTCCCCATCAGCCTATGACCTCAGCAGGGGAACAATGGAGGCCTTTCTTTACTCTGAAAAGTCCAGGCAGTTCCCACCTTGGTGCCTGGCCCGTGAGGCCCTGTGATAATCATCATTAGTATCAAATGTAGGTAGCTTCAGTGTGTTTGCTAGACCTTGTTTATTGTGTTTCCCCCCAGATCTTCTTCTGTGCCTCCCACAGGTTTCTAGCCAGTTCCGTGGCCCAGGGATTCAGAGGTGGGGGAGGGGGTGGCTTACCAGGCCTTGCCCCCAAGAAGTAATCATTTGCAAACATCAATTTGCCCAGGAGTGTGGGCAGCCTTTTATGCTGGGCCAGTTAGTTCATTGGCTGAGTGCTGTCAAAGAGAACGCAGCTCAGGAGCTGAGCCATTTCAGCTGGGGAACCAGCTAAAGGAGTTGCTTCTCATGGGGAATCATGGATGTAGCTAAAGGGAATCTGTTTGTAGTGTGTAATGGGAATCTCCATGATTTCTCCAGCCTTGGCCTTTTGGAGGAGCAAGAAGGTGGAACCTGACTTACTGGGGGGGGTGGCTCTTCCCTGAACCACCCGCTTCCTGAACGTCCTATTGGATTGCTGCCACTGAATAAGTGGCAGGTCAGTGTCCTGCTGGGCTTTCGGTGCTATGGGGTCACGAAGGAGGACAAAATGAGATTTTGGGTACAGAAAGGGTCTGAGACCTAGAATTAAATCCATTGGGGACACAGGCTAGGATCTGGCACTGGGTCAGAAGTCAGGGGAGGCTGACCACAGAAGCTGTGGGTCCAGAATCCTGGACTTCGCTGCAGGTCAGGAGAGCCTCTGAATATTTCCATGTCAGCATCCCTTTTACACAAACAAAAGACACCTTCCCAACCACCCACCCCCGCAACCCCCAATGGACAGTTATTCGGATGCTGCTCCATGGCCCTCGGGGAGGGGACTGGCCATCTCTTGAGGAAGCCCTGGTTTTAGTATAACTCCTTCTTCTATTGTACTAAAGCCTTCGAAAGCCTAAATATTTCCAGTTCCTGAGACCATTCCTTGGACTCCATGGTTTCCTAATGCCAAAACACCCAGGTTCCTGTGCTAGGAATACTTGTTTGTGAGTGTCCCTCCTAAAGGCATAGGCGGGAAGGGCTCCCAGAGCAGAGTATAGTACCAGGAGGTGTTCTGGCCCTGCAGAGCATCAGTAGATTGTCACCTCCTCTGCTCTAAGCAGAGTATCCTTATTAACATGATCCCAGGCTATCCCAGTTCTCTGGCCACTTCCTCCTTGTTGGTGTATACTAAACTCGAGGTCAAGAAAACTCGCCAATTTAATATTGCCTCATGCTCCTTTTGCTGGTCCAAATCATCACACCCTGCATACATTGGATTCTTTGGGGCAAGATGCAGGTGTCTGCGTTATCCTCGTTGCCATCTGTGCACACTTTGGTCAGAGGGTCTGGTGGGTCTGCAGATGACACAGGAGGCACAGAAATAAGGCAGCTTTGGATCTCGCAGGTCCTCTTCTGTGCTTTCTCTTTTGGGGCCCTCCTTAGATGGGCACCGTCTGGGAACCTCATTCACATATTGGCCTCTCGGGTCTACCTGAAAGGCTGCTAAAAGTGGTGGTCAGAGGTAAATAAAGTTTGCTCTTCTCAGTTATAGCGGAAGCTCTCTGAGGACAGGAGTTACGTCTTTTAATGTAAGATTCACTTAACGTTATTTCCCCAGCCTGCTAAATAAGTCCTTATTAGCTCCATGCCGATGAAGATGGTTCTATGGAAAACCCTCTATCAAAACGGCTTCTGCCCAGCAGCCCTGCGCATTTCACGTTGGTTCCTTAGGAACAGCTGAGACCTTTCATCCTGCAGCCTGCTTGGCTCCCAGGCAGATAGACAGCAGCAGCGCTGGCGGGTCTACATTCTGCACGAACCGACCGTCGTGCGGTGTGTTCAGCAGAAGTGGTCTAGAAAGATCTTATGCGGAGGAATTGATCTCAGGGCATAGAGGGAAAACCCAGGGCAGTAAATAAACTTCAAGCGCTCCAGTCAGTGCAGAGCGTGGAGAATTGGTAGCAACCCTCACATCTGCCCGGCACCTTTACAGAACATTCACATGCGCCCAACTGCTGCCTCTTTCTGGCTTGTTCTTAGGACAGTCCGGTGAAGTAGCTGTTACTCCTCCCTGTTTTATAGACTGAGGAAGGGACATTGAGGGTCTTTAGATGGCTTGTCCCAAGGTTACAACTAATCGTGGCAGGGGGTGGCTCAAATCCTTATCACACCCTCAGGTCTCCTGGTTTCCTGCAGCAGGAAGCGATCCTTGACAGGTGCACTCTGCTCTAGCTGGTCTTGTAGGTGCTCAGGCGAGTCCTGTGCAGCTCACCTGATGGTCCTGGCCACATGCCCCTGGCCTAGGCTGTGGGTGAACCTGCAGCTTCATCCCCGAGACCCAGAGAGCTCCTTTCTTGGACTGCCCACAGTGCTCTCCTTGCTGGCCAGCACTCAGCAGGCCCCAGTGGCAGTGAGGTGTGGCGAGGAGTGACGGCCGGCCGGCCTGGGCAGCAGGATAATAGGCTCACTGTGACTTAATCAGGCAGAAAAGGTGGAAATCAGCAAAGGGCCCCCCAAAACCAGACCCCAGGAGCACTCCCTGGCCTGAGACTTGAAGGAAGGCTGGTCACCCGGGGCCAGGCTCTGGGTCTGACCTGTTCTCCCTTTAGCAAGTGAATGGCTGTTTTCTCATATTTAACGAGGGGTTAGTACTGTCTCTCTTCCCTCCATGTTACTCTGAAGATGACAGGGGCAAACGGTTGTAAAGTGCTTCTGAAATGTTAGGAGAGCAATGGAAATACAAGGGGCTGTCCTATAGAACCACCTACAGTCGATTCCTGACAAACCGTAGTCTCTGATTCAACTTTTCCCTCGCTTCTCTACCATCCCCTCATTCGCTGGCCTCTGCCATCACCTGCTTTGAATAAAGCCCCCAGACTTGGCTGTGATGAACAGCAGCTGCGGTGGGAGCGGTCAGCAGCCTGGTCCAGACACCCGCCACATGGTGTGATTGCCCTTTGTGAAATTCTGGGGTGAGAGGTCAGCCCTCTGTGCCCATCTTTGTCACTTCTCAGCCGTCTGCGTCCTGGTGGCAGTGTGTTATCCCGGCGTCCTTCCCCTGCCCCCACCTCGCCCCCTGCTTCTCCTGGAGCCCAGGAAAAAACCATCTGCTGAGTTGGCTTTCAGAAGATTTTTTTTTAAATACCAATTTCCCTTTGTTCCGAGGCAACCTCCAATCAGAGCTGGGGTCTGCGGGGTTTGGCGAAAGGCTGGTATTGTGTTTCGTGCTCCCTGAGGAAAGGTTGTCCACTTGCTTTTCTTTTTGATTCGATTCCTTGCCATTCTGCAGGGGAGTTGGAGGTTGCAGCTGCCACTGTCAGCTGCAAACGGGGGACCCCCTTGTTTAAGAACCTACATGTTAATCCTCTGCCAGGGGGAGAAGAAAAACAAAACAAAAACAAAACAGAAAAAAATGAAAACCATCTCTAACAAAAGTCCTCCTTCCTGCTCCCGTCTCATCCTGTAAGTCACACAGACCCAATGGTTCGCTTCAGCTCAGGCCTTGCTGTCCTTGAAGCTTTGTTGGAAGAGTCTGACTGGCCGGCCTCTTACGTTTTCTGATTTCTGCTGAAAAACATGACTTGCCTATCAGAAACAAGGGAGAGTCCTTCTCTTATGGAAAATGTAAATCACAGAGGAAGGCAATTGGCTGTCGGGCTGCTTTCTTGAGCATGACGACCATCATTTTGGTACTTAGAATAGCTGAGAGCCTTGCCAAGCACTGGACACATATTGTCTACTATATCCTTCCCTCAAACAAAGCGGAGATGTTATCATCCCCACTTAAAAAAAAAAATCCTCACCTGAGGACCTGCTTAGAGAGAAGAGAGAGAGAGAGAGAGAAACATAGATGTGAGAGAGAAACGTTGATCAGTTGCCTTCTGTATGCACTCCAACTGGGGATCAAACTGGAAACCTAGGTATGTGCCCTGATTGGGAATCCAACTGGGGACTTTTTGGTGCACAGGATGATGCTCAACCAACTGAGCCGCTCCAGCCAGGCTATCATCCCCATTTTACAGATGTGTAAAATGAGGCACAGAGACCTCCAGTTGCTCGCCTTGGGTCTCGGAATCAGGAAGCTGTGGTTCCAGCATGCTTACCCTCCAACTCTGAGGCAGCTGGCTCAGAACTTAGAATGGGAGCCAGAGATCCTCACCCTCAGAGCCTACCTTCTAGAAGACTTGCGGCCAAGGTGCTTTGTCAGTACTTCCATTTTTCTGTCTGTAAAACTGGAACCACAATAGCTAGATGCCAGGGGATCCAGACAGACAGTTGGTCAAGTCTCGTGAAAGCTGGTAAGTCTTCTACCTCTGAAGTGAGTGCCGTGGCCCTCTTTTTCTGTCATATTCCACAAAATATCCTCTCTGCCGGTTCAGTTGGTCTCTGACAGACTCTCGAGTTATCCTCAACTTTGAGAGCAGAGCAGCCTGCTGGCCTCAGGCCTCGCGAGCTCCGCCCTCCCTGCACACACTCCTGTCTTCACTCAGGCCTTCCTAGGTGATGGAGCAGGAAAGGTGTGTTTGGCTCCTTGAAGGTGATGAGAGGGAGGGTCAGCAAGTGAACACATGACGAAGTCCATAAAATGGTGAAAATCTATAAAGCTGTAAAGCTGTTTTTAAACATTCCATCTTTTCCCTCTTCTCACTGTTGGGCTGGGACTGTGACCCAGGGCATGGGGGAACCTGAGGACTCCCCTAGAATGGAAAATAAACACACACAACAGAAAGAGAAAGAGGTGAATAGATTTTCTTTTCCTTCCTCTTGAGGATACAGAATTTTCTTTGATAAAATAAGTGTATGTTGATTGTAATGTTTTTTTAAAATATATTTGTATTGATTTCAGAGAGGAAGGGAGAGGGAGAGAGAGATAGAAACATCAATGATGAGAAAGAATCATTGATTGGCTGCCTCCTGCATGCCCCTCCCTACTAGGGATTGAGCCCTCAACCCGGGCATGTGCCCTTGACCAGAATCAAATCCAGGATACTTCAGTCCACAGGCCGATGCTCTATCCACTGAGCCAAACCAGCAAGGGCTGATTGTAATGTTTTAAAATATATTGTAGGTTCCAATAAATGTGGATTATAGGACGTTACTGGGCAGTGTACTCAGCTTTGCTCCCGAAACTACCTGATAGAGTCCTTGCTCAGCACCTTCCTCTGAAATGAGGTAATTTTACTAAATGGTCTCCCTTTTCTAATACAGTGCAGGTGTGAAAACAGGTCTCACCTGAAGCAATTGCAGAGCGAGAGAAAACAGCCTATAAATGCATTAGAATAGGTGAGGGACGTTAAAGTCCGTAGGCTGGTGGCAGCTGGGCAGGGGCAGACAGTGGCCTGGGTCAAGAAGACTTGTTCCTATGCTCATCTCTGCCAGCTGACTCAGGTGCACCGTGGGCTCCCCAGGGTTCCTCTGTAGAACTTGATTTCAACCAACACTGTAGGTCCCAGAAACGGGGGAGCAGGAAAGGGGAAATGAAATGTTTACTTCAGAACAATGGGCTCTGCTGGACCTGAGAAAGATGCCCTAACAGAGGGAGTCACAGAGCTAAGGTAAGCAGAACATAGGTGCCTCTGCGGATGCTAATTGTCCCATCGATAGTGTTCTTTTCCTTCTACACCGTTACTCACAAACTCATTCATTAATTTATGCAATCATTTAATCAAAGGTATTTTCTTCAGTAACTGTGCAATCGTGCATGCCGGGCACTATTGTGGAGATAGAACTGGGCATTGTTCCTTAAGTGTTCCACATGGGGTAATATGGTCTGTCTGACATGCAAGCTCCGTCAACATAGGAACTGAGATAGAAAAACAACTCCTTAGCACCTCAACTAGGAAGAAGGATGTCAGAATTCTAAAAAAAATACTTTGTAGTTGACTGGTTGACTTGATTGAGTGATAGGGACAGTCCGTGGTGACTTAAAAATAAAGACAAGAAGCACCCTGTAGCAGCACAGAATGAGATGTGACTTGAAGGCGTACATTCTGGTAGACACGTGTGTCTTTAATCGATGGGATGATCTTGGGATTTCATCGTAGAAAGAGGAAGAGAGACTAGCAAGGTTGGCTGGAAACCTGAAAAAAAAAATCATGTCTCACATTTTGGCAGAGGGAGCAGAATCCAGGAAAGCAGTGGGGGAGATGGAAGTGGAACGGCCGAGTGTATTGGGGCAAATTAGGTGCTAGGGTGAAGACATGTGAGAGCTGGACAACTTAGTTATTTTCTCAAGCGCCACAAGAAAGAAATGCAGTCACTCATACCCAGGGGCAGAGGGAGGGGCAGCATCTGGGAGAAAGGTCTGCAAGGGGGTAAGGGAGCGGAGGCAGGGAAATCACCTATGCTTACAGTTGAGTCAGCATGTTGATGTCTGGAGAAAGGAGCCCCCTCAGAAAGGCTCCATCAGCCCAGGTGAGGGAGCAACCGGTGAGACAGGGGGTCCTGGAGAAGCTTGGCCTGTGTTCCTGGACCCTCTTAAAAGTGCTTACTGCTCCACTCAAGCTCCTGGTGGCTTTCAGCGGGAATGGAAACTGCTGCTGATCCCTTTGAGGAGCAGCTCGCTGGACAGGTGTGCTTAGGGAGGGGCGGCTACAGGCTGGACCAGCTGGGCCCTCTCCACCTCCAGGGAGGAGCAGGTGCTGGACTTCTGGGAGCCTGACTTTTCTTCCGGCTTCCACCCTAAATGACCTCTGACCTTGGCTCCCAGTGTTAGGCCTGCAGCGGATTCCTCTCCTTTGGGGCCTGACTGTGGGACCCGGGTGGCTGCTTCTGCTCATTGCGTTTACTGCAGGGAGATGATTGCTGGTCCGTGGGGTTTCTCTTTCAGAAGACAGCCCAGCGGTGGGGGTTCAGCCTGCAGGGAATAGAAGCCAAGAGCTGGAGGGGAGGACGAATATTGGGGGATGTGATCCAGGTCAACTCTGTGGAGCATCTGAGAAGGACCCAGCACAGGTTCTTTTGTTGTCATGTTTCTCTGAGAAGTTCTGTCTAAGAAGGTGGAGCGTTGTTATGTGCACATGTGTTGTGCGTGTACAACCTCTGCAGAGGCAGATATTGTATGTGACATAATAGAGCCAAGAAACGGGGCATCTGCCCCGACCACCCGCCCCTTGTTCTTGAGGCCCCGTCTTAAAACAAAGCAGAAGATCTCTAAGTCTTGTCTGGTTCTGATATTCCAGGAAATCATAGAAATACTGATTCATATGTCTAGCTTTTACACATATGTGAATGTAAAGACATTAATACATAGACATGATTGTATCTGGTCATCAGTATAATCATGCATATATTTTTGAATAGCTGCCTGTAAGTATAAAATAAGTATTCTATGAAAAAGTAGATATATAATATGAATGATGACTGGGAATAAAAGGGGGGAAATCCCGAGAGCACCCAGGTGGGAGAAAGAATAAAGAGCCATCAAATCCGCCCTTTCCCATAAAAAAACCCCCAAAACCGCCGAAACCGGTTTGGCTCAGTGGGTAGAGCGTCGGCCTGCGGACTCAAGGGTCCCGGGTTCGATTCCGGTCAGGGGCATGTACCTTGGTTGCGGGCACATCCCCAGTGGGGGGTGTGCAGGAGGCAGCTGATCGATGTTTCTCTCTCATCGATGTTTCTAACTCTCTATCCCTCTCTCTTCCTCTCTGTAAAAAATCAATAAAATATATTAAAAAACAAAACAAAACAAAAAAACACCCCAAAACCCCAAGGATTAGTTCCTGTAGGATTGTCGCCCATGAAACGGCAAGTTTGGATTTCATGCTGTGTGTTGACTCTCTGTTTCCAGTCTGTTTGCTTTTGCGCTCTGCTTTGGTACCCATTCTTGCTTTCTTCTCTCCTTTTAAAAATTTTTATTGAATTGATTGGGGTGACATTGGTTGATAAAATTATATAGGTTTCAGGTGTACAATTCTATAATACATCATCTGCATATTGTATTATGTGTTCACTGCCCCAAGTCAAGTCTCCTTCCATCACCATTTTTCTTGCCTTTACTCTCTTCTATTTTCCCTCACTCCCTTCCCTCTGCCCACTCATTCTTCTGTGTTCTCCAGTTCTGCAGCGGTCTTAATACTTCTCTTCTTTTCCTCCCCTTCTCCAAACAAGGCTTTCAGGGAAAGGGGGAGGGGGGGAAGAAAAAAAAAACAGCATCCCTTTGCTTCCACCATCATCTCTCAAACCTTTCTTAACCACTTTAAGGATGAACCATTCATATGCAAGGTGGAGGAACAAGTTGCACGTCTTTGGTGTTAGGAAGGAACAAAAAATGCATACGGCCCTGATGGGGAGTTTCCCCCAGGCTCAGGAGGTGGGGGAACTGAGCTGTGGTGTGAAAGAACGAATTAGTTATGGCAAATCTTGTTAGTGTCCATTGTGCACAGAGAAGCTAAGCCATCTGTGGCCACTTGCAAAATGGTTCCTTGTTTGTTCAGGCTCCCCACCGAAGCAAATCTTTGTGGCTTCTGATAATTTACATACTGTCACTTGTTTGCCAACTGGAGGGTGTCTGGACATGTGTATGTGAGAGGGCATCTGTGTGGACATGTATGTGTGCTGAGAGAGCCCAGCGTTGGTATGCCATTGAAATAGATACCTGGGGGGCCGGCTTGGCTGGGCTCTGGGCTTAGGAGGGGAGGGAGGGATCGTGGGAGATCCTATTTATATTATTTTTGGACATTCCTAGGTGACATCTCCATTTGGCTTCTTGTGCTACTCTTACTACTCCCCCAGAGTCCCCTGCAGCCCTATTTCTCTTCTATCTTTGCCTCATCCTCTAAGTTCTTAATTGGAGGTGTGTGTTCTGTAAGAAGCAAACCTGCTTGGAGTAGCTTATATCCTATTTATAAACTAAGAGAGGTGTCTGGGGGGAGTGTAAATCATGCTGCGTCAAAGATACTGCTGTTTCACCTCCATTCATTCTACGAATGCTTACGGAGGGCCCACTGCAGCATCTGGTGTTTCGGGTGCTGTAAGGGGGCGTCTGAGTGCTGCATGACCTCCATTACCCCTGTCTTCATGGGGTTTCCATGGAGTGGAAGTGGTGTCTGATGAGCTGTGCATGCCCTGTGGATGGGATGAACAAAGTTCTGGAGGTCATGAGTGGAAGGATGCTCATTGAGGTCTGGTGGTCCCAGGGCATGTGAAAGACGGGAGACTGAGTAGGGCGTGTAATGAGGAGGGGCTTGTGTGCTGGACTCCGAGGGTATCCAGGTGGCTGAAGAAAACGGTGACTACAAAGCCGCAATAGTTAAGCAGTAGAGATGCTCCTTCTGCGCTCATCACAGCACCCTGTGAGAAGGTGTGTAATAGGATACAGTCTGGGACAGACATTGGAGTCCTTCCGTATTATTTCTAAGAGCACTAATAATTTATTCTCTCTATGACACTGACAGCTTACTTGGCCACACTGTGTCCTAATTTCCCCTTTGAAAAAAGGGCGTTGTGCTTTTTCCTCCTTCTCTTCCTCTCACTTGCTTTTACTCCGGGCAAACCTTGGCTAGAAAGAAAGTTGGTGCTTTCATCTCTTTAGAAGACATCTTTTTATACCCAGGGTGGCATCCTCCATAGCTCTTGGAGAGGGTCCAGCTGCCCTCCCTCCTCGCTTGACGGGCACACACAAAGAATCTGAGAGTTGAAAAAGACCTTGAAGTTCATCAGAGTGATCTCCCCTCTGCAGATGAAGAAACAGTGCCCACACCAGGGATGTCTCATGATTTTCCTGATCACAGGGCCAATCAGGGACAGTCTGGAAACACACACACACACACACACACACACACACACACACACACAAACACACTGCCCCTTCGAGTCGTCACAATGCTGGGAGCTAAAAAAAGAGACAGGACACTCCATCGCCTTGGCTAGGCATCGCCACCGTCTCTTTGCTTGGCCCATCTTATTGCAGTTTGGCACTTCTCCCTTGAACCCTCCTGAACCCACCATGGCTTTGCTCAGGAGAATCGAATAAAGGAGCCTTTATTTCCCAGCTGCCCTGTGCGTGCAGCTTTCAGAAAAAGAGGGGCTGGCTGTGGGGGTGGGGAGGGAGAGAACATTTGTCTTGCAGTCCTGGCCTGACATGAAAGCCGCACCGAGGGGCACTTTGAGAACCCAGCTAAATAGTGGTCGCAGCCGAGACAAAAGAGAAAACTGACCCACTAGTTACGTGGTTACTTAAACATGATTTACCCTGCATAAAGCTGGTGGGGACCTGGGGTCTCGTTTCTAACGAGCCAACAGACAGCACAATTAATGACCTGGGAAGGAGTGCTATCAGACCGCAAACTAGTCACTGCAAAGAAAATGCCCTTAACTATCTTCTTCCAGTGCTCACCGACACCCACAGGCACAGCGCAGCTCACACACAGGGCACAGGCAAGGACCGGGAAGTGGTACCTGCTAGTGGTCCTAAGGGGTGATTCACGGGCCCCCGGGAGGGAGTTGCAGTGGTTGGGAGAGGGAGGGACAGGGGTTTGGAAGGAAGTGTCATGTGACTTGGCTGAAGGTGAAGTCAGCCAGGAGCTCTGCATCCCCACTGCCCTGCTGGCCGCGATTCCCATCATGTCTGTGCATCTGACAGCTACCTTGGGCCTCTAATCTCAATGACATGCCCACTTGACCTATTTGGGATGTGGGGCTGGGGAGCAGGCTGGAGTTCAGAAAAGGCTCCGAAGCCGGAGGCCAGGAGGCCACATTTAGGCTGGTGAGAATGGGGCCCAGTTGCAGGCAGCTTCCCGTCCACTGTGATGTGCACATTTTTCTAATCATCTTTGACCCTGCAGGCAAATCCCAGCAGTGCTCTTAACTTTATCTGCTTTAGGGGCGTCACCATAGTTCCCTTTGCTTAAACATAGTAGCCTGCGAAGTCAGCTCGGGTGGAGTGTCTGAGCGGGAAAGATGAGAAGGGGAAGGCTGGAGGATTTTGAAGAGTGCAGGGCCAAAGGTTAAAAGAGAAAGGTTAGCAGCAGGCAAAGGCCCAGGATTGAAATATTTGCTGAAGGCTGACAGGCAACAGAATAGAGGCAGACAAGTGGCAAATTCCTATTTTCTCCTCTAATTGAGAAAATATTTTGAGTGGTATTCAGTCAGACTGCATAATGAGTGGGGGTGGGGCTGGAGATGGAGAGAAAGAATATGAATGAGAGAATATTATTAAACTTCCCAGGAATGCCAGAATGACTCCAGGGTTCAGGGCATTGTGTAAATGTGCCATTCTCCCTGGCCTCACCCCTTGGTGGCACAGCATTCATTTCTTCACTCGCTCACTCACCCACTCACCCACTCAGCACATGGTCACTGAGGAGCTGCTATGGATGGAGGGGTCAGTAGCTCTGCCCATAGGAGTTAGCATCAGGCACAGGAAGAAGAAGCCAGTTCTTCCTCTCAAGGGTGGGCAGGTACCAAGCAGGTGTTTCCAACACAATGTAAGACCCTTGATTCAATGCTGCTACCATTGCTTTCTTTCAATATCTAAACTTTGTTGTCATCTGTGCCTCTCCACCGTTTAGTGAATCATTTTATGTCACCTTGTATCTGAGAGGGAATATAAAGTGATTATAGGTCACTGTCCTAGGGCATTGGTTTCTAGGGGGTTGCCCGGCATGGCCCCAGGCCTTGTGTGGCAGGGCTGTGGAGCTGGTTGTGTGGAGAGGGGCGTCTGGGTGTAGAGAAGTAGTGAGGAAGCAAAGCAGTTGTTTCTTGATTCAGCCTTTGCCAGCTGCTCCTCCTCCTTGTGCAGCCCTGCCTGCTCTTACTGTTGTTGAGTGCAAGTTCATCTAGGTCTCCCGGCAGACCTCGGGCAGCACTGATGGTTCATTCACTGTAAACTCTGCATGGCAGGAGCTTGGAGCTGGGGAGGTGAGGCGTGGGGGGGCATGTCTCACAGGGGAGCCCACACAATTCAAGTGACATCCCTGTGGTGTTCTGTGAGGCGGTGGCCGAGCTGGGGCCCTGTCCCAGCCCCCTCTCCAGCCAGCTGTGGGTGCACTGCCACTCTTCCTGTAAGTGATGACTCAGATTATTTTCATCAACATCTCTCACCCCCACCCCTCCTCCATTTTCTTCCCACAGCCACCAGGGCCCAAAATAGACCAAAGTAGTTTCAAGTTTAGGCAATTTCCTTTTCTACTTAGAAATCTCTGGTTGCTAAAGGGTGCTAGGGTGAGGGTGGGGACTGGGGGTGGGGAGGGAGGCATGGGAGCCTTCAGAGGGCCTGGGTTTCCCCTGGTTCTCTGTGCCCGGAGGAAGTAACTACATGGAACCCCGTGGAGCTTTCTGAAAGGTGCCCCCACTCTGACAGTCTTGGGTTTTTCAGTTCAGAAGGGACTCTTCCTTCCCCCTGCCAATTCAGGGACCATTCCCAAAGCTTCATAAAATTCTTAGGTAAGTTTTAAACTTCAACAATTAACTCATGAGTTGTAACAGATCATTTGTAAGTGACATTTCAGGCTTCTGAAGTTTAGTTTCAGTAATCCTACATATTACTTTATTTTATTTTTTTAAATCCTCACCCAAGGATATGTTTTTACTGACTTGAGAGAGAGAGAGAAAAAGAGAGAGATAAACATCAATTGGCTGCCTCTCCAAACTTTTGTTGCCCAGGGAGACACACCAACCAACTTAGTTACCCAGCTAAGGCCATATTACATTTGTTTTGATGAATGTACAAACATTGCTTTGTTGCGGGATCTAAAATTGGAAATCATTGAAAGAGATTGAATAATAAATAATAATTGCTATCTCCTAAATTCTATATATTAGACACTGAGCTAATTCCTTTACATACAAATGTATATGTAATTCCCCCAACCACTCTAAGGGGCCTCATTATTTTCATTTTGCTGATGAGCAAACTGTGGCATTGGGAGGTTAGATAGCTTGCAAAATGGCTTACGCAGAGCTAATGTGTAAGAGGGTCCATCTTTGAAGTCAGGTCAATTTGATTTTAAAGCTCATGCTCTGAATCTCAAAAGGTATATCCCATTTGCAGTTTAGAGGTCATAAACTGTAATATCACTTTTAAATGTCATCAAGCATTTGATTCTAAATGGCCCACTTGAATTTTTATTAAATTTTTATTTATTAAATGTTTAAGATACAGAGACTTCATGAAGGTGCTGTTTCCACAAATGCTTCAAACCACGCAGCTGTGTGCTCCGTTACGTAATTTGTTTTCAGAATAATACGTGGAGAGCCCAGGATGAAAGGATCCAGCTGAATTGTTGTGTGTCAGCCATGTTCCCACTCTGGTTTCTGCTTTCACCTCTGGGGTCAGCCGGGGAGATACAGCCCATTGCCACTGATCCTAGACAGGGAGAGGGGAGGACTGTGGAGATGGTGGCTATCAAAGGACCCCAGAAAGTTGAAAGCATTATCCAAGTGCAAGAAGAGAATGTGTTAGCAGCTTCATTTTTCCTTTTTTATTTTTAGCAGTCTAACCATGCTTCAGTCTTACTTTCCAGGTCCTTCTCTCAGAGATCCTTTTCTAGATGTTCCTTTGGGCAACTAGAATGAAGCCGGAATGTGTGAATAGCTCAGTATTTTAGCTCTCAGGAGGAATTATATACCTTTGAATGAAATACTTGGTCAGGTTCTGTATAGGAATGTGTGTTCCCGTGTGTGTATTTTCCTACCCACACAGAAACTATTAAGGTTTTACTGTCACTATCCTTAGGTTTGTTACCCATTTTGGGGTAAGAGATAGTGGTGAATGATATCTGTGGAGGATCCTGTCTTCAGGGTCTTCTCATCCTTTCCTTTTCATGTGAAAACATTTCACAGATTTGTTGCTGACTGTCTTGTGTGGGTTATGATGATGCATTCAGATGACATTCTATTTAAAAATTTTTTTCATTTATTGATTGATTTGAGAGAGAGAGAGAGAGAGAGAGAGAGAGAGAGAGAGAGAGAAATTGATTGATTTGTTGTTCCATTTTTTAAATGCATTCATTGGTTAATTTTTGTATGTGCCCTGACCAGGGATTGAACCTGCAACCTTGGCATATCAGGAGGATGCTCCAACAGCTGAGCTACCTGGCTTAAGCTTGCTGTTCTAGAGGCGCCAGTCCAGGCGAGTGGGAAGCAGGCAGAACTCTTTGTGTGAGCACTGTTGGCGGTTGCCAACTAGATGATTTGAGGTACCAAGAATGTTCCCTCTCACAACAAGAACAAACATAATTAAAGCAATCTCTATTATGTCTTCACCAAGCTCTCAAAACACCTTAAAGTGAAATGTTTGCAACCTTCATAAAATTAGATTCTTGCAGGTGAAGGGGACTATGCTGGTCTTCCCAATGACATTAAGCCAATCCTCTGTGCTTTTGGGATTTTTTTTTTATTATTATTGTTGGATAATTCTGGGCTCAGCTGCTGTTTCCTTATTGAATCAAGGTATTCCTTTTTGTAAGCTTACTTTTTAATCTAGAGAGTTGATGACATTTTTAAGGCCCCAAACTGAAGCCCAGATTAATTGTGTCTCATGACAAAGAGACTTGATTTGAGGGTGGTCCTTAGAGGTACCATTCATGCATCCCCTTGTTTGTTCTGCTGTCACGTAGTAGGTTCACTCTAAAGAATCAATGAAGGCTATCTCAGGAAGAAAAGTAGTCTTCTCTCATTTAAGACTCATTACTGAGAAATACACTAATTCTGAAAGGCTGAGTAATGCATGTCTTATCTATTGCAATCGCTTTAGCACAGCTTGGCAGCCTTATTCAAATTTCTGTGTTTTCCTGTCTGATTTATTTCCCAGAGCAGGGCAACCAGGAGATAGAGAGGAGAAACCTTTCGGGTGTTCAGTGGCTATGCGGATTAGAAATGGGTGGGTCTCAGAACTGGCCATGTTCCTGGATATCATCACATTTGTCTGCTAAATTTATTGGCCATCTATTAAAAATTAAAGAAGGCCTGCAAGTCTGGGAAAAGGTCAAATGCAAGTAATCAAGTTTAAGGTGCATCTGGGTACCTGTTTATTAAAGTCCCATAGTGATCATTTACTTGTTCCACTAACATTTGAGATTCTGAGGAGTCATCGTACTCAGTGTTAAGAATATGAAATCAAATGAGACACATGGTGTTCCCTCAAGAGTCCCACAAACTTGAGTGAGATAGTCAAATAAAGTGGAAATTATAAAAGAATGTACTAAACACAATAAACATAAATGACCACCCTCTGAATCATATTGGGGTCAGGGAAGGAGAGCTTCATGGAGAAAGCAAGCCCTTGGAGCCAGTTTTGAGGGATATAAGGGATCAGTTGGACTAAGAAGGAAAACAGACATTCTAGGCAGAAAGAACGGCATGCGCAAAAGCATAGATTAATGATTGAATGAATGGCACAGAGGGTTGGGAGCAGATGGGAGAATTGAGCAGTGGGAGGAAGCAGATAAGAACCACCTAATATTTATTACTATGTGCCAGGTAAAGTTCTAAGCCCTTCACATATATGTCTCATGTAATCCCCATAAAATCTTAGGAGATAGCAATTATTATTATCCCCACCTTACCAATGAGGAAACTGAGGCACAAAATCTGTAAGCCATTTACCTGTCAAAGAGCTAGTAAGAGGAGGAATTTGGATTTGAACCCATGGTGTTCACTCTTTGAATCACTGTTCTTTGAGTGTGCGTACAAGGAGGGTGAACATTGTCCTAGAAACTGATTTGTTTTAGACACAGGAATAGCATGGACAGAATTACCTTCTTGTAAGGTCACAGGGAGAGCCATGTGGAGAGGCTGGAGGAAGAGAGGCCTGCTGGAGGCCTTTGACATGATCTAGGTGAGAAGTGATAAAAGCCTGGAGCACACTGGTGACAGGAGACATCATCAGAAGTGAATTGATTCAAAAGGCATTAAGCAGGTAGAGTCTGCGGGACTCTGGCTAATGGGATTTAGTTGTTGAATGAAAAGGTGGAATTTAAGTTATCTCTGAGGTAAATGGATATCACCATTCATAAAGAGGCCCAGGCTTGGGGAAAGGATGCTAAAGCAATTCAGTGTGATTTCCACTGAGCTTCCTGGGAAGCCATGGGTGTGGCTTCATTTGCCTGGGGCAGTTTATAGAGTCTGAGGGCTGTGGAGAGAGCCTTGGGGATTACAGACACTTAAAAGATAAGCAGAGGAAACAAAAATCTTTGCAAAGTGAGGTCTCCTCTGAGCAGGAGAAACCCCTAGAAGTCCCTAGGAGTGTGTGCTGTCCATGGCACAGGCTTTGGCAACACTGATCATGCTGACTTTTGGCAGAGTGTTTTCAGTGGAGTTGTGGGATCAGAAGCCTGTGAAGAATGGGTTGCAGAAACTGTAGTGTAGACAGATCTTTCAGAAGTCTGCCTGTGTAGCTATGCATGTATGTGAGT
Organism: Cnephaeus nilssonii; assembly: GCF_951640355.1. Lineage (NCBI taxonomy): Eukaryota > Metazoa > Chordata > Mammalia > Chiroptera > Vespertilionidae > Cnephaeus > Cnephaeus nilssonii. Next base: position 80,613,760 of record NC_137082.1, read on the forward strand.
CAACTTCTCAAAACACATCGTGGAACATTTGCAGAAGCTCAGAGTAGTGAGGCAGGGGCATATTCTGCCCCTGGTGTATAGGTAGTACTGAATTTCAGTCCCTAGACACATGTTGAATAGGACTTGCTTTATCTGAGCCCGGTACTGTGCAATATGAAGGAGAATTATATGGTATAGGTTTTGCTCTCAAGCAATTTTTACTTTAGTTACAGGAATAAGATGAACACGGGAACCTAAAGCAAAAGGTGAGCTGACCTGTTAATCAATTGGCCATCAGAGAAGGGAGAGATCAGAGTTTGCTGGAGTCCTTGGGGCTGCAGGCAGTGAAAACTCTATCCTGAAAGATGGAGTCGGGGAGGATCTGGGGGACATGCATGGGGTGGTATGTGGGGGCAGGCAGGCAAGGGGAGCAGTGAGGAGCCCACCTCAGATCTCTCATACTTAAGGGTTTTCTCTTCCCCAGTTGTCTCCTTGACAGGGTGCTTTTTTCCAGCCTCCTTTTTTAGGAACTTTCCACATGCTCGCATCCTGTGTTGCTTGGTCTCTGCATCCATGGATCTCATACATCACTCTGCCTACCTGGAGGAAGGCATTTGGACATCTGCAACCTGTTATGTCTGTGCTCTTTCTTAGGCTGTCAATTGATTCTTCTTTCCTTCAGCATTCCCCATGGTTTCAGAGGGACATCCAGGGAGCAATGAGAAAAGCTGGGGAAGGGGGCGGTGAGCTTTGGGTGATTGGATCATGATGGGAGCCCTTTTATAGAGGAGACTGAAGTTATTTTAATTACCATGTAACTAACGACCTCAAAACTCAGTGACTCCATGTTGTGCAGAAACCTGCTGGGAGGGCTCATCTCTTCTCCTCTATGCCTGGGAGTTCAGTTGGGGTGAGTGGGACAGCGTGAGTTTGCCTGACCTGTGCCTGCCTCTAGCTATTGGCTGGGCCTCTCTGCTCTTCTCCATGCCCTGTAGGTGCTGGGCTAGGACGGCTGGAACAGCGGGGGCTGCCTGGGAACTTTGCTGTCTACACAACCTCACAACATATGGCTGCCTTGACTTCCCTCACTGTGTGGCCGTCTAAGCGTGGTTGGATTTCTTCCCTGGCGTAACTTCCAAGAGAATTGGGTGGGAGTTATGAGGCTTCGTATGGACTAGCCTCAGAATTTCCTAATGTCACTTCCACCAGATTCTATGGATCAAGCAAGTCACTAAGGCCAGCCCACACTATTACGCTCCAGTTTTCTCTGCATGGCCACAGGCGAGGACTAGGTACCACTGTTTAACTCAGGCGTCCTCAAACTACGGCCCGCGGGCCACATGCGGGTGTTTTTGCCGTTTGGTTTCTTTACTTCAAAATAAGATATGTGCAGTGTGCATAGGAATTTGTTCATAGTTTTTTTAAAACTATAGTTCGGCCCTCCAATGGTCTGAGGGACAGTGAACTGGCCCCCTGTTTAAAAAGTTTGAGGACCCCTGGTTTAACTGATGGGCTCCTAACCAAAAATGAGGTCCATAGGGAAGTTTATGAGACTGTCATGATCCTCATGGGGAAGGCCCTTGTCCGGTGGCTTAAAGAGCCCCAAACTAGGAGCCAAGGGACGTGGGTTCTGGCTGTGGCTTTATCTCCATCTAACCAACTTTAGAATGGCTTCAACCTGGGAATTAAAATCCTGGTCATATTGGTTTTATATTTTACTCGATTAGACCAAGACTCTGGGTTGACTGGAGTTAGACTGGTTGTAGAAGATAGGATCTCTCTCTCTCTCTCTCTCTCTCTCTCTCTCTCTCTCTCTCTACACACACACACACACACACACACACACACACACACACACACACACACACACACCAGGCACACAGCAATCCTCATATTCTCTGTTAACTGGACAAAGGGTTCAATGACAGACTGCGGTCAATCTTGCGCCAGTTCCTTCCTTTGTTTCTTAATAGTCACTTGGTCCCCCAACCTCATTTTTCTCATCTGTCCAATGGGGATAAAACTACTTGCCTGGTCTTCGTGTAGCCAATATGATATTAAGTGTTCCATGTCTGCTGAGGGTACACTCTCCATCAGAATCATCCTTGTTGTTCTGATTACTTGCCTTGGTAAGAGGCAGAGGTTCCATGACATCTGGCTGGACTCCTTATGCCATGCCTGATCCCATTTTGACATATTTTCTTTATTATAGAATACTAGTGGCCGGAGTGTGTGTGTTTTCAAGTGCGGCCTCTCAGGTTTTGTGATGGAGCTGTCCAGACCTCTTTGATGAACGATGTGCCTGTGTGCTTGAAGGATTTAGATTCGAAACCGACCTATAAGCCTTCATGATCACTCGAGGAGATGATCAGGTGTCCTCATTAAGAGGATTGACTTGGTCTCAGTTTATATCTGAGTATGATATTAGAATTTATCTTACTGTTCCATGAGGATAAGTGGGGCCATGCAGTTCTGTTTTCGTTAATGTGCTGCAATTTGACCACAGATGCACCCGCCCTAAAGCCCCTGCTGTCCCCTCGCGGGCAGTCATGAGCTTCTCTGTGGAACATGGTGTGCTGTGCAGGCACCCAGTGACAGAGGAAACGCAAAGCTGTGTCCTGGCGGATAAATAAGTAAAGATGTTTGTCAAAATGCATTGAGTGCTATTTCTCACCCTTGCATCTTTGACAGGAGCAACCATGTTGCAAGCTGCATTCATTTAGACCCTTCCAGCTAAGGATAAGTGCTCTGTACACATGCCCTATTGAGCCCTCCCTGCATACACTGCTGGCTTTCTGAGGTCTTTAAGTCAGTGAAATAGATGACTTTAAAAAGAAGCGCTGTGCAGCCTCTTAGAACAGTAAACAAGAACATTTCAGGTCTTTTCAGGAACCTGAAGCCAAGAGATGGTTTGTTTTTTTTGTTCTCCAGGAAGCGCCCAGACAGAAGGAGGTATTGACCTTGTTACTTTGGCTGGTACCCACCAGGTCCCTTCCTGGTGCTCACATTCCCTCAGCATGTAACTCAACACCTGTCCCTCTAGCTGCAAACAGAGCTCCCAGTGATGGCCGAGCCCCCTCCTGCCCCTACCCTACCAGCAGCTCAGCACCCTTTAAACGAAAGAGGTCCAACCCTGATAAACCAGAACCAGACAATACAGTTCTCCCCAGGATTCCAATTTGAGGCCAAGAAAAAAATTAATCAGAATAGCAACTCCCAAGGAGGTCTTGGGACCAGCACATCCTTTCATTTCTATCTCCACATCTTGATAAAGAAAAACGATGTAGAGGTAATAGCAACCTTTAAGACTGGCAAGTGGCTTTCTCTTTAGTTAGAGATAGGCATGTGGTCTGAATGGCACTCTCTCACACCATGACGATGCCAGCCCATACAAGTCACCCAACACCCCCTACTATTTCCATCCAACACAGCCAAGCTGAATCTCTGGTAAGTAAATAATTAATTTGGAAGTTGGGGATGTTAGTGGAAAAGTCAGCTATGACAGGCTCAAATAACAAACCCCAAATGTGATAGCCACTTTCTGGCCCTCCGAGCGAAGACCTGTCAGTTCTCTTAGACCTTGGCAGGCCTGTCTTCCGGCCTGTCTCTCCACATTAAAGTCAGGAAACTGTATCTCTCCATCTCGCAATCCCGTCTCTGTCCCCAAAGACGTGCACACTGGGCGGACTGGTGTTTCCTTTCCTAAGTCCACCAGGCCCATGCACGTCCGTGTGACTCATCGGAGAGGAGTCTCCGTTCCAATACCTCTGTGGGTTTGGGGAGGGGTCAGGCCCTGAATAAACCATTACGTGGCTGATTCTACATCCCTCTCTTTCACCACAAAAACCTCAATTTCCCTTTTTGTGGAAAACAAAACCCTCTTTCAGTCCCCTATCAACAGGACTGCAGCCTTTGAATTGCAAGGTATCCTGGAGAAATTTTAAAGATTAATGGGCTTTTGGAAAGGAGTGGCTGGGAGAGCTCCCGCCCCATGTCCATTGGGAAATGACGCATCTCCACATCCATCCTTCTGACCTCGCTGGCAACTTCATGTGTAGATGAGGAAATTGATCGGCCTATGAATGATTTGCGAATCCACAGATGTGTGGCTGAGAGGCCCTGAGGGCGCCCCACCGCAGGATCAGCTGAGCTGGGTCACGCGGTTCCCTCACCCCCACCACAAGTTAGGGTCTCCACAGAGCTGGGGGAAGTAGTGAGTGATGACGCGGACACCAATCTCAGATGGCAGCAAGCGGGGATTAGAGCAGGTACTAAAATCTGAGGGCCTCCGGAGGCCTGCTTTGGGGAGTTTTCCAGCACTCTAGGCTAACATCATTTCCAGAAGGAGATAACAGCACAAAATCAGACACAGATGGTATAAGAATTTGTAAACTATAAACGTGAGATGAGGGTGAGATGTGATGCTTATTGCTTGAGCGAGTTCCCTTACCCTTTTGTGCGCCTGGATTTGTCACTCATACACTAATAATTAAATACCGTCTCTGTGCAAGTTTTAGCATCTTCCCTGGGCCTTCCCGAAGACTGCATGTCTGTGCTATGGGCTGTCCGCTATTTGAGCTCTCCTGTATACCTGAGGAGTGTATGCAGAGGGGCTTATGCCCTTGGAAATGCCATTGCTCTTACAGGATATAAAAAGTCAAAGATGCTTCCAGTGTCACCCAACTGCTATTTAAAGACTTATCTGTCACCACGTTCTGAGTGGTCTGTTCATTCCCTTACCAAGCTTCCATTTCCCCATGTCCATACTTCTGTTCACATTATTCTGACCTTAAATGCCTTCCTCCTCCTCCCCCGTCTAGCCAATAGTCACCTCTCCATGAAAACTCCCCTCCCTTCCTGATCTCCCAGCATGCACCTTCCTTTCCCCGAATTTCTAGAGCACCTATCACCAGATCAGTAACGTAGTGGCAAAATGTGCCCCCCTTGTTACATTCCTCCTTTTGACTCTTTACATTTTATTTATTTGTTTACTTTTTTATGCTGCTTTCTCCCATTTTGATTAGGATATCTCTTTGGGGGATAACGGATGTAATTTATTGGCATTTCCCACAGAGCTTAGCATAGCACCTTGTACAGAGCAAGTACTCGATACATACTAATTGACTGTACATGATTAATTTCTAGACAATAAAGAAATGTACTATATTCCACTTCTGCCTCTAAGGAGTTTTGCTGTCCAATAAGTAAGAAGAGACGCTCAATAACTTAACATTGTGGAGTTGGAGAGCCAGGCTGAATTCTCACTATTTATTGGAGAAGAGCACCCAGAGAAATGGGATTTGGTAGAGGTGCAAAGGATTTAGTACACGTTGCTAAATGCTGTTGAAATGTGCTCAGAGATTCTCCTGTGGAAGCCTACTGTTGTAAGTTCTCAAGTAAAAAGGTTACAGGTTGAATTTGCACATCTAGGTGATGTGGCCTGGGGAGAGCTGAATTCAGTAATGTCCCTCCAGAGCATTCTGTAGTTCCCCTTGGAAACTATGCTCCCATTGTGGAATATGGAGAGGTTGGAAGAGACAATGTTGAAATTCAAAAGCATGACCCAATAGTGACAACTCTCAGACACACAGATGTTCAACTAGAACAAAAATAAATTTCAGCACCTACTTGGAAGTGGACTGGTCAGGCTGAAGGGAACCGGGCGGGGCCGAGTGGCCTTCTGGTGAAATCATCAGTGCCAACCAGAGCACCGAAGGGACCTTGGAGGAACCAGAAATGCACATTGGTGACTAATTTCAAGCATCCATTTTAGGCTATTAAGCATGACTGTAGTTTATAGTGGATTCAGGTAGATGGTTTCCCAGCAGCAGAGGGTTATACTTGAAAACCTTTGGAAGTGTCCCTCCTACCCCCGCATTTTAAATAGCATCAAAGTCTTTTCCAAGCCTTGAACCAGAGGGCTGGAATAATAATGCTTGTTTTAGGCTCACAGTCTGAGGTTTGGTGGATATACATTTTCATTTGGAGACTGCTTATGATTTAACCTATTTCTGAAATATGATTTCTGAAATATGGAATTATGGACCACTTTGTAAGAGAAGAGCAGTCCCATCTGAATGGTGCACTGTTACACAGCAAGGATGTAGGAGACACGAGACCTGCATCAGGAGGCAGGAGACCTGAATCCTAATTCTTTTTCCACTTACTAGCAGTTCAGCCTCGGGCAAGCCATGTAATTTCCTGGGCTCAGTTGTTTCTTTCCTACAACTGAAGTTGTATTAACTACCTGAGGTTAGAGGTCTGGACCTTTATTAAATCTATTAAATTTCCTTTATATATCTAAATTCTTTGATTCCATCATTTAACGAGATTAATCCTGCTTGCTGCCAGGCAACCTTGGCCACTCTGTTCTCTCCACTCCCGCCTTCCCTCCTGCATACTTGGTTGCCCTGCCTCTTCAGTTGCTTGTCTCCTTAATTAATATCTCCGGTGTCGAGCATGAAGCTTGGCACACATGGACACTCAGTAAATCTTTGTAAATGAATAAATGATTAATGAATTTATGAATGAATGTGGAGCTCCGGGAGCCCAGATCTAATGGATCAGGTAGGAAGGAGAGGCAGATTCTGCTGCAGGTCTGGGAAGTTCCTTGGTGGGTACAGGCCAGCAGGCCTGGCTTGTGAGAATATCGTGTTGTTTGTCTTGGTCAAGCCCACTTTTGTGACCCAGCAGAAATAGCTTTCACTACACTATAAGGGCCTAGCCTTCTTGGCTTACTGCCTAGCACAGCAGGGTGACGGGCGAATGGACTGGTGACCGAGGTGTGTATAGCCCCCCTGAACACAGGTGGTCAGTACATGGTTACCATTCTAGGGGAGGGGACACTGGCAGTGTGTTTTCTCCAAATGTAGACTCACAGGCTACACACACACACACACACACACACACACACACACACACACACACCTACTGATTTGGTTTGGAGTATACTGTGCTTATTTTATTTTGTATGAGTGGGTGGCTAGGTTAACTTGTGAGAGGCCACAAGCTAGAGTGTAAAATTCACTGGATTCGAAGGTAGAAGCTGGCGTCTGAAGTCTGGTAAGACTTGTTGTGTAACCTGTTGTAGAAGTTGGGGGGCTGGGGTGCCTTGTACCAGCCATGTTTCTCTTCAGAGGCTGGGTCACTGGGGTCTCCAGGGGCACTTAATTGTCCAATTGTCATTGTTTAGAGAGCAACATTCATTTCAAGAGTCATATGTATCCTTTGTTGACATCCTCTCCACTGTCTCTTTGCAACTCCTTGATCTATGAATACTTCCCTTAGCACAATCCTTTATACTGGGAAATGAAAATAATTGCTTTTTGTTTAATCCAATTTGCTATAATTTGTAGAACTGCTGAAATGATAACACCTTCAAGCTATATTTTAATAATAAGACATTTGTATGTTTGTAAAAGAGTCCACATAAATATTTTCATTCATCAGAGGTTCTGGAAAATTTGCTTTTCTTTGTCAGTGATACTTGAGTTTGGATTCAGGTCCTTCACATTTGCAGTGTAATGGATAATTTGGTTATGCTACTTTAATCGAATCGGTAAAGGTACCGAAGAGGTTGGCAGTGTTTTCACTGAATTCATAAAACCAGTATAATGGGCTATGTTAGTCCAGCCCACTATATCTTGACAAGTGTCTGAGTCCCAGATAGGAGGGATTCTGGTTACGGGCAAAAACTTGACTCTCATAGAGTTGTAACCTGGGGGATAGGGAAGTGGCTCTGTGTCCTTCTATGACCATCAGAAGAATGGAGAGTGTAAGGAAGAGATACTTCGGGCTGAAAATAGGAAGTCTGCCTAAAGTTGCTCTGGAGGGCCAAGGGATGAGGTACTCCTTTTTCCTGAGAGTTGTCTTCAATTCCCTGGCCCTCTGATCCCCAGTTGCTAGCAAGGAACCCTCCCAAGAGACCTTATAGATTTTGCTGGTCTTGAGTCTGGAGGTGCTGAAATTTTGGTTATTATTCTAGAGTGGGAACTGTGTTCCATAGGGCTCCAAGGATGCAGTGATAGAATTACATCAACTCCTTTTGGCATTTTGAAGAGAGACTGGGCATATACTGAATGCTCTGCTTAGAAAGGTTGTCCATTTGACTGATACATGAACGACCACATTACACATTATACTCTGTGGCCATTACACCAGGAAAGGAAATAGCATGAAAGCTGGAGTCAGGAGAGCTGAGGACTGCCACTGTTTGACACTTGTGATCAAGGACTTCATTTTCTCATGTTTGGAATGGGAATAATGATTCCTGTCCAATTTATCTCAAGAATTATTAGAAGCTAGAGGTCCGGTGCACGAAATTTGTGCACTGGGGGGGGGGGGGGGGCGAGGTCCCTCAGCCCGGCCTGCACCCTCTTGCAGTCCGGGAGCCCTTGGGGGATGTCCGACTGATGGCTTAGGCCTGCTCCCCGCCGTCAGATATCCTTAGCACTGCCACGGAGGTGGGAAAGGCTCCCGCTACTGCTGCTGTGCTTGCCAGCTGTGAGCCCAGCTTCTGGTTGAGCAGCGCTCGCCCTGTGGGAGCGCACTGACCACCAGGGGGCAGCTCCTGCGTTGAGCATCTGCCCTCTGGTGGTCAGTGCATGTCATAGTGACCGGTCATTCGCTGTTCGGTCAATTTGCATATTAGCCTTTTATTATATAGGGTGCCGCATATGATGTGATGTGGATGTACTGTGAGAGAGCTTGGGGTTGAGTTTCTAATACTTCAAGAAGAAAGTGGAACAGAAAGGGAAGGGTAGAGGTGAGTGATTTAATCCAGCTCTCTGACCCTGTGTTTTTTACTACATCTCCCATGGATGCTGGGGAAGGGTAGGTTGTCTTTTGTTTTGAGTAACAAATCCTGCACTTTAATTCTTCATTAACTGGTGGACCGTCCTGCATGGGATGAAGTCTGTGGTGTGTAGGATGGAAGGCATATGTGTATTTTTATGTTGTTGTTGTTGTTTTCTTCTCATTTTAGACAGATAGAAAAAAAGGGAGGGCGGGAAAGAAAGAGAGAAGAGAGAGCATTGATTTGTTATTGCACTTATATATGCACTCATTTATTGTTTCTTGTATGTGCCCTGATCAGGGATCAAACCCACAACCTTGGCCTATGGGGATGCTGTTCTAACCAACTTAGCTACCCAGCCAGGGCCAGAAGGCATATATTTTTGGGGTAAGGTGAGCACAATTCATGTGATCCACTATTCGATTAATTCTAATTTTTAAAAATGTATCTTTATTGTTAAAAGTATTACAGGTGTCCTCCCCCCACCTCCCCCATTGACTCCCTCCACCCTGTTCCCACCCCCTCCCTAGGCCTTCACCGCACTATTGACTGTCCATGACTTATGCATATATGCACATATAAGTTCTTTGGTTAATTTCTTCTAATTTCTGTTTTCAATATAGTGTTTTATCTCCAGTGACATTCTACATTCACAAAACTTTATGGGATGGCTCTCTAGGGAAAGCAAACCTGTTGACTAAATTGAATTACATCTTGATTTCTCTGTGTTCTTGTAAATATGGCGCTCTACCGTATCTTGGACTGTAGCTAGGAGACTCTAAGATCATTGAATGCAGAAGATTAGAGTGACTTCAACATTATCTGGGGCTTTTAAAGAAGAAAAAATACATAACCCATGGACATGGGCAATAGGGTAGTGAAGACCTGGGCGTGTGTGGGTAGGGGCTGGGAGGAAGAGGTAAAGGGGGGGAGGGGGGAATGGGAGATATCTGTAATACTATCAACAATAAAATATATTTAAAAATAGAAGGGAAAAAAATTATGGCACAAATTGGGTGTTCATTCGGTATAATGTAATATTTTCATTTAATCAGTGAATATTTGAATACCTGCTCTGTGCCAGGCCTTGAGCTAAGAGCTGAAGACACCAAGATGACAGACCCTGAGCCTGTCTGTAAGGAGTTCATGGTCCAGAGAGGGAAAGGGTATTAAACAATTAGTGTGCTCCTGCTGGGTCTGGCTGACAGGAGGATCTGCAGGATGAAGGGCCATAGGACCTGTCCCGAAGATTGCCTGGGGGTGGGGCATTAAGGAAAGGCTGTGCATTTCCTATTGCCTCCTCCAGGTAAATAAAACAGGACTAGGTCCGCAAGAGACCAGTTTTCACTGTCTGCCCCAGGAGGACCTCTTTTCCTTTTCAGTTCCGTGCCAACCTATGACCCTGGAAGCCTCGGATCTATTTTTCACCATCGTTCTTCTTATTGTTATTATTTATGACGGTCATTGTTTTAACTGCTCCAAGGAGATAATTGCCTTAGTTGCTAAGGCAACCCAACATATTGGGTATAAGAGCAGCCAGCAGAAAGATTTTGCCAAATTGCAGGGCTGGGTGGGAGGTGTGGGGTGGGAGAGCAAGGGAGCTCAGCTGTGGAGCTTGAAAATAGCCATGTTCAAATTATCTCTGCATTTCTGCCACCGAGGAGCGTGAAGCCACTTGGAATCCGGCGCCTGCCAACTCCTCACCCACCCCTGATGCTTCCTATTTTCAACCCAGCTCCTGCACTCTTCCACTCACCCTCAGTGCTCAGCCAAGAGCCTCCCTGGGTTCCAGTTCCCAGACTCGCAGCTTTTGTCTGCTGCTATTCAGCCTGAACATGTTCTTGCCCTTTATTTCTGGGGCCTGCAAGAGCGGAGAGTGAGGGGGATGCAGCGCCCAGGAACCCATCTCGGGACCCCCTGCACGTCGCCCACTTCAAACTGATGAGTCCCTGGTGATCTTGCTCAAGGCTTACAGTCTCCTTCCTAATTTGGGGAAGAAAGTATGGGCCTATATGACAATGACATTTTCCATTTTCATTTTTAAAGATTGGGACATCTTGGGAGGTTAGTGGTGTGCCCCCATTAAATAGATAAACCGAGAAGACCCACCGACTCAGGGATGCAGCAGAAGCTGCTGAGCTAGACCACGACCCCAAGCTGCTGTCTCCTTCACCCTATGCCTTAATCAGTGCCCTTGGCTTTGTCCTTGGCTACCATTTTAGTCTGAGGTCTTCAGGTGATTTAGCTCCAGTCTCTGTGTCCTCTAGTTAGCTTGCTATTTGTCTCCTGACCCTGGGTCCTTATGCCAAAATGGGGAGTGGCGCCTGCCAACTCCTCACCTACCCCTGACGCTTCCTGAGGGCTCTGGGACAGGAAGCGGTAGGAGACACGTGCATCTCATTGGCCAGCTTTGATTTGCAGCATTTGGCCATCCAGAAGCAGCTATTGCCATGAAATGGGATAATGGGCAGGGGAAAGGGCAAGACGACAAAAGAATCCCTTACCAGAAGACTTGAGTGGTTTAGTGACCTTTTCCAGCAACTCCTTTCTCCTCCTCTTTCCTGCTCACCAGGCGCACTCACAGCCCAGGATGTCCATGGGAGGGCCAGCCTGCCTGTGTCCTTAGCAGCCTCCAGGGTGTCTTCCCAAGTGCATCCCGGGGCCCTCTGCTAGAGTGCCGCCTCGGAGTTGATCTTTCTGAGCAGGTTAAATAAACAGGTCTGTGTTTGGGTTAATTATCACTGGTTCTGTTGCTCTCCATTACTGCTCCATCCGGGACTCTGGCCAACGAGCAGATGGGAGAGGCTGCATCATCACCCCTGCCTCCTCATTGTGTCTGGCTCTCCCTCCCTCCCCCCTTCCTCTCTCTCTCTCTCTCTCTCTCTCTCTCTCTCTCTCTCTCTCTCTCTCTTCCTTTGCCTGTGTCCCCCTTCCCTTATTTTCCTCCCTCCTCCTCTCCTCCCCCTTCCCTGCCTTTCCCGTCCCTTCTCCCCCCCCCCCCCCCCCGCCCCTTTTGCTCTTTCTCTCTCTCTCTTTCTCTCTTTGGCTGAGCAAATAGGCCAGATGGCAGTGAGGGGAACAGACAACAAGTGAGCATGGCATATGGGGAGCTTGTTTAATTTCGGCTCCTGTGGGGAAGTAGATTGGAGGAGGTGAGCTACAAAAGCAGAAAATGGAAAGGGGAAGGGTAAAAAAAAACCCCACACAAAAACGAACAACAGCACAACACAGCAACTGACCCCTCCATGGGGGCAATTGGATTCAATTTGCTTTGTTGGCCAGTGGAAGCAGTTGCGAACCAAGTGACTCCAAAGCAGAAAGCGCTCTTTCTGCCTCTCCAGGGTTCAGCCCTGCTCCCCAGTCAGCCTGTCTCGCACCCACTCTGCCCACTGCCCAGGAGTCTGGCTCCGGGAGGCTGGGCTCAGAGGGGCAGTGGGAGGCGGGCAGTAACACGGTAAATGGCTGTCTGTTTGTGTATCAATTCCAGGAGGAAGTTTGGCCAGTAATTTAGGGAGAGAAAAAATAGAGGTGTCTGGCTAAAATAAGAGGTTGAGGGAAGACTAGCCCCCAGTTAACCTGGCTTGCTCTCTACTCTGAGCCTTCTGGCTCTGTCTCCTGGGCCTCTTCAGCGTGAGCCAGCTCTCTCCACGGCAGCTGCCCACACAACCACCCCATCCTGCTGACCCTGTCCCCTCCTGTGCTTACATGGAAAAGTCCAGGCAGATCACGAGGAACAGTGCAGGGACCTCAACAAATGGTCCCCCAGCCGAAGCCCTTTGTTTTCAATCAAAATGTATTCATGATGGCTGCCTAGAACATCCAGTTTAAGGCAGCGTTAGCTGGAGTTTGTGGAGTTTCTGGCCACAGCACATAAGGTGGCCCGTGGCTTGGATGCTCCAATGTACACATTCCCACAGATGTGCCAAGTACACTCTGCTCCCCCCGCATCTTTCCACTCTGCCATCACTGGGGGCCGTTAGCAGGTGGATTCCTGTCCCCCAGGGAAGGCTGTGTCGCACCGGGACAGTGGGACTGGGAGAGACCGAGGAGCCTTAAGCGTCACCCTAGCCAGGGGGAACAGAGCCGCCCCCTTCCCCTGCAGGAGCCTCCCAGGCTCACCAGGCAGCACTTCTGCAGCTGATAACCGGATTAGGTGGCAGAATGGGGCAGATAAGCACCCTGAGGGGTCCTGCTCGGGAACAGGGGCTCCCTGGCCTGATGAGAGGGCTGCCACTGTCAACACCCTAAGCCAATGCCTCTGGCGGGGCATTTGCATGTGTGTGCGCCCCACTGTATGTGGGAGCCAGTGGGAAATGCTGGTGGTGGAGGTTCACACGGGCCACTGCTGCACGAAGCCCGAGGCCACGCAGCACAGTGTCATTGGCTGTCAGATGTCGTGCACGGGGCCCTCACAAGCAGCCCAGGAGGGACCACCTCTCATTGCTGGGCCAAAGCAGCCTTTGCCCGAGTGTAGCCGGGCGGTGCAAGCCCAGCACAGCCACCAACCGCTGGGCACCCAGGCGCAGCGCGGCCGCCCGCCTGGTCCAAGCCTCCTCTTAAAAAAAAGAAATGTTTTTTTTTCGTGCTGGCTTTCAGGGGCAGGCTGGCGGTTTGATCTCCCCTGAATGCTGTCCCCTTGTTTGCGCTTTGGATTCTGAGAAGATTCGGGGCATTGTCCAGGGTGGCGGGATGTCGGATTGATTTCGGGGCCTTTGTGTGGACGCGGGGCTCCTGAATGAAGCTGTTATGCGCTTCTGGGCTGGCGGGCAGGCTGTCCGGCTGCAAGCTGGGCCTCCCTTTGTTGTGGGGGCCTCATTGAGTCCACGGAAGAGGCTCATTTCAGGGTGATTTACTACCACCCAAACACCAGCTGTCTGTTGTGCTGAAGCCCGGCCCCCTCGGGGGGATCTCGTCTCCTTCTGAAGCTCTCCTCCCTTTAAACTTGTGATATATTCATATTCATGTATACGTATATATATATTCATCTTATCTATTTACATATGTGTACAAGTACATATAGGTATATATGTACATAATTTTTTGGTTTGTTTTTTTAATAGGCTCTGAGCCACGGCAGGGGCAGGTGATAAAGCGGCTGAACTGGGAGCCTTGTGACCAAGGTTTCAGCCCAGCTCTGGCCCTCACTAGTTGTGTGACCTTGGGCAAGTCACTTGACCTCTCAAAACCTCAGGGTCTTCATAAGAAAAAAAAAAAAGAGCATTCTTTTTGATAGGAAGAAAGTCCATTGTATTTCTTGAAATATTAATGTACTTTAAAGCTATGAGAAAGAAGGAAAGAGGGTGTCATGTTACCCTAATATTTTTGTAAAGCATTATTTGGTGATAAATAAAGCCACAAGGTAAGGGACCAGGAGGCTGTGGAAAAGGAGGCCTCTTAGCCTTGCCAGGCGACGTGCCGGGTGCAGGGGTGGCATCCAGGCTCATCTGCTCCAGCTTCCCAGAGTCAAGGGCCCACAAGTAAACGGGGCAATGTTGTGTGGAGTGCCAGTGCTAAGTGAACGTCTCGGAAGGGCTCAGGAGGAAGCCTGGGATGGGGAAGGAGGTAGGGAAGGCCCTCAGAGGTGGGGATGCAGTATTGTTTTGAAATTCAGGATAGAACTTTTGAAGAGAAAGGGCTGGGAAAGTTATTCCAAGTTTGACTGGTCGTGGTCATCCCTCTCCGGGCAGCCTTTCCTGATCTCAAGGGCTCCTTGAACCAAGGAGCTAGAGCTAAGGGTAGGCTTGAGTGGGGATGGAGGACATGGTTGTTGGTGCAAAGGTTGAGGGGTGGAGGGGTTGTCAGTCAGCCAGAGGACCATCTAGAAGGCAGCTCTAAGAGTTCAAGCAAGAATAGCGCCTAAGGTTTGGTGGGTCACAGGAGTGACCCTTCCATGTGGGAGGGAAGACATTTGCCATGTGCACCTGACCTCAGGACTCGTTAGATATCGGGGGTGGAGAGAAAGGCGTGGGTCTGAGATGATGTCCACATTTCTGTAATATAGGACAAGTAATGGTACAACATTCATAGCATTGCTAACCTGACACATAATAAACACTCAATATATGCCATCTCTAATAATGATCATTGATACTGCTTTTGGGTTACGAAGTGGTGGCCTGTAGGCCATGTCCCAAAATGGAGAATACAGGAAAAGGCACAGTTATTTTTGGAGGGGAGAGGGCATGGTAGGAAGAGTGGGATGGTAAACTTGAGCATGCTCAAGAGTTATCTAATGTCATGTCTTTGGGAGCAAGGTCTGTGTTGGAATTATCTCTAGGTCCCCCCATAATGCCTGGCTCAGTGCTCACAACATGCAAACCACTTAATACATGTTTGATACATTTATAGATTCATATATATTCTGAACCTTAACAATCAGCTCAGAAATAATCTCTTATCCTGCAGATTTTAAAGAGCATCAGTTAGTGACATGTATAGGGGGCCCAGTGAAGAAGAAGCAGGGGGGATGTGTGCCAACAAGGAGATTGTGGTCTGGTGTCTCTATGAAGATGACAGAAAAGCTACATGCTTAAGGGACCGAGGAGGATCCTAAAGGTTGTTCCTGTGTGTCTGAGCATTGCCTTGGGGCCGGAGTGAAGGACAGGTCCAGCATGCCTTGGATGCATAAGGCATTAAGTTGTACTGAAGTCTCCTCATGTTTTTATCTAGTGCCTGGTGGGCAGAGACGGATCTTGGTACAGTGGTCAGTACAAGTCAGCCCAGCTTTAACTGCAGTGCAAAGCTCTGCTCCGAGTGCTTCATGAGACAGCAGGTGGGTGGGGCTTCCCAGTTCCCATGACTCTGCTTCAGCCCTATTGACTCTGACTGCCTCTACATGCAGGGCATGCCCTGGGCTCCAGGGGTCTGCTTCTCCCCCAAGCCTCTTTTCAGGGGTACCTTCATGACTTGGGAGGGTGGGTTGCTATTGGTTTCTACTTTGTATGGGTTGACAAATCTCATGAGGTTTTTAAAGTTTAAATTTAGAACAACTATAGGCTCACACTTCTGGGACCTGCTCCAGGAGGTGTTACAGCAAATACTAGAATCTCTCAGTATTCCAGAAAAAGGGAACCAAAAAGAGCCTTAGAAATCATTGGAAGATAAAAAAAAATTATCCTCCTTTTGCTGAGAATGAAAATCACTCAGAAAGAAAGAAAGAGAGAGAGAAAGAAAGAAAGAAAGAAAGAAAGAAAGAAAGAAAGAAAGAAAGAAAGGAAATTACAAAGGAGAGTTTCTGGCTCAAGCCACAGGGCTAGAGAATAGCCTGGAGAAAATTCAACCCAGGCAGCTGGGCTCCCAGTCCTGCTTGCTCTGCTTTTTACATACTGTTTCATACTGCTGTTCATGGATGAGATTAAGTAAATTAATGCCCCTCTCTGTCTCTCACTTTTTCCATGAGAAACATGAAGATATCAGACTAGGTTAGGTCAGCATTTTACAATAGACAGTCTGTGGAACACACTTATTCAGAACATTAAGAGGTGGTAGGGGCCAAAAAGGATTCCGTGAGCAAAATGGATTGGGAAACACCTGGTTAAGCAAAGCTTAAACAGATGTCTTTGCAGTAAGATGTCTCAAAGCCTTTAATATGTTAATGAGCATCATAGATCTCCAAGTGTGGTTGAATTTATGGTGTTTCACAAATCCATTAGAGCACAAGCTGATACCTACTAGACCAGCTCTTTCGGGACCACTCCCAAGACTGATCCAGTGTAGAAACAGCCTCCCTGGCAGAGGCTTAGATCTCTGGGTGGGTGAGCCTTTGAAAAGATGTTGCACTGATTCTTCGGGCCTCCAAGGCTGGATGGGGTTGGGATACAGGAGGAAGAGGAAACTTTGTGAATCACAGATTCCATTAAGTGTCACCTCCCTCCCTCCCCTTCACCAAGAAAGAGCAAGGAAAGAAAGAAGGGAGGGCCATTCTGCTAACTTTGGAGAGGGGGACATGGATATCTTCCTCTGAGTTAGGATGATGAAAGGCGATCTCTTTGTTTCCTCATTGATCAGGAAGAATGAAGTTTGGAAATGTAGGTCTGGGAAAGAGGGGAGCAAACTAGAACATGTGTTTACTTTATTAGAGGAGGAAGGGGGGGAGGGCAAGCAAAGGGATATCAGAACATTATGGTTTCATCAGCTTTGGCCTCATTGCTTTTATTGAGCAAACAAACATCAGGATGGTTCTTGATCTTGGTCAAGCCTCAAGTAGCTCAAGAGCACATGGTTTTGCAAAACGTTGACTGATAGCACAAGCTCAACCTGAGACTATACGAGATGCTTCTCAGAAGGAAAGTGGTCTATGTGTGGGCATCGTATGCGTGTTTATGCGTGCACCTCAAAGGCATAATGCAGGTAAAGGAAAGTGTTCAGAGCTTATTTAGCCCCTGCCTAATTGGGTTGGCATTCCTGGACCTCAGATCCAGACGTACAGATCAGCTTCTGATAAGCTGCTTTTGGCAACTTATACAGTGTCTGTTACTTACTGGGCAATGCAGGATGGATCATGTAACAAGACATATTTGTACTCACTGCCTGGGCATGTGGGAGGACACACAAGAAGACACAGGCTGATGAAGCGAGGTGATGAACAAGTGTCTCCCTTGGCTGCCACGGAACCCTTGCTAGCTCTCTTCACACCATCCACATTCCCTTGTTTTCACCTTGACCACTGAGGCTCCCCTGATGGTCAGCAGAATAGTTATACCGGAGGGAAAGGGGGTGAGCTTCAGGGGAGTTGCCATGGTGATGCACTCTGTACACACTGAGCAGAAAACTTAGGATCTCTAAGCCTTCTTCCCCCTCTTCATCACTGGAAGCAACATTCCCCCAGGTCTGGCACTTGATAACACTCATGACCCCTCTGCAGCATTTATAAGGTTATCACCATTTAGTTCTATTCCTGTCATTACCCCTTGCTGAGGAGGTGAGTGTAATTTGACTCACTCTACAAAAGAGAAAGTGAGGCACAGAGAAACAAGTGTCACTGCTGGATTCAGAGAAAGAAATCACATTGGAGCCAGTGTGTGTTTCCAACGCTAAAATTCTGTGATGTTGTCAGAAGGAAATGACCGAGGATTAAGCCCTCTCTACATCCAACATACCCAAATCACTGGCTGCTCTCCGTTTACCCCATCCCTTTTCAGGAGAGAAGGAATAATTGGGGAAGGTAAACCCTGGGAATCCAAGCCTCTCATTAGATGCCAAGGAAACAATTTATTCTTTTACCAAGAAAGTATGGAGGATCTAGGCTGACCTTGGCTAGGCAAGTAAAGAAAAACCGATATATAATGTGTGGGTCCTTTCCTAAAAGAGCTTGCAGTTTGTTAAGAGATGAAAGATATACATATGAAAAGTGAAATACCATGTCTCATCAAATGTAAGATGCCACAGACTGTGAGACAATCTCAGAGGTGTTAGAAATGAAAAAAATTGTACATCTTAGAATCAGTGGGATATGGTAGTAGTATTAAACCTAGTGCTACCCCCAAAATAATAGGAACACACTATTAAAGAGCCCTCCCAGGCCTTTGTTTCCGTCTTCCACACCTAGGAAACCCCTTCCTCATGTCCCTGAAAGATGGGCATTGGCTTCCTTATCCCATGACCAATGTGAGCATGAATGACCCAAAGATTTTAGGTGAGCATGAGCTGGTATTGGAGGCAAGGCAGGTGGTGCAGCAAGACACATGTCCTGGGTGGAAGTCAGGGTCATGTGTCTGGGGCAAAATAATGGGACACTGGTGATGGTGGTGGGTGGTGGACTAGGGAGAGCAGGGTGAGGAAGGAAGGGAAGAGAGCCAAGTCACAGTCATGAATGGGAAGGCAGTCAGGAGTCTTGGAGAGACATGGTAAAGAAGCATGGCAGAACTCCCAGAGAAAATTTGAGGTCATCCCCTTAATTATGGCAGACAAACCTGGTTACAGGTAGCTGTTGAAAAGATGCTGGACATCTGGCTATCTGCCTCCCATCCCTGGGCAGCTCAAACTTTTAGAAAGTTATTTTTTACGTTGCAGTGAAATGTTTTCTTCTTGCATTCCCTGTAGATTGCCTCTGTGCAGTTTCTTTAAACCGTATACACTAGGTCTTTCCACCCCTGCTCTCCCTGGTCCACCACCCACCACCATCACCAGTGTCCCATTATTTTGCCCCAGACACCCCACCCCATCACACCCCACCAAACCCCACAGGACTTTTCCTGTATATGAAGGCAGCCCTGCCTTAGTCTTCTCTTTGTTCAACAACCTTTATTTCTTCAGTTTCCAGTCCCTCTGAAGGTCATCCTTAGTAATGCTTCTTGAGTGAGAGATACTACGTCTATGAATGTCTTATTAAAATACAACTCAAATATGAATAAAGTGGGATCCATTCCTCCAGGTATAGTCTAATCAATGTAGAGCACAGTGGGATTTGTGTAGGGTACTTTAGTTACCATACCATGTGCTTATAACTTAAACCTGACCAGCTTCATTCATGCTAAGTCGTTTTTGGGTCAGCATCTCAGGCTATGGAGATAGTTTCAAATTTGTTACCTTTTGCCCATTATTTTGATTATTCCTTTCCATTTTATGTAATCAGTGGAGTTAAATTAAAAAGCAGTCTTTCATGAATTCATTTACGTAGTTGATGGAGATATTGAATAGAGCAGGTTAAGAAGTCTGGCCATTATGATAGAGAAATCCCTGTATGTCTCTGATCTTGACTTCTTAAAATGAGCACCACATATTCGTAGTAAACCCACACTAATATGACAGAGTAACGCACACTAATCCCAGGGAATGGGACTCCATCTAGAATTGATCTAGACAACTCAAGAATCTATGTAGATCCAGTCACCCACATTATTGTGAACGTTGTCACTGTGGTTCTCCTTGGCTTTCTGTCCCCTGTTGGACTCTGCATCTTAGCTTCATGCACCTGTTGCTGGCCTTGATGAGCAATTTTGGATATGGTTTTCCTGTTCAAACTTAGAATCCTCCTTCAGGTATGATTCTGGAATTTACTATGACAAAAACCCCAACCTATAGGTTGGGGTTTAGGACACACTACTGTTGATTGGAGAGTGTAATCAACAGTAGTGTGTCCCTTGGCAACTTTGCTGACTTTCTTGAAACTATCCACTATTGTCTTATGCCTTTGATTCACTGAAAAATAAGAAGTACTACCTGGTTTGTGACTGAGGTTACAAGATATCAGTATACCTGGGTTGTATTTTGTAAAATGAAGGATTTTGACTAGAATAGGTTTTCTGAAAACGTTTTCCAAAATGAGATGTTGCTAGGTATGAAGTTAAAAAATAAGATAGGAGGAAAATCCAGTGGTTAAGCTTTATAAATGCTTGATAAAAATTTAAACAAGTCACTTTATAAAGCATTTCCTAGCGCCTTCCACGTGCTAATGAGCTTCATGAATAGCCAAGAGCACCATTGGTTGGAACGAATAGTCTGTGGCACCCCTTTTGAGAAACACTGAGCCAGCTGGTCTCTGCAGAGTCTTTAAGGATCTCCATGCTGACAAGTGTATTCTTCGCCCAGAGAGCCCGGGGCTGGATGTGAAGGGCAGGTCGCTGCCCAGTCGTCAGCCAGGCTCTAGCGCACACCGGGAGAGCGTGTCCTTCTGCTGCAGTTATTACCATGCGGAGGGCATCTCCTGACCACTCCTGACATTGAAGAATGGGAGCAATTCCCTGTACGTGTCTCTTCCACCATTCGCCCCCTCTACTGCTGTCCCTCCCCGGCATTCGGGGCATCTGCCTTGTGAAGCTCATTAACCTCTTAATGATGCAATATCCTTTTCCATATAAGCCTCTGTCCTGAAAATTTGCCACTTTCAGTGCTTCCCAGGAGGAGCGCTTTCACTCATGGGTTGCTCTATGAACTGGAACTTGTCCCTCTGTGCTGGCAGAATGATTGGCATTCTGTCTCTGGTGCGGGGGCATGCTTGGGGGAGCACTGGGGGACAGTTGTGTGGATTTCTTGAATTTTCAGAACGACTCTACTGAGTCACAAATGTGACGTTTTGGTGCCCTGCCGATTGACAAAGCACTGTAAATTTATTTGATGAAAGGAAGATATGACTTTTTTAATTCTTTTTGTGAGGAAAGTGGGTATATGATTTAGTTCACACATCTGACTCCTGAGCCATAGAAATAGTTACTCGCATGAGCCCCTTTGATTTGGTTCAGTAGATAGAGGGCAGTGAGGATTTGAGTTCATGTCTTCAGTTCTCCAATGCCATAACTCCTTTGCCCCTCCGCTCTGCCCTGAGTTTGTCTTTAGGGCCAGGCAGGTTGGGTTGACATCTCAGTTCTGCAACTTACTAACAGGGTGAGTGATCCTGGGCAAGTCACGCAATCTCTGATCATTTCCATCAGTGAAATGTGATGGGAATTAAATACTCTTAGTCTCTGTTAGTGGTTTTCTAACTATCTGTGGCCCCCGATATAGCCACACTCTTGCTGGGACATATCAGCAGGCATTATATGGAGCCTGCCTCACAGCTAATGCCAGCTCTCTAAACACACCAACTAGACATGGGTGCATGGATTCACGCATGCATCCGCACAGGTATGCATGAACCCACGTGCTCTGTATCTCCTGTCAGTCTCCACTATGCGTAATGGGATTGTTATATGCTAATAATAATATGCTAACATCTATTCAACACCTACTTTGTACTCTATTTGCAACATCTCACTTAATCGTCTCAACAATTCTGAAGGCAGTCTTTACCAGAGGAGGACAGAGAGAGGTTCCACACCTTGTCTGAGGCCATACCAGTCCAGAATCCAGGCTCTGAACCACTCTGTCCTAAAGTATAGGGAAGCAACTTATAAACCATCAAGTGCTCTGCAGGTCAGGGACCATTCCTGTGGCTGCTAACCCTCTCGTAATTTGAAATGCGCCAAAAGGATAATGAGGAGAATCAAAGTCCCAAGGCACCCCGCCACATCATTGGTGTTCATTAGGGAAATATGTGTCTGGTCGCTCCATTTCTGTCTGGAGATGGAGTTGTTACCTGTTTCTCTGAGGGTCCTAAGGTGGAGGAGATGAAAGGAGTAGAGGAACCACAGTGTGACTCTCTGCATTACTAAGAGAGAGGGCTGGGAAGTTTCAGATACCCATCTCTCCCATCTGTCACCCACATAGAGTCCTGTTGGGATTTGGTATCTGAGCCAGGAGGGGGTCGCCTGGGGACAAAGAGACTGAGGTATTGGATGATGTCAGGACACCACAAAGTGCAGGGACCAGTAGGATATACTCCTAAGCTTTAGCCAAGTTAAGGAGATGATCAATAAATCAGTCCTTGGGTCATTCCCTTGTCTTTTCAGCACTTCCCTTGCAGCAAAAAAGCAAACTGTAGCTGAGAAGAGATCTCAGGACTTAAATCTTAAGACTCCAAAAGTCTAAAGTCACAGGACTAAAATAGCTCTTTATAAAGATCTTGCTGTTTATTTAATAATTTGCATCAATGAACCATTGCATGTCCTTGACGATCTGGCCTTTCTGACCGACTCTTTCTCTTTCTTGTTTGGCCATTATGATGGTTTCATGGGAAACTATGGGCCTGGGTTCCCACCAATGCCTTCCATATAAGAACATACAGACTTGGGTTTAGGGCCATGTGTTCCATTGTCTAGTGATGAAAAGGTGCCGTGTGGGTTCCTCATATGCCTACAGGAACCCCCATAGATGCTGTATTTATGTGATGTTGGTTTATGTTCTAAACTCAAACTCTCTCCATAACCAGTTTCTCTCAAAGTAACACTTTTCTTCATCAGAAAATCTGAACTTAGGCCTTCCCAAACTGAAGAACATCATCTTTCTTCATTTGTTTTGCAGTTGGTGGATTAGATCTTTGGGTCTTTATATGATGAGCTCGTGTTGGGATTAGGCACAGGGATGCTGTCGTGGCGGCCAGGGAAGGTGGCGGCTTCTCAATCCTGTCTGTGGAGGTCCATGGGCTGGGATCACTGCCCCTCTGTTTTATTTCAGGAGGTGTGTTTTCAATCAGCGGCTGTGAGGCTCTGCAGTCGCCCCTAAGAAATGCCAGGTTTGCTAAGCTTTACTGCGTGGGGGATGCTTTCAACATGTAAAACATAATCCCTCACTGAAACCTTAAATTATCCAAACTGAAAGAACTTTCCGGGTTTAACTGGCTTTTCTCAGTGAGGTGGTTTGTTTTCATTTGCTTCATTTCTCCACTTTTGGCCTGTGAGCTCTCTCTCGCCAGTTTCGTTCCTTTTTAAAGTCAGTTTCACCTCTCAGTTCCCTTCTGTTACCTCAGCCTTACAGAGTTTCATTTCCCCACACAGTGTGATGGGGCGAAGGGGGTCTTTATCATTAATTCTAAAATAGGAAGATTTTTCCTGAAATATGACCAAACTATAAGGCAATAAGGGGAAGGCAATTTGATTTCAGAACAAATCACCTATTGGAAATCTTTGACCCTCATTCCTCATCTATACATAATGTAGTTACTACGGAGATCATACTTCTCAACTCTGGCTTCATGTTGGCATCACGGGGAACTTAAAAAGAAAAGCCTGATGTCTGTGCATTATCTCATACCAATTGACTAGGAAATGGAGAAATGGGCCCCAGGCACTTGTATTTTTTTAAGCTCCTGGGTGTGTTTCTGTGCAGCCCGGTGGGAACCCTGGCCTGGATGCTGGTTGAGGACCTCAGCTCCTTGGCTGAGCACCTTCAGGATTATCATGCCCTTGGTGCCTGTGACGGCAACTGACAGAGCCAGTGTAATGTGCTCCTGGCCTGATGGTTAAAAAATCCCTCTCCCCGCTTGGTAAATACTGTTTCTGAAACGGTCTTTGTTTTAAAGGTGATCACGTAGAATATTTTCAGCTTAACCTTCCCACAACTTCCTTGTTGTCATAGAGGGAGCGGGGCCTCTCCCTCCCGAGGCCTCACACAGCTCTCCCTGGACGGGAGGGCAGGAAGCTGGTCTGTGGGGGGCACCCACTGCAGAGCCACAGGTGTGCCAGGGCTCTAGGAAGCTCAGCCTGACCTCCCAATGGTCTCCCAGGGCCTGCCCCGCAGCCCTGCTCTGCCCTGGTAACCCAAGCTCTCAGCGCAGCAATGGCCAGCAGAGCCAAATCCTAAATCTCAGTCAACTGACCTCATTTCCACCACCTAAGAAAGGGGTGGGGCTTTGACTGAAACCCAGTGGATTTCATTAACTTTAAATACTTAAGTGCTTATTCTGAGCCATTCTGGTTTACTCACCTCCTTTCTCCCGTTCTTGTCCCTCCTCTCCAGAGCCTGCCAACCCAAGCATGATAGAAGCATAAAATCTTATCCAAATTACAGGTGTGCTATGGGATAAAAATATATTTTTTAGTCATTTCACAATCAACAGAACTGGACTTTTTGTTTTTGTTTTTGGCAGTGAGTGGGGAGGTAGGGAGGAGTCTATAGAATATTTTCCAACACACAGTGTTTTAAATAGCATTGTATGTGAAAGATGAAACAGAGGGCCGGAGACCATGGGATACCAGGACACAGGCTTTATTGGAGATCACCCTGCTGGCCGCCTTCCAGAGGGGAAAAGGGGAGAGAGAGAGCGAGCCAGGGAGGGGAGTAAGTGCCTTTTGAGGGGAGGAAAGGAGGGGATGGGGCTTAGGGCACTCAGCACACGCTGATTGGTGGTTTCATACAAGGCACTTGATTAGGCACCTAGGGACTTAGGAATCAGGGGCTTAGGGTATTTGGCAGGTGCTGATTGGTGGTTCAATGTACAGTCCATATAAGGTGTTCAGGAATGTCCGGCTGCAGGTGGAGTTTACATCATACTCCGTCATCAGTTGGGGGAAGGTAGGATCTATCAGTATGTTGATTTCTACCCTGTGCTTTCCAGTTTGAAAAATAAAGGATGTAACACAAAGAAAAGAGAGGAATCTCCAATAGGATTTAAAATATATTTATGATATTTCAGATATATCAAAACCATTTCAGTCCTTTGCCAATGGCTGATGAGTTTGATATGGTATCTGTGGTACATGAGGTCTTTTAAATGAAGCTTATGATAAAAGGTTGCAACATTTGTGATTATCTACCATGTGCAGGAACTGGCTTAGAAACTGCCTGAAATTGTCCCGATTCCTCACCACAAAGTAGGCAGTGCTGTTTTAATTTTACTGATAAATAAAACAAAACAAAAACTGAGGCTTAGCAAGTTTACAAAACTTGTTCAAGGTCACACAGATAGCAAATAACAGAGGTATGAATCAGTCTAAGTTACTAGTAGTCTGTTCCCCATGTCCTTGCCAGCACCCCACTAATTCTGAAGAATTGAGTAGAGTCCCGCAACCAGAGAATGTACCTTCAGAGTGGGGGCAACAGTGGGTCACAGTGCTCTTACTGGGTCTGTGTTAAGTTATACCAATATATTTTTTAAGTCCACCTACCATGTTTTTGTTAGAGATGTATTTCATATACACATCACCTTTGAACAGAGCTTTGATAATCATTATTGTATCCGATCCTCCCAACACAAGGAGAAATTGATTGCCTTATGTATATTTACAAGTTTTTTTCAGTGGGCAAGCTAGGGCTGGGACCCAGGCCTTCTAACTCCTGGTCCAGTGCTCTTTTCATCACTGTGCCTTGTGACTAATTGTAGATGTTTGTGCCCAGCCTGGCCTCATTGCTGTATCCTGACTGACCCAGGCCTTCAAAGGCAAAGAGCTAGCTATATTAGGTCCATTAGGTAATGAACTGGACTAGCTGGCCAGACTGGTCTTACCGGCTTTCCCTCTCACCTTGGCCAACCCACAGTTCTACTAAGCTTCTAAACACTTATTTTTTTCCCTGCTTCAGGGATTGCTAACTTCTTTTCTCACTTCTTGCTTGCTCTGTAGTCCTGCCACCCCTCTAAGCCAATCCTTCCATTTTAGAGCCCACCTCCTCAGGAACCCTTTCTTGATGGCAGACAATCTTGGTATCTCCCCAGGCCCTGAGTTCCTAAGGTAATGTTATCCAGGCAGTACAATTCATTTAGCACTTAGCTCTGGGAGCTTGAGTTTTGTTCAGATCCTCAAGTCTATACAAAGCTACAGATACTTGTCTATTATTTTCCATGTGCCAACTATGGAGATAGAGGTGGGAGTGGGGTGCTCAGTGTGGCTTCAAGTACATGGTGGGCCCTAACAGATAAGCATTGACCATTTGCTCTTCGCTGGTTGACTCTGTAGTATTATCTCAATGGTTACCAGGGTATGCTGTGAAATAGAAAAAAACAAAACAAAACACACACACACAAAAAAAAAACCACACACACAATTATTTAAGAAACAGGAAGGGTCAAGAGTTTCCCATTGAGCCTGGGATTGTGGGAATATTGCCCAGAGAAGGAAAGCTGTATAAGCCGGTCTCTGGGGTGGCCAAGCCAAGGACTTCAGAGTAGATTTAAAAGTTCTGTCACCATGAACAATTGACATTGGCAGAAGAAGGAACAGCTATTTCTAAAGAATATCTGGGTGTCAGAATTTCAAGGTCCTGAACTGAACTCAATGATTGACTTGCTTTTAGTTCTCAAACCCCATCATTCTGTGTTATGAGTCATTCATTTATCCTATAAATAATCATTGAGTATTTATTTGGGATAAGGCATAGTGTCAAGTGATACACAGAATAGAGATGATGACCATATGGAGATTGTCATAAAAAAGACATCAGTTTAGTAGGATGCAAACAATAACATCTATATGATAAGTGCTATGTAGATGGGACAAAGGGAAGGGAGAATAATTTAGAGTTGGAAAGAGCCTTGTTTACAGAAATCTTAGTTGATAAACTTAGCTGTGCCTAAAAGTTATCTTAAACAGGCAAAGGGAGGGAGGGGAAGCATACCAGTCTGAAATTTAGGATGTGTTTCAGATGTTGAGGGATAAGTGAGTAACCATATGAGTTGGAATCAATAGTTGGGATTCTGAAATAGTGGGTTAGAGAAGACATTGAAGGCCAGGTCATGGAAGTTAAACGTTGATGGTGAATATCCCTTTGGGATATGATGATGGTACAGACCAATGTGGCATTGCATCCAATTTACTTTACCAAGTTTTTCACATCGAAGTTGAGAAGAGGTGAGTTGATTGCTCGCTCTAAGCTCCCTGGTATGTGGTGAGGGTCATAGAGGTGCTCAACATGGGTGCATCTGTATCCTGTAGGTGGAAGTGAGCATCCCCAGCTGTGTGCAGCATGAACCTGGGTTATTTGATGATTATTATATTGACTCTCTAAATTCTCACTGTGATCAGTTTGGAAACTCAAGAGGGATGATAGATGACAGCAGCCGTTTAAAGCTGTGAAGCCCTTTCTCTGGTACTCTCCTGATGTATGCTGAAAGCCAGAATTTTAAAGACTCTTTGGAGAGATATTCCTGAGCTCTGACAGCATTAATTACTACTTGACCCCTGAGCCACATTTGACACGTGATTCTTCCCTCCTTGAAACACTTTTCCCTCAGCTTCTGGACAACACTCTGTTTTCCTCCTAGGTCTGCGTGCTCCTTTCCTGAATCTTTTGCTGGGTCCTCCCCATGTCCCTGACCTCTGAGTGTCCCAGGACTCAGTTCTCCAACCTCTTCTCTCTGGGCACTGAATATCATGTATACACATAAAACATTCAAATGATTATCTCCACTCTGGACCTACCAGCAGAACTCAAAACTCCTATATTCATTCTATTTACCACAGTATCTGGAGTGATCTTTTAAAACACTGGTCATATCGGGATGCTACTCTCCTCCTAACCCTCCAATGGCTACTTATTTCCTTCCATACCAATATCAACTCTCTGCAGTGGCCTACAGAGTCCTCAATGAGCTGGCCCTGTTAACCATCCTGCCTCATCTCACTCTGAAGCACCTTAGAATACTCTTAGCACTGGTGGATCTTGGGGGCTTGGCCTCTGCTGATTCCTCTGCCTGAAGGCTCTTCTCCAGACATTTGTGATGCTTGCTCTTGACCTCTCTGCTTAAATCGAAGTTATCCACTCTGACTTTCCCGACCACTCTCTATAAAATAACAGATCCATCCTCTCTGACTTTCCCCGATCCTCCTAACTTGCCTCAGGTTTATACCTTGCACTTACCTCTGTCTGGTGTCCCATGCATTTTACTTGCTTAATTGTTTATTGCCTGCCTTCCTCTGCTAGAATGAAAACACTTTGAGAGCAGGGTCTTTGCTCTGCACACTGGGGTGTCATTGTGCCTAGAACAGTGACTGCCACACAGTGGGAGCTCAGTAACTATTTGTAAAATAATGCATAAAATGATCTCCTCTAAAACACAGACCTCAGAGAGTCTGAGAGAGGATCTGGCCCAGGGTAAACTTTGTCCAAGGTCACATCAAAGGATGGTCCTCAAGGTGGAAGCCTTGGATAAGACCACGTTTTGCTGCACACAGCATTTTAAGATTGGGGAGTAAATCTCACAAACCAGTTTTCCCATATTTTCTTTTTTTTAAAATAATATATTTTTATTGATTTCAGAGAGGAAGGGAGAGGGAGAGAGAGAAGCCTTAATGATGAGAGAGAATCATTGATTGACTGCCTCCTGCATGCCCCCACTAGGGATCGAGTCTGCAACCGGGGCATGTGCCCTGACTAGGAATTGAACCATGACCTCCTGGTTCATAGGTCAATGCTCAATCACTGAGCCATGCCAGCTGGGCAGTTTTCCCATATTTTCAATTGGTGCTGCTAGCTTACCTACGAGATGGAAGTCAAGATCAGCTGTATTTCTGCCAGTTAGGTGGTTGATCTATTTCACTGTCTGCAAAACCGAGAAGGATATCTGTCCAGTCAATTTAGTTTTTCCTTTGGCCTAAGATAGCGAAATCGGGTTTTTGTTGTTTCTAGCTTTACACAGGTATTTTATGGGTGGATGTGAAAGCATTTGGCTTTATTTGTGGGATGGTTTCTTATTTTATCCTCTCTTGTTTATGCAGGTTTTTTGTTTTATTTTAATGTGATAAATGGCCAGCAACTTCCCTGAACTCTGTGCAAATGGTATCCAGGCTACAGAATAATTATTTAGTGAATGGCGGATCTAGTTTAAGTTAGTGCAGATCAAATTAATCATTATTAGTCATGCCTTCTCTGATAGTAACCTCATCCCTTGCAGACACGCTCCTCTTTATGAAGAAGTATTAGCTGCGAGGACTGGCTGGGCCCCACTCTGCTTACACTGTGCTGTGGCTTTCCCATATCTTGGCAAGAGAGATAACAGTATATATCCAGACTAAAACAAACAAACAAACATAAACAAACAGATAAAACCACCCTTGAGGCCTCTTTCTCTCTCTCTGTCTCTCTCTGTCTCTCTCTCACTTTCCTATGACTACTCACCACAGAACTCAATATTGACAAGAAAAGAAAGGAGCAGTATTGTTGCCCTCTCAAATAAGACAAAATCAATGATTATAATGGCGATCTGTGGTGTTTTCTTTAGTAGGACTGTATCCACAGGCCTTCTCTCCTGGTTTCCCTGCCAATGTGTGGATCTCGGGGGCAGCAGTCTCCAAACCTCCAAAATCCTTACTGTCTGAAAGGTGCTTCCCATTCTGGGGTGTGTGTGTATTGGCTTCCAACAGGATAAACTTTGTGCCTGGGGGTAGTTATAAAGGAGCCCCTTTTCACCTTTAGTCCAGATTGGAATAGAGAATATTTGGAAAATAGAAAAGGATGAGATGGGCAGGCAGAGCACAGGGAGTCAGGGGACCTGGCTTCAGTTCTTGCTATGGAAAGCTCTTAACTTCTTGGGGCCTCAATTTTTCACATCTGTAAAATGGAATGGTAATGTGGAATATTACTTAGCCTGAAAAAGGAGGGAAATTTTGATACACGCTACAACATTGATGAACCTTGAGGACATCATGCTCAGAGAAGTAAGCCAGTCACAGAAGGATGGATACTGCATGGCTCCACTCATAAGAGGTGCCTAGAGGAGTCAAATCCACAGAGATGTAAAATAGGACAGTGGTTGCTAGGAAGTGGGGCAGGGATGGGGAACCAATGCTCAGTGGGTATATAGAACGTTTGGAAAATAGAAAAGACAGAAAAGCGGAGAGTTCCTTGGAGGGATGGTGGTGGTGCCTGCACGACAGTGTGAATGTTGCCACTGAACTATACAGTTGCAAATGGATAACATGCTCAATTTTGTATTTTGTGAAACTTACCACAATTGAAAAATAAAAATGTTAAAAATAGAAGAGGAATAAAAGAGGCCATCCAAGAGGAATGAGCTGCCCCAGGAAGGAGTCACCTCCTTGCACGCTGCGTGTGTGTGTGTGGGGGAAGGGTGTGGTCCTGTGCAGGGGGCCTTCCTCCTTGCGGGATGTGGGATGACAGAACTCCAAATGGTCTTCCTTACCGAGTCCTCTTTTCCTTCCCTTATCACTGTCAGGACTGTTTTCTTTCAATTCCCTCAATTCCCTAATCCTAAAGTGATTACGGGGAAAGGTAGATTGGAGAAGGCATTTCCTTCACTTGGGGGAGGCGTAAGGACCGAGGAGCGAGGAGCGAGGACAGAGGTGCGCCTCCAGACCCGGGGTTGTCACTTGAATGCAATGTAGAGAACTACATGGCACTCTGAGTGGGGATTCTGAGTTAGTGTGTCTCCTGGTGACGATGACAATGGCTTGCTATATACCGGACTGCCTGTCCAAGACCACTGGTTTCAACTTGCCATGAGGCCTGTACCAGGGCCACTGATTTCCTATAGACTGCAGATGGGGTCCCTGACGGCAGTAGTTACCTGGGAGCCTTTCAAAATACAGATGCTCAGGATCCACTCCAGATGAACAGAATTAGGACACACACACACACACACACACACACACACACACACACACACACACACTTTTAAGCGCCCCCAGAGATCCAGGTGAACAGCCAGCTGGGAAGCACAGAAGAAATAGGCAGTCCCTTGCAAGTGAGCCAAGCCAACACCAGCCATATAGTGGCTTCTCGTTAATGGCCTTGGACTTCACAAAGGATATTTTTCACATGGAGCCCCCAGACAGAGGTGGGCTCCCCACAGAACTGGACACAGGGACAGAATGGGGATCCCCAGTGCTGGGGAGGTTGGGAGCCCATTCATCTGAGGCTTCCCTTGTGCTTATTAGTGGGATCAGTCAGGCCTGGGAAAGAGTCAGAGGAGGGCGTGTTATCATCAGCATGTGACCCTTTCCACTCTTATCAGAATCTGCCTGGGTATTTCCTGCTGACAGGCCCTGAGGCGCAGCAAGAACTGAGGCCAGCCCAGCTGGGAGGGAATGGAGGAGTTGTGGATTCAATATCAGCTCTGTGATCCCCCCCCCCCCCCCAAGGGGTAAATATTGTGCCTTGCAGCTTATATGATGGAACAGACTTCCTAAGTGCACGATTCCAGGGAGAGAGTTAATAAAACCTCCTGATACCTGGCCTCCCTGGTAGCATTTGTTTGTCTAGCAGGGAGGCTGTGTGCTGTTCATACAGCGCTGGTGTTAGGTTGACATTTGTTTTGACCTTTAAACTTTCTGCTTCCTCCTTCCCTGTCCTCTCCCCTGCTGGCCCCCCACCTCAAGTGAGCTTGATCCTCTGTGACCTGGGCTTTTCCAGAGGTTGCCTCTCCCAGGCTTGGACTGGGTGCGGTACAGGCTTTTCCTCTTTTTTTTTTTTTTTTTTCTGCGCTGGGGTCATCGTGTGACTGTAAAATTATTGTCTGGTGGCAGCACGAGCGGCATTTCACTTGTTGGGAGTGGGGAGCATTTTGTTTTTTCTTTAAATAAGAAGAGGAAAAGAAAACACCTCCAGGATTCACATCTGCCTGGGGAGCGAGGGTTGGGCCTCCTGCCTTGGCTGGAGAAGGCCTGCTTCCCCTCTGGAGTGTGGCCCGGACCCAGCGGGGATGGGGGGGCCGCATCCCCAGGAACACAGGTGCTTGTCGGGAAAAGGACATTCTTGGTTCTGAAGCTTCTTCATCTTCTGAGGGTGTTTTCATAAGGGTGTAACCCCAGGGCTAAAGGAAAATTCCACAGTGCTACGGTTCTGTTCTTGGTCATCCTCCCAAGTTGCTGTGTGTTGTGCTGAAGCTTCCAGGCTTTGCACTCAAACTGACTCAAACTGGGTTTGAATCTGGCTCCACTGAATGCCATCGGGCCACCTTAGATAGGTCACGT
The DNA here is from genome assembly GCF_951640355.1 of Cnephaeus nilssonii. NCBI lineage: Eukaryota > Metazoa > Chordata > Mammalia > Chiroptera > Vespertilionidae > Cnephaeus > Cnephaeus nilssonii. Next base: position 80,645,707 of record NC_137082.1, read on the forward strand.
GATGTTTCTTTACCTCATTTTTTTCATCTGTTTAATGGGATTCATGGGGACATATTTAGAATTAAGTACAGTGATACATACAAAAATGCCTAGAATATACCTGCCATAAAATAGACATCCAAAAGCCATTAGACCTTGATGCTATGATTCCTCCTTAGTATCTTCTCCCTGAAAGACTTTTTAGTTCTGTTGCTGTTTTCAGAACGCCATTGGGCTTTTGAATGTGTGAACTTTGCCCATTGGTGTGGAATTATGTGGGAGAGGTTCCTTTGTTCTTTAAATTCCTTTTCTTGATCACTGTTGAAGAGCAGAATCACTTCGTTCAAAGCGGCACAGAATGCATTGTTTCTCTCCCTGGTCTTCCCTCCCCACCTACTCCTGTTGACTAGGGTTCATCATTATCCATGGATGGTCTATGGTGATTTAGAAAAAGTAAATGTAGAAACAGGCTGTAGAGGAAGCCGCATACTGAGGGTGACCCTAGCTCTCCCACCACAAATGTTACCTGTGCTGTGAGCCATCCCCCCCTCTCACCGCTACATTTCAGAGAAAGGATGTCTATAGAGGGGGACCTGGGTGGCTTCAACTCTCACCAGTTAGCTGCAGATAGGCCCCTAAAGGCCTCATGGGAAGGCTGGATCACAGCCAGACACACAGGAAGGGCCCAGGAGGAAGCCCGAGCAGATTCTGCAGTGCTGGCTGGAGGGCAGCAGGGCCTGCTGGTGACCTGCCCACTCCTTCCCAGCAGGCAGCACTCTGAAGTTTTGTTTTAACACATCTTTGCTACACCAACAGAAATTTGCTTTCTTCTTACTCCCAGAATGTAGAGAAGTGGTAGTTGGGATGTTTGTAGCCTCACTTTTTAAGTGTTTCTTCCCAACTGATGGAAACCAAAACCAAAATAAACAAGTCAACAAATACCCAGTCCAACCACTAGGGCCCTGCAGGCTGGCTGAAGAGAATGAATGTGGTCTTAAGCTAGGTTTATCCGTCAGATTCCAAGTAAGTATTAGTCTCTCCTTCCCCTCTCCCCCCTTTCTGAGTGTGTGTGTATTCATTTCTTTCTTGTCATAGCCGGGTAAGGTGGAAGGCATAGCTCCTAGATGACATGCTAACATATTTCTGTTCTGCTGCTGCAGCCACTTATAGGTGTCTGGGGACAACATGGCCATTGCCTCAGATTGAAAACAAAAGTTTGAGCCAGTGATATATCATAGTTATTGAAGGGTAATGTGAGAAGGAGGAAGAGAGGCCGAAGATTTATGCACTAATTTGTGCTAGAAATGTGCTTGGTTTGCTATGGGCTGCGGCTGTGACTTTGAACATGTTCCTCTTAAATGGACGATAGTCTTTACATGTAGGCATGAGTCAGGGTTGTCTCAGTCAGAGTGAGGGGTAAGGGCATGTGAAATCATTCTATCAGGGAACTTTATTGAAATATACATTTCTGACTGATATCCTTGGACTTATCTTCCAGGAGTTTGTGTTTGTGTGTGTGTGTGTGTGTGTGTGTGTGCATGAGAGAAAGAGAGAGAGAGAGAGAGAGAGAGAGAGAGAGAGAGAGAGAGAGAGAGAGAATGTATGTGTGTGTTTCCTGGATGATGCATCTTATAAAAGATCTCCAAAGAAATTCTGATGACACATTTCTGATATTTACCCTGTGCCAACCTGAGCATTAGAGAACCACTGGTATAGATGGACCACTGGTGTAGATGATCTACTCGTGTAGATGAACCACTAGCTATGACATGTGCAGGATCTTAGCAAAAGTTGTCATGCAGAACGTGACTTGGCAGTAGCTGGTTTATGGTTAGGGTGGGAATACCTGAGATTATGCAAATGTGTAATGAGAGGTAATTTTGAGGGTCATGTAATCTAACTCCTCTATAGATACTCTGGAAGATACTTGTCACCTTCAGCTTTAAAATGTTATATAGTCTGAACGGGCCCAAGCCAGAATTTAAACTTGGGCCCTCTGATTCCAGAGCTCACACTCTTGATACTTAGGCACCCAGACAAATGACAATAATCTCTTAATTTGAATGAATTTTATGTCTCCAGATATTTAACAATAGATTCATGATATTCTATATTTTTACTTGTGTTTTATTCTAAGTCAGATTACTTCAAAGTTGATATCATGCTTTGCAGAAAGGATAATGCCAAGGTCCTTGGAGGTGAACTTAGATTTTTTTTTTAAAATTTTTTGAAAATGAGAACGCTTCTACGTTTAATCAGGGCACCTTGCCTTGCTAGTGAAAGTCTCTCCAGAAATTAAAACTTTTAGCCAGTGGCCTGGGTCTTTTTTCTTTTAATTGCTATTGGGGAAGTAATTTCAATGCTTATTCATTCAAAAAATGTTTGGCCAATTAGTATATACAGGCTCTGTGTGAGGTCCTACACATGTTTGAATAAGATGCTCTCCCTGTCCTCAGAGAACTCACCATCTTCTGGGAGAAACAGACAACTAAATTAACATGGACATGTTTATGTGTTAAATGCAGTTAGCAGGATGCAGAAGGTGCTATGGGAACATAGCCAGGGAAGTCAGGAAGGTTTCCAGAGGAGGTGACATAAGGTTGTGACATCTAGAGTTCTCTCTCTTTCTCACTGTGTGTTTGCAAGAATTCACTACTTAAGTTTTGGTTACACTTTTTTCGGCCATCATCTCCATAGCCTTATTTCCAACAAACAAATTAAATATAACTTTTGCCCACTTTTGTTTCTGACCTCTTTCTTTCTAGTAGTTTTATTGTACTTCTTAATTTCTTCACTCAATCCAAGTAATTAAGGTAGAGCATAATTTTCAAATGTAGGTCAGTTTAGGAATTCCCAAGCTTTCAAAGCACCATGTTTAATCATTTCTTTTACTATCTTAGACTGAAAAATAATGAGTCATAGAGCTTAGATTTGGAATGATGCAATTACAGACTATCAGATTCGGAAGGGACCCTAATGGCCATCTTACCGATTGCCTGCGTGTTCTACATGATGAATCTCTGGCCCAGGTAAGCCGGGGGTAGGTGTCAGTCACACAGCCAGGTAGCTTGGGCTGATCTCTGCTCAGACCACTTTCTTTGCACTTTGATCTCTACCTGATCTTTGAACTCTACCTAAACGGTGATTGCCTCCAGAATGACCCCATCCTGCTTCTATCTCATAATTACTCTCCAACATTCAATGAACAAGACCATTTTAATTTTTTATATGTTTTTATTGATATCAGAGAGGAAGGGATTAGGAGAGAGAGATAGAAACATCAATGATGAGAGAGAATCATTAATCGGCTGCCCCTGCACGTCCCCCACTGGGGATCGAGCCCGCAACCTGGGCATGTGCCCTTGACCAGAATAGAACCCGGGACCCTTCAGTCCGCAGGTTGACGCTCTATCCACTGAGCCAAACCAGCTAGGGCAAGGCCATTTTAATTTTAATTGTTGTTTACTTTCATCTCTCTTTTCTCTCTTATGAAGTTGTGAGGAAAGATGATCTCTGTGGAGCTGCCCTGGCAGGTAGGTGGGCGGTGGGTATTATGAACAGTCACTCCCCTTCTGAGAATGGTGTGTGGATGGGCAGTCCAGGATGGACATTAAGTGAAGAAGTACTTTTTAGGGCACTTTCCCCATGGCATTTTCTTCCCCCATCTCTTCCCTGGCTCAGGTGGCGCCCGGCCCCCAGCACTCATAATGAGCTGCTCCTGATGACAGCAGGGTGCCTGCCCTGGCTCTTCATCCCATAGTCTGGCTATGCTTTCCATGTGGATGGCCCTGCAGACCCAGCCTACACTGACTTTTCTTCAAAAGCCATAGAAAATATGATTTCCAAACCAGACGGAATCTACTCTCATTTTCTTCAGCTGCACTGTGAGGTGGAACTGTCAGGATAAGACTCTATCTAGCAAGTTAGAAACTCCCGAAGCCAGAGGGACAGGACATTTCACGGCAGATACTAGTATTTAAGCTCCTGGGCTCCAGGGCAATTGGAAGGTGCGTGCTAAGGAGCTCTCCTCTCCCTCTAATTCCCCGCATTTATTACTTGAGCTGTGCCGTTTGGGCTTATCCTTTACACCCAAGGAAGTCCTGCATTTTAATGTTAGCCAGGAAAAAAAGTAAAGAAATATAAAACACCCTAAATAATGCCGCAGGGATGTCCCTAGCACTCGGGATGTCCCTAACCTGCGCCCTGTGTCCATCTAGGGTGAAGAGGGGATACTTATGTAGGATCTGGAGGACTGGAGGGCTAGTCCCACGCTTTCTGCTTCCAGTTCATTTGTGCTTCAGTTTCTACACTGGTAAAGTGGGGAGGAAACTCTTTTCTTAGGCTATCTCCCGGGAGGCCCTGAGGATAAAAATTAGACAAGGAGGGAAGAAATGCTCTAGAGGTCAAACAAGGGCACTGAAAGTGTCACCCATAATTATGACCTTGCAGGGCCAGCACCAGCCTCATGTGTGATGTGGTACTTTCTCAGCCTGGCGCACTTCCTTCTCCTCCCAAATACAGGAGCAGCCAAGGACCAAATGTGAAATAACCCGCCTAGCATCTCCCAGTTAATAAGTGGCAGAGCTGGGCTACATATTCAGCTCCTACTCTCTGACTCTCAAGTGCAGCACCCGACACGTCACAGTTGTTCCATCAAATGCACTGTTAGGTTGTGGCTGTTCTGGGCGCCCTCACAGTTATGCCCTGTTCCTTGTGGACCTGACTCTGCTTCCTGGCCCAGTCTGTGTCAGTTCAGGTGGACACTGCTGTACCTATTTCCCCCAGAGCAGCCATCGCCACCGTCCCGCGCCCCCCCCCTCAATTCCCCCAGGCTTCTGAGCAGCTAAACTGAGGACATGGGAGATTCCTGGACACTAGAAAGCAGGGACTTGGGACAAGCTGAGGTAGGCCGATTTGGGGGCCAAGGATAAAAACCTGATATCTCAAGCACTTTGTCTATTGGGTCAGAATGGCACCAGTTAGTACTTTCCATGGAAACGCAGAAGTTGGGGTGCAGCCTCCCTGTTCCTGAACCTCAGTGTTATTTTACAGTCTCTGAGCACATTTCTGGAATTGCACTGACAGATTCCCTGGGGCATGGAAATCAAGTGCCTTGTGTGTGGATGGGCCGAGGGGTGGGCTGGCAGGCCCTAAAGAGTCTTTATCTGCCAGCCTCCTCATTCCTCCCCCCAAGGAGTCAGTGCCAAGTCTGGACTTGTTTAGCTTGGCTTGAGTTTGGAAGTGCGGAGACTGAGCTGGCCTTGTATGAAGTCCACTTGCTGACTCCTTTTGTCTGAAAGTCCAAAGTGTAAGGGCCTCTGGAGAACAGAGCACTGTTCCTCTTTCCCACCCCTCTCTCCTTGGCGGATGCCCTGGACACCCACTCAGCACACTGTTACCGCTGGGAGGGACCCTAATCTCTCACCATCCCCCCACCCAGGTTTTATTCTGGGCATTTTGTTAGCTCGGGCTCATTGTTGAAAAGTTCATCAGAATTTGCCAGTGAGAATTTAGGGTCCCTTGGTCAGCACATCTAGGAAGAACTCTCAGGCACAGTAGCCAAAGTATTCTTTCTTTTGATCATGTGAATTTCTTTCTCTCATCTCACGAATTTTACTAAGAATGCAAACAAACAAAAAGCCTATATTTTATATTTTCTGGGGTCCAAGCCAGTGGTGAGATACTATATTTTTCCATTAAGTAACTCACGTTCTTTTATTAGCCAAAGTTTTACTGAAGGTTTTGTATCCCCCCACCCCTTCTCTTGCTGTTATCTGGGTGCCACACAGGAGGGCTGGGGAGTCAGTGAGGTCTCCTTGGGGGGCAGAATTGTGGAATTTGTAATTCTTGCCCAAAGCCTGGGACAGCCAGGGCTCTCCCCCATCTGGAACCCCGGAAGGGCCTGAGCTGCCTGCTGAGGTCTATTTGCTTAGTCCCAGAGCATTTAATCCTGTTCAGTGTGTGTGTGTGTGTGTGTGTGTGTGTGTGTGTGTGTGTGTGTGTGTGTGTGTGTCGGGGGGGTCGGGGGGGGCGGTCACTGGGTCAGAGCCTCGGAGCTGGGCAGCAGAGTGGAAGGAAAAGGATGAATGGCTGGTTGAGGTCTGAGGTGTTGGGTGGCCACTGAACAGTGGCCTGAGCAGCCTCCCAGCCAGAGCCCTGTGTTAACTTTGTAGTGAGATCATTACCTTGCCTGGGTTGTTAAATGCAGTTTAATCTTCCTTAAGACAGGGCTGGACAATGTTGCTTTTGTGACTTCAGAGTCACTAGGCAGGTTGGAGGAGGCGGGTTCCAGAATTCCACCAAGAGAAAGTCACAGCCCATCAGAGTCAGGGGCTGTGGAATGCTTCTGTCCCCCAAAGATGCAGCATGTCACCGTCATCAGAGCCTCGCACTTGGTGGGGATCCTGGGAGGTTGGGAGACATACATGGCATCCCCACAGAATGGTTGAGGTTGAGGAAGACTCGCCTCAGACAGAGCATAAAAAATACCCCAAACCAGGAGTGTAGATTCCAGAGGTGCAGGGCACACCTACTCACCAAGGATGTCAAAATACATAAACTGCCTCTGCTTGTGTTAGTGTCTTTTTGTGACCGGGTGAGTCTTGCTGTTTCTTTTTCTTGGAGTTTCTTTTTCAGTGTTTTCTTTGGGATCATATAGTTGGCAGGAAAGGACAGGGAGAAGGGGGAAAGAGAAGTAGAGGGGATAGGATGGAGGGAGAGAGAAAGATTGCTCATCGCTCACCCAGGCTGCCCATTGCTACCGGGCAGGGAAAACTTTGTGAAGAGTAAGCTTTAAGGGAAAAATCGAAAAACATGCAAAAGCACCACCTAATTACCCTGGACTGAAGGCTTCTTGGCCCCTGCTCTGCCGCAGGCCCTGAAATTATTGCATTTCCCTCCAACCACCCTATATTCTTCTCTGAGGTTGTTTTCTTCTCTCACCTTGACTTAATAGTCCAAAAGAGTAGCCCTAGCCAGTTTTGCTCAGTGGATAGAGCGTTGGCCTGCGGACTGAAGGATCCCAGGTTCAATTCTGATCAAAGACACATGCCCAGGCTGTGGGCTTGATCCCCAGTAGGGGGCATGCATGAGGCAGCCAATCAATGATTTTTCTCTCATCATTGATGTTTCTATCTCCCTCTCCATCTCCCTTCCTCTCTGAAATCAATAAAATTATATTTTAAAAAGTAGTCTAAGAGAGTAAAATTTAAATTACAGCCACCAAAGATTCTATCAACTTCCACCATCTCTCTCTCTCTCTCTCTCTCTCTCTCTCTCTCTCTCTCTCTCTCTCTCAATCACACACACACACACACGCACACACACACACCACACTTTCCTACCAACGCTCTAGGATGATGGAGAAGCACTCCCTCCCTGCTGTGGAGTGGGGTCCTCACAGTGTGTCTGCTTCTAGCAGGACCTGATCCCAAATGTGCAGTCATCTCATTCAGAAATGAGAAACAGCCAGCCCGGCTCCGCCAGCTCTCCCAGGGAGGCACTTGCTGCAGGAGATCCGAGTGTTCTCCATGATAGTAGTCCTCAGAAGGCTCCAGAAAATAGGCACCCATCCCCTGCCTTTCCTCAGTGACCTCCCTAATACCTTACAGAGGAAGAGGACATATAGATGGGTGGTGAGGAGCCCCAGGCCCCTGACTCCATGGAACTGTGCCTTTCTCATTTTGGAACTGTCATTTCGGCATTCCTTTCATCCTTTGGGTACCTAAGGTTTTAAATTGCCCTCGTCACTTTTTAGGATAAGGAGTCTTCAATGTTTGTTTTTTTTCCAAAGGTCTCTTTTTCATACTATAGAGCAGGTCGACTTGCTCTTGAGTTTGAGAATTGACTGATCTAGTCTTCACTGGAACTTTCATCCCCAGCATGGTTTGTGGCAGAAAGAAGAGATTCCATTATAAAGAGAGAGAGAGAGATTTGTTCTTTGCTTGTTCTCCCTTCAAGAGAAAGAAAGGGGATAAAAGAAAAACAAGACCTGAACTTTCACATTCTGATAAGAATTTCCTGGTATTTACAACATGTAAAATAAAATTTTTCCCCCAAGAAATGCATTTTGCTACTTGGCCAATATGACTACTTGGGGGTGGGTGGAGGGGGTGGGTAATAGTCTTTGGTTTCAATATGTAGATCAGACTGAACAAAAGAGCCACATAATGTTTGTTCTTTTAAAAATATTTGCCTCTTTGCCTCACTTATATGTGGAATCTAATGAACAAAATAAACTGAAGAACAAAAAAGACCCAGAGACATTAAAGCATGGAACAGACTGATGTATTTTGGGAGGGGGGGAGGGGAGTCGGAAGAGATTAACCAATGAATTTATATGCATATGTTCATAGCCCTTGGACAGAATATAGTGTGTGGAAGGCCTGCAGAGGGGGGTGGGAGTGAGAAGGGGGTGAATGGGGGATGGTGAAGGGGACATATGTAATATTTTCAACAATAAATACAAATAAAAAATATTTATTTACCTCTTAAAGGAAGGGAGGAAGAGTTAAGAGAAAACAGAGAGCAAACCCTGTCAAGAATGCTAACTCAAATAGTTTCCTAGCTGCATGGATATTGCCTAGATGGGTGTGTTGCTTTGCCCCTGCTGGGACTCCAGGGTTGGGGGAGCTTTCTTAAAATACTGGGATGGTTCCAGTGGAGAGAGCTGGATAATCTTTTGGGCTAAACTCAATCAATCAGCATGGATTGAGAGGCATACTGTGTACTTTTCCAGATGTCCTGGGAGAGGCAGAAATACCCTGGGCTGGTCCTCCTCTTCCGCCAGTTTATATTCTAGAGGACCAGGCACCTTTGAGGATCAGGTAATGAGGACAGACAAAGGAAGGTGGCATGTCACCTTGTCCTCATGATAATTATGTCTCATATCTGGGAAGCCCTAATAGTTTCCATATCCATGACCTCATTTGATCTTCACTGGATCCTTACCTGAAAGAGGCCAGTGAACTTCAAAGAGCAGCTGGCATTGGAGTCAGAATACTTAGACATCTGGGATTTTCCACGAGTCAAATAACTACAAAAAGCCACTGTTTCTCCTCTATAAATGTGCTTTCCTCATCCTGGTTCTCGCTCCTCGCAGGGTTATGAAAAGGGTCAAATAAAATAATGGATTTGAAATTGCTCCATAAACTCTGGGAAACTCGACAAATATGAGATATCTTGCCCGTCGTTGGAGACAGATAATAAATGTTATGCACATTTTGGGGTGAAGACTCACTATATTAATGGCAGCTGAAAGATTGGATACTTGCTCAAGGTCCCATGGCTCATCTGTAGCAGAATCCCGGATCCTCATCCAGGAAGAGGTATTTCCAGTGTAATCTGTGGTTGTTTCAACCACCGTGGGAATTCAGATGAAAAGGAAACCAGGGAGAAGTAAATTTATGAGCAAAGTTCATAAATTATTAGTGTTCATGGAGCTCCTCAGATGCAATTTTTTTAAACTCACAAATAGAAAGATATTCCCAAGACCTACTTAAGGTAATAGTGATCCTGCAACAGCACACAATGATGGCAGCACATCAATGACCTAAAGAGAGGTCACTTACAAAAAAAGAAAGGGTAATGGATAATAACATTTTGTAGTTTTCTGAGGCTTTCATGTAGATTATAATACTATTTGATCGTTTCAGAATCCTATGATATAGGAAGGAAAGACATTTTTATTTGTCTGTCAATTTTAAATGCAGAACCTAAGACCTTGGGGAGTTTAAAGAATTTATCCTTGGCCATAATACCTATAAGTGGTGAGTCTAGGATCAGACCTGAGTGTTGAGACTTTAAATTCTTATTTCCATGGTGCTAATGCCCCCAGTTGTTTACATTAAAATTGGGGCAATTGGTTCATTTTGCCGATACTGCAGATTTACTGTAGATTTCCAGAAAAGAAGTGGGAAGCCTAATTCTAAGCAGTCTAAGGTGGGGGTGAGGGTGGGACCCCTGGCCCGGTAGGCCAGGTGCTGGAAAGCTGATGTCATGGTCTTGGGTAAGTTTGTGCCGTGGTTCTCTGTTCTGGAAGATGAAGGGGTTGGACTAGATACATGGATGAAAGATATTATAATTCTAAACTTTCTGAAAGATACAAAATAGAGGATAGGAGTTTTTCTTCTTAATAAGCGGGCTCTAGTAACCCATTGTATTTTGTGGAGTATTTAAAAATTTTTAAGGATGTATCATCTTTTTTTATTCATCCTGACAACATTCTTTGGATAGATTAGCCAATGGATGATTTTTATGGCTTCTTTTGGCCATTTTTTTTCTTTCTGTTCCTTAGACAGGCCTAGACCAGACCCTTCTCAGGGGCCTTGTACTTGCTCTTATCTCTCTGACCTGCTCTTTGTTGTCACCTGGGCCTGGCTACATGTCACTTCTTCAGAGGGGCCTTCGCACATGCTCCTAGTTAAGGTCCCCATGGCCCCGTTCTCTATCACAGTGACCTGTTTTATTTCCTTCACAGGGTTTATACCTGAATTATGAATAGTATTTATTTGTTCATATCATTGTCTCTCCAGGCTGGGATTTAAATCCAGTAGAGCTGTTTCCCTTGTTCTGCTTGGTATACCGAACACCCAGAGCAGTGCTTGGCACATAATAGGAGCTTAATATCTGTTGATTGAAATAAACATCTTAGGAGAAATTCAGCACCTTGTTCAACATTACATAGTCAGTGGGTGACCAGTTAAGGACTAGAATTCCATCTCTCTGCTCCTAGTTTACTATTCATTCTATTGGATATTATGCTACCAAGATGTATGCATATTTATACCTGGGAGTTCCTGATGACTGCTGATAAAACATAGAGGCTTCTGTGTGAAGCTGAACGCATTTGTTAAGGGAAATGAGGAAATCCCCGAGGCTTATACCTTCAGTTGATGATAACAGAACTTTATAATCTATGTACTCTGTATAGTCAACATCAATCATCCCGTATTTGTTTAACTCATTTTTAAAGGAAGCTTATTTTGGGAGCACTTTGAATATTTTTTATTGATGACGGCTGGATGTTAACTTACATAAACCCAGCGCTGTGCTTACGAGAGAACATAAACAATGACATATGGTTTAGAATCCTGGTCAGACTGCAGAGGTTTTCTCTCTGATAGAAGCCCACGGGGCTGTAGGTGTGAGATGTGAAGTTGCCGGGACATGGCTGTTCCCTCTGAAACCAGCCTCAGACGTTACATTACAGGTGTTTCCTCCATGACCTCAATCACCCATTATGAATCTGTGACTTTATTGGCACTTGTTTTGAGGATCTGGCGGAGTTGGCTGTCACCTAGATTATCTCTTAATTGCATAGTATTTACTGCTGTGCGAAGCAAATTGCCTTCAGTTTGCCCTATGTTTTCTCTTCTGAGCACCAAGGAGATTCCTTCTGGATTAAAATTTTGAGGGTGAACATGGCTGTGTTTACTGACTTCCCAGTCTCTCCAACTTTTGGTGTCTTCACTCAGCCTTCCCCTTCCCTATAGAGACCAATGGTATCAATCCATCATTTTAAGACCAATTCCTCAAGCCATTGTTGATTTTAGGTGCAATTCTTCCTCTCTGTTGTCTTCTTGTTAAGATACAACATCCCCAAGAACACATGACATGTTAGGTTAGGGCTAAGTATGGTTTCAGAAAATGACAGGTCAGCAACTGACTTTTTCTCTTATGTCTTTAGTGAGATGCCAGAGTTTTTGCCACTTAGGATTTTGTCAGTGTGGCCACATTGTCCTATAAGTGTACTGCAATAACCCCAACCTAAAGCGAAGTATTACATGTATTTTCGCAAACTGAGCACTTTTTCAGCTCTTTCCTTTTCTTCAGTCTTCCAAGACTTTCCTATTTCCCTGTTTTTACATATGATCTTCTATAGATTTTTCACAGGGAACTTCTTTCTCTAGGTACTTTCTATCTATCAGCCCACCAATGATTTTTTAGAGGCCACTGCTGAGACATGTAGAGATATGTCTGTGTATCCCACCCTTCATTTCCTGTCTCAAAGCCAATTTCTTGTCTCATCTATTCCTTGGAAATGCAATATTTTAATAGTTCTTGGTTGATATCCTTTTCAAAGTGTTTGAAATCTACAGAGTTGATATTCTGGATTTTCCCTGTAATACATGCTCATTGACTCACATAAAGAACACAGCATCCTAGACTTTTTGGGTTGATACTGACATCAACCTAGAATTAGACCCGCATTCTAGCATTCACAGAAATTGCAGCCAGTTTTAAGGCTTTTTGATTGTTTTTTTTTTTTTTTTTTTTTTTTTTTAGAGCTGCTTATTTTTCTACACCACCCTTTTCTGGCATCACTGTGCACTGTTACATGGTCATAAGCAGAAGTCATTGGCCAAAACACAGGGGCAGATATGCTATATGAAACCTGATGATCTTACATGTGGACAGATGAGCCTTCATGGTAAAGGCGGAGAACCCACATAGGATCTATGGAAAGGAGAGAATGTGTTTCATTCTAATAAACTCTGTTTGGCAAAGAGAAGCTATCCACAGGAGAAAGAGAAGGTTTTTGGCATCAGTCAGGTATTCCCTGAAGATTTATTTGGGCTTTACCCCCCCCCCCGCCCCCCGCACGCACATACATAAATACCAAGTTCAATGGTGTGCAGGGTTGGAGAACCACATGGGACCTGAGGAGGGAGGGGCTGTATTGACTTCCACTTGATTTACTGAAGCAATTGAGTTTGTCGGGCGGAATGTGATCGTCTCCATCAGCCGTCATGCCGGGATGCTCCTGTCATGCTGTCAATAGCTTTCACTTTCTGATCCTTCTCTCAAGTTCACTGTCTGTCAGGAGAGCAGGTGAAAGATGCTTTGGGTACCAAGCAGGGAAAGCATTTTGAGCCGTTGCCTGGGAATCAGTTTACAGACTTTGAAACCCCGTCAATTTAATCCTGATGGTGGGTAGTAATGTACAAGGGGCAGTAATGCTTTGGGAGGTAATTTAGATTTCTCTCTTTAGGAACGATTTTATTTATGAGGAGATGAGCACGAAGAGCGCCAGGACGAGAAAGAGTGCGGCTGTGCAGGCAGGCTTGTTTCCTTAGTTATGGTGATATAGCTTAATTCAATAGAGTGCAGTCACTGTAATTGGAAGGATATTTCATTTATATTGCACCTGTCAGCGTGAAGTACTTTTCCGAGTCTCTGAGAACAGGTACTGCCTTCCCTCCCAGAACAATGCCTCTGAGTCAAAGATGGAACTGACACAAGCCTCAGACACCCTGACCTGATACATGGCCCAGTGCACTGTGGTGGCAGACAGCCTGGGGACAGGCACCCCTCACTTAGGAGACAACTGATTAATGATGAAAAGAGATGTAGAAGTAAGTTTTGTGGAAGTCAGTAAAAAAATAGGTGTTAGCTGCCCAGCTCAGTGGTTGAGAGTTGACCTATGAACCAGGAGGTCAGAGTTTGATTCCCGGTCAGGGCATATGCCTGGGTTTCCGGCTCAGTCCCCAGTGTGGGGTGTGCAGGAGGCAGTTGATCAATGATTCCCTCTCATCATTGATGTTTTTACTTCTCTCTCCCTCTCCTTTCCTCTCTGAAATCAATAAAAATACATATTTAAAAAATAGGTGCTAGCTATTTTAAAAAAGTATGGGAAAAGCTTTTGCTTAAGAAAAGAAATAAAAGAAGAAACAAAAGGCTCCTTGTAATGTGAATAAGGGCCTTCTGACTTGTCTGTTGTACTCATTTGGACTTGTATACATTAGTGTTTGGGGTTGTTTTCCTTTTTTTTTTTTTTCCCCAAGACGGGAACAGAGCTATGCTTTAAAGATCAAAGATAAAATGCAGCCCTGGAGGATAATTTCCCAGATGATGTTGTGTTGGGTGGAAAAAACCCATCAGCCATTGAAAGCAGCTCACCCTTAGGAATGTAGAATCCTCGTTTCCGGCGGCTTCTGGGAAGCCCATCTTGACAGTGGAGAGAAATGACATCAGTTCTCTTGAGCAGATGTGAGGAAAGCCTACCTCCTCTAGACCCTCTTTCCCCAGCAGCAGGAGGCAGAGGTAGTGGGAAAGGTGTGTCGTTGGGGACTGTTCCAGTGACTTCAGGTGACAGTGTATCATTTCTGATGCACTTGTAAGTTAGGATGTCGCTGGATGGCAGCTGACTTGTGGACTATGGAAACTTTAGTGTGCACACAACTTCCCCAGGCCATTTCTGTTTTCTTTAAATTAAAAAAACTATATATATATTTTTTATTGATTTTAGAGAGGAAGGGAGAGGGAGAGAGAGTGAGAGATAGAAATATCAATGTGAGAAAATCATTGATTGGCTGCCTTCTGCACGCCCCACACTGGGGATCCAGCCCACAACCCAGGCATGTGCCCTGACTGGGAATCGAACCATAATCTCCTGCTTCATAGCTAGATGCTCAACTGCTGAGCCACGCCAGCGAGGCTCTTCTTTAAATTTTTAAAATATATTTTATATTTTCAATTGCAGTTTACTTTCAATATTATTTTGTATTAGTGTCAGTGTACAACATAGTGGTTAGGTAATCATATACTTCACAAAGTGCTCCCCCCGATATTTCCAGTACCCACCTGGCACCATAGTTATTACAATATTATCGACTGTATTTTCTATATCATATTTTACATTCCTGTGACTGTTTTGTAACTGCCAATCTGTACTTCTCAATTCATTTACCTTTTTCACCCCCTCCCCCAACCCTCTACCCCTCTGGAAACCATCAGTCTGTTCTTTGTATCTATGAGTCTGTTTTTGTTTTGTTTGTTTATATTGTTCTTTAGATTCCACATATAAGTGAAATCATATGGTATTTGTCTTTCTCTGACTGACTTATTTCACTTAGCATAATACTCTCTAGGTCCATTCATGCTTCGTAATCTATCTATCTATCTATCTATCTCACAGCTTTTTTATCCACTCATCTTGTGATGGGCACTTGGGTTGTTTCCATAGCTTGGCTATTATAAATAGCACTGTAGTCCATTTAGGGGTGCATATATTCTTACAAATCAGTATTTGGGGTTTCTTCAAATATATACTCAGAAGTGGAATCACTGGGTCATAAGGCAGTTCCATTTTTAATTTTTGGAGGAAATTCCATACTGTTTTCCACAATGACTGCACCATCTGCATTCCCACTAAACAGTACACGAGGGTTCCCTTTTCTCCACATCCTCACCAGCACTTGTTTGTTGATTTATTGGTGATAGCCATTCTGGCAGGCGTGAGGTGATCTCTTTCCCTGTTCTTGGTGAAGATCCTATTGAAGGTCTCATGGTGTAACGTTAGATGGCTGAAGCCATTGGCAGGGCGAGGGGGAATAAGTGCCCAGAAGCTGCCCTTGCTCTGAGGGCATTCCTTGGAGCTTCATGGTCTTATTTTTGCAATATTCTCACTCCCTTATGTTGTCATTTGTTCTTCTGGATAAGCTCCTAAGAAGGGAGCAGCACTGTTTATGGAAAAGGCAAGCCCTCAGCATTAATGTAATCAGTAAAATGATCAGTCATAAAAGTGATCATTTAAACATGTGAATCACTTTCAACTCATATAAAAACACTCCCCCCCCCCTATGTTTTAAAAATAAATTGTCAAATTTTAAAATAAGAAAGTCTTCTCTCCCTCGGGTCTTACTGTAGCCAGTGGTAAATGTTTAGTGACAGTGGCTATGCAGAAGGTAAGGAGGAGTTTGTCCCTGCGTCACCAGAAAGAGCTCTGTACCTTAGAGAAATCGAAACTACCCTTTCCTCCATGTCTCCCTCTGCAAAGGGAAGGACAGCAATGGTATTGGTATACTTTCCAATCAATGTTTGTAAGGTTCTAGAATTTAAATCTGCATATACTTTAATTATCTAAATAATGTTTTCTTCCTGTGTGTTTCAGCAAGTATAAGCATACTCTCTGGAATTGGACTTTATTCAGTTTATTGGAGAATGTGGGAAAAATAGGACAGGATCTGAGTGCTGGTCCAGACAGCAAGCGGAGGCCACGCAGCCGAGTTTATCTCGGGCTGTGTCCATTTCACTTTCACACCAGCAATGATGTTCCTGATGGGCAGCAGTCTTCTGTTTTTCTCCGCTTGTCTGCTTAAAAAGCAAACAGATATTATTTTCTGATGATTCTCTGTTCTTATCTATTAACCAGGAAGGAGGAAATAGGATGGATCCTGTGCTTTGAGCAAACTGGGTCTGTTCCATCTTGTACGCATAGTAAACCCACTCCTCCCACATTCCTGAAATTTAGCAAAACCAACCCCGACACGCCTGGTTTATGTTAGTTTTATTTCAGAAAGTACTTTTCCACACTGATTCCTCCTGATAAGGTCTGCCCAAGCTGCTTTGCTGGCCCCAGGAGAGTCAGAAGTCATTGTGTGACAACGGTGGGATCCAATTCACTGGGCAAACCCAGGGATGATGTCATTTACCCAGATCTACTCTTCAAACCAAATCCCCACCCCATCTGAGATATCCCCCCCTTCTCCTTTGAATCCCGGGAGCTGCCGCCAAGATTACAGTTCTGTGATCTCTGCAGGGAGAACAGGCTGTGTTTTATGGGGAAGAAATAGCCACATAGCCCACTGCCAGTCTTCCTGGTGATTACGTTTGCTCCAGAAAGGGGAACCTGGGTACTTTTGGCTCAGCTTAAAAAACACACAACACAACAATATTAATAAAACAGAAAACTCGTCAACCATGTCCATTAGCTCGTCAACAAGTGTTACTCTGTTCTTTCCTTCTGCCAGGCGCTTTGAAAGATGAAAGGCAAGGCTGAGGTACTGCTTCCAGCCTATTAGTCCCACGTGGACTTGTGTTTACAGAGATTTTGTTTCCTGAGCAGAAGGTATTTATTAGATAATCTTTCATTAATTTTCTCTTTTTGATAAATCAAAGCCAAGCAGAACTTCTGATCCATGATAGCCAGTGTAGTTACACTGAGGTGCTATAAATGTACACCAAAGCTGAAAACATGGCTGTTTACTGAACGTGGGCAGCCTCATCCCCAGTACATGTCAGATTCCATTGTGCTCATTGAGTAGATTCCCCTGATTCATTCACAGAGCCATAGGCCATGGCCTCTCAGCATTGGTTGCCTATCAGAACCACCTGGGGAGTGTTTAAGAACTAGGATGCCCGCCCTAGCCAGTTTAGCCCAGTGGATAGAGCATCAACCTGCAGAATGAAGAGTCCCAGGTTTGATTTTGGTCAAGGGCATGTACCTAGGTTGCAGGCTGGATCCTTGGCCCTGGTTAGGGTGTGTGAGGGAGGCAACCAATCAATTTGTCTCTCTCACATCAATGCTTCTGTCTCACATTATTGTTTCTCTCTGTCTTACTGCCTACCCTTCCAGTCTCTCTAAAAATCAATGGAAAAATATCCTCAGGTGAGGATTAACAGAAAAAAATTAAAGAAAAAACACAAAACAAACTAGGATGCCTGATCTGACTCCCCAAGTTTCTGTTTAATGGGTGTGGGGGTGCTGTGTGGGCATTGGGGTTTTGAAGAGGTGTGCTGCTTGAGTGTAGAACCACTATCCTGGGCTCCAGAATCTCTTGGCCAGAACTTCTTGCCTCAGAGAAGTTGACAGTTTGTTGGGTGAGATAAAATGTGCATTCCTGAAAGAGACCACTCTGAAGAAATGAGAACCTAGATGAACTGTAAGAGAATTTGTTTCTTTAAGCATAAAGAAACAAATTCCATCGTATTCATTCAGGAATATTGAATGAACACCTAGTATGTGCCAAGCACTGTTGGGAGCCCAGAGGGTAGAAAGGGGGTGGAGCTGGTGAGGACTCTGCCAGCTGGAGCTGACAGAAGTTCAGGGACAGCTGAGTGCAGGTGCGCTAGGGCAACTCTGGGGACCAGGTTGCCCTCCAGGCGGGCCTGGAAGGCTTGGTGGAATGAACAAGATCGGAGGAGGCCTTTCTGGGGCTAGAAAGAAGACAGGAGACCATCATGCCACTGGAGACCTTTGGATTTTCCCAAGGTGCCTTGTGTGTGGCCTTGCTCTTTCATTAGTTTCCCAGTAGAAAGTACATAAGTTTTGATTAAAATATGCAGATTATGAATCTTCAGGTTCTTTAAAGAGGATCTCAGACACTCCCTCTGAGTGAACTTTTCCTATTAATGCATGGATCATGGTGAGAGTCTAGAATAGTAGTTTTCATTTAGGGAGTGATTTTGCCCCTCCGCCCAGGGGATATTGGGTAATATCTGGAGACATTTTTTTGGTTGTCACCACTGGTTGGGAAGTGCTCCTGGAACTGGGTGGGAAGTGTTCCTGGCATCTAATGGGTAGAGGTCAGGGATGCTGCTGAATACCCTGCAATGCACAGTCAGCCCCACAACAAAGAAAGATCCAGTCTCACATGTCAGAAGTGGGGTGGTGGGACACCCTGTTCTAGAGATCAGAGAGAGAGATGGAGGACAGGCTTCATTTGGTAGATTCCTCTTACTGTAATAATGCCTGCTACTGTATGAATGCCTCTCACCACACACCAAACACACACACATACACCACACCTATACATACTTGCACCAGGAAACATGCAGAGCTGTACTTTGTGGTCCCCTCACCAGCCCCAGCGAAGAGTTCATCTCTTAGGGGGGTGGGTATATTCAGGGTCTCCACACCACCCCCAAACCACACTCTTCCCTGAGCATCAGCACTGTGGAGAATTTCTTATGGAGAGAAGAATTGCCCTTGGGTTGCCCATGTAATTTCCCGCTCAGTTTTGATAGCACCTGGGCTTCTCGCTGTCTAATGCCAAAACTGAAAGGTTGATTTTTCCCTCTTGGGGGCAAGAGGAAGTGACAGACATCTCCTTGGACAGGTAGAACTTCTAAATAAAGTTGTGGCTCAAGTTTTGAAAAGCACAGGGATGTCAGCTAAGGGAGGCGGATCAGCTGCCCTAGTGTGGTGCCTCAGCGGAGGCAGGCAGCCATTCACATTGCTTCTTCCTCCTCTCCCTGACTGTGGACAGGGCACGGGTGTGGAGCCAGAAACCTGCATTCGAATCCCAGCTCTGATTTTCTTAACCATGCAATTTTGGGCATCTCATTTCATCTTCCTCTGCCTGTGCCCTATCCTCTGTAATCTGAAAACGCACTGCTCAGTTGGAGCTTGGTGAGCCTTAGATTTAATGTATATAGAGTGCGCGATCAAATGGTAGATTTTACAATGTCATGTAAATGGAGAGGATAAGACTGGGTGATCCCAACATCCCATGCAACCCCAATACTGAAATACATGGTCATATTGGGCAATAGGAGGCTTGGCTTGCCCTAAAAAATAAGGAGGAAAAGTTTTGTATTCATGCCCAAGAGAAGATATCAATGTCTGCATATGTCCTAGGCAATTTTTAGTTCACACCAACTTTCCTGTGATGGGAAGGAGCAGCAGGAGGTAGGGGGGCAGGCACAGGTGTCTCTGTCTGACTAAGAAATGGAGTCAGAGCTGCACCTGAGCCCACCTCCCGGGGAGCGAACAGTGTGGTCCACTTGTTCTCTGAGCCTTTCCCGGTGGAGCCAGCACAGGGCCAGCTGCCAGTGCCTGCTGGCACATGGACCTCCAGCTTACCCACTGCCACCTGGACTACCTGAACCTGTTGCCCACGTTCCTCCTTCCTTCTCCCTGCCAACCTGGCACCAGGGTATGTTAATTGCCTTTTACCTGACCACTTCCCCCTCTTGCCTTCCCTCCCCTCTTCACATGCTACACCTACAAAGTATGAATATCCTTTTTGATGTTGGCTCACGTTAGAAGTTCGCCTCCCACTTTTTTCCCCCTCCTTCCAAAGGAGAGGAACCTGAATGCCACACACGGTGTTATCTTGCTCTGACTTTGAAGAGGAATTTCTCCCCTTAGGGCTCTATTCCTGGGGTAGCATAATCTAAGGAGGAAAAAAAAGTTTATCCTAGGGAAGCCAAATCAGCCAAGAGTTATTCAGAGTGTCTGACTGCCTGGTATATTTAGTAACTACACTGAGGAGGCGAGCTTGAAGAATGTTCAGAGCCGTCCAAGGAATGGTTCTTTTTGATTCCTTGTTGGCCAGAACTGAGGATGGCCAGATGAAGAAAGTGTCCCCTTAGTCTTGTGCCACTTACCTGACTGTTGTTATTTGGGTGTGCTGGGATAGGAGAGGAAGGAGAAATGCAGCTGGAGAATATTCCAACCACAGAACTAAAGGCTGGGACTTCAAAATTGCTTCAGGTCCCAAATTCCCCCTTTTGACCTTGACCGTGTTGAACTTGACCTCGCTTGACCCTCTGAACTTTAGTGTGACCTGTAAAATGAGTCCCTGGACCCAATGGACATGCTCACTCTCCACCACACATTGCGATCGCTGCACATTGAGATCATATGGGAAGGTCTGAATATAGATGTCTCGCCTGCATGAGCAGAGATGCTGACTTACAAGGTCTGGTACACACCGGGCACTGGCACTTTGTCAGCACTCCGCCTCAAGTGATTCCAATTCCCGGCTACTGTTGACAATCACTGGGCCAGATCAGTGCTTCTCAGAGTGTGGCCCTAGGACCAGCCGTGGAGGCAGCGGTGGGAACTCCTTAGAAAAGCAGAATCTTGGATCCCACCCCAGACCTGCTGAGACTGAGGCTTGGGACCAGTGGTGCGTTCTGTCAAACTCTCCAGGTAGTTCTTATGCATGAAAACATTTTAAAAAGCAGTGGGTTGGAGATCTTTTTAAGGGTTTCTACTAGGTTTCAAAACCTATAATCCTATAAACAGCCTCAACAGGGTACAAGACGAAGCCAAGGCCACGCAGCTGGCTAAATAGGTGGTAAAGCCCTTCCTGGGACCCAGGTCTTTGAACCTCTGTTCCGAGCTCGTTTAATTGTCCAATTAGGAAGATGTTTAAGATTTATGACATGTTTTTCTCTCTTTGTGTCTCTGTCTCCCTGGGTTTAGCTTGTGGGCCCCAGGATTATAGAGAAAATGTTGTTTTTAGCTCCTGGCATACCTGCAATGCAGGATATGTTGTAAAGAGAAGTTACTTTTTAATTGTTGGGCATGTGCCTCGGGGGGAATTATCTGTGAGTTATTGGCCACTTCCTTGGTTTGGGTAAGTCCTGTGACTGAGCGTTTGGTGTTGAAGTCGGTTGGCAGGTAAGTATCAGGCTTGCAGCTTGCCAAGAGCAAAGAGGGGAGTGGGCAAGGCACACACTTTTTTCAGGACGCAACTGTAACTTTCTTAGTGCTTCATTAAAATTATCTAGGGTTGCAGTCCTTGTATTGCATTTTGTACAATTCACTGTCTGTAGTGGTTACAGCAGTTTTAAAAAGATGGTCTTACACAGGGTCTGTGGTGAGTTTTTGGGGTGAATTTTTCATGTGCTAAGTAATAGCAGATTGTCCCAGAGATGAATGGAGACTTGCTCTCAGTATTCAACACCCCAGAGGCAGATCTGGGACTAGCACCGTGGCCTCCTCACATACAGGCTGAAGTGTCGGGAGTCAGGAAGAACAGAGGGAACTTCCAGAAGATGTGAACCTGCACACAGTTCAGAGGTGACAGGAGGCAATGTGATTGGTTAATGAAGGAACCTTAGAGATTTTCCAGGACATCACAGTTTATAGAAGGGGACCTTGAAACTGCTGGAGGTCACAGGTTCTGAAACAGATCCCAGTCTCTGTGATGTCATTCTTACCCAGTGCTCTCTCTGTCTAGGGCGCCACATCATTTTTTAAAGTCACCAGGATAAATCATCGGAAGATGTGCTGGTCCTCTTCCCTCCCCATTGCACCTCAGGCCTTATTCTTGAGTAGATGTTGAGGCGGGATGTGACTTGGGATCCTGCTTCCAGTTTTTGGGATGTAGCATGGGAGACAAAATGCTTCTTAGGATCTGAGATTTACGTGTCATAATTCTTCCTTGGGTTGTTAAATAAGACATTGATGGACACAAGATCTTCCAACTGATTTTACGGACATGGCTCAGATCCAGTGGGTGATTATGACTTTCCCAGATTTGGCAGAAGCCCTGCCCTTTGGTTTCAAGGAAAATAGGATTGCCTTGCTGCAGAAAAGCAAGACACTAGAGACTGCTGTTTCTTTAAGTGCAATAGATGTAGAGCACAAAGAGTGGTGTCTTATGAGGAGATGTGGTTGTGAATAACTTTGCCGCTTGTTATGGCATTTTATTGACATACTAGAGGCCCGTTGCATGAAGATTCGTGCAATAGGCCTTCCTTCCCCTGGCTGCCGGCACCGGTTTTCCTCTGGCACCCGGGACCCAGGCCTTTGCTCTGGCCGCTGCCTTCCATCTTTGCTCCGGCCGGAGCCCTCAGTCTTCGCTCCAACAAGGGCACTGCTCCTGTAGTTCCCTCCACCCCCGCCCTCCCCCTCATAGCAGGCGTCCCGCCCCACCCAGCCGCTCCGTGTCTGCATGTGTGCTGCCCAGAGGCACGGAGCGGCTGGGGGGTGGGGCTGCCGACAGCTTTGTTGGGTTAATTTGCATACTCACTCCTGACTGGCTGGTGGGCATCACGAAGTGATGGCCAATTTGCATATTCTCTTTCATTAGTGTAGATTAGGAAGCTTCTAACAGTCCCATTGCTGCTTTCCATTCAGTTCTTTCTCCCTTATTGGAATACCATGACTTATGAAAGTGCCCCAAGTAATTGTGATTATCGCTAAAAGAACATGTGTGGTCTCTTAGTTGGTCAGTCTTAGATTCCTTTTGGATCCCCATGATGTCAGTGACCTCAAAAGGTCTATTTTCATGCATTGCTACTCAGTGCACTTTATACCAAGTCTTTGTCCTCAAAGCCTGGCCTGAGTTCCTTGTATTCAGTATATATTTATTTAGAAGTGCACTGGGGTGGTTGAGTAATTTTAGATAGGGTTCACTGACTTAAGAGTGGCAGGGGAAATGGTTTTTCCTATCTGTGTCTCAATCTGCCCACCTGCAGATTCTGGGGTTTCTGAATTTGTTTATTGGTTACATCCAAGGGTGAGATTAGCTGATGAAAACCTGGAGTGCAGTTTGATGTGGCAAAGGCCATAGGTAGCCAGCAGGTCCAATTTTAAAAGCCTGAAAAGAAGACAACAGTATTTCATGCTGAGCCCACATTTGGAAAGACCGAAATCATTCATTTGAAAATCACCAACTCTCTCTATAAATATACATATGCCCTGACCTCATTAAGTAGAGTCCTCCTAACATCATCTCTTACCTTTCTAATTATCGATAATGGGAGAGATCACCAGGGCCTTTTCAGATGAGTAGAGGTTTGTTCCTATCAGGAATGTCCTTAGACTATGGTTCAGTGGTTCCTGTGCTGTGTTTTTGTATGTTTCAGTTTTTCTCACTTTCTTTTTGCTGCTGTTGGTAAATACAAGCAGTGTGTGTACCAAACCAGGCCTCCCATTTGTGCTTCTGCTCTGCCATGGGTGGGAAACCACCTAAGTAGGAGGTGAAAACTGCTGACGTCGGAGCAAATGGGTCTTGAACGGAGACCCAACCAGCTCTTCCTTAACCGAGTTCTTTCTCTCCCCAGTTCATTCTGTTCAGGTGGCTTCATGAATCACTGAGGGACAATGAACATCAACATTTCGCGTATTCAGTTTCCCTCAAGACTGTGATCTCTCCTAGAGGAAACAGGAAGAACCTTCCATGTGTTGTAGTTAAATGAAGTCTTATTAGTAGAGTTGGAAGGGCTCAGGGATGTTACACTGCAGGGAACTGGGGACCTAGACCCCTGCTTGTCCTCCCTGGACTGAATGTGCATGAGGATGGCCTGAAGAATGTTAAAACTCAATGCCTGTTTCTTTCATGGGGTGCAGTCCGGGATCTCTATTTTTCAAAAGCTCTTCATGTGATTCTCATAGCAGCAGGAGTTGAGAACCTGGGATCTCATACAACCCCCTCCTATTACAGATGAAGAATATTAAGGCCCAGGGAGGGGGAGTGGCCATCAAGATAGCATTGTCTCTGCTGACAGTCAGCCAGCAGTCTTACCAATTGGATGCTGTTACCATTGCCTTCTTTCAATGTAACCTTTCCCTGTCCGAACACCTCCTACTCCTTCAGCTTTTCCTTGAGCGACATGATCTCAGGATTTGTCCAACCACACCACCCTTTAATCAATATGGCAAAATAATAATTCCTTCCATCTCTCTGTCTCCTCCCCTGTGCTTATCTTACCCCACTTAGAAGAGGGGTAAATGAGGTCTCAGGAATGCACTTGCTCAAGCTTATTCCCTGAACTGATCTGCTGGTGATGTATTAATTAGCTGGGCACTGCACCTTAACAAACAGGTTACAGGCAGATCCTGGTGTGTGTTAATGTTTTACCAGAGATGCTCAGCAGTGGTCTCCTTTGTGGCCTAAATGTAAAGAGAGAAATGTGGTTGACTTTATTTTTGTTTTCTTACTTTCAAGTGTTGACATATAGGTTTCAATGCCATATGTCAGCATATTTGCTATGAGTTGTCTCACATATGTTTAAACTTTTGGATAATAGTAATTACTATAGATGTTATAATTTTTAGGCCTCAATTTATACATGTCTATGTTTATGTTTTCCCACACACATGTATAACTGTATATGGCGGAACTTCCACTCTGCCATTATATATTTCAAATTTACCTTAAAATCAGTGAATGAGATCCATTTTGCAGTAAGCTCAGAGCTGTCATGACTTGTTCCCTGTCACCCTGAGGAGAAACTCCAGACCACTCCCCAATCCTCAGCCACCATGTGGCTTCCTGAGGGCCTCCCCAGCTAGGCTGAGTAATAGATTCGGACTCGAGATCTCCCTGTTCTCTTGGCAAAAAGAGCAGCTCTGACCGAGACTAACTCCCAGCTGTGAAACTAAGCCCTGCTCTTCCTTTGAACCCAGAACTCTGGGGGCGGGTGCAAACAGACACAGGTGGGAAAAAGAAAGAGTGTGTGACCCTCAAGTGCAACAGAGAGAGAGCTAAATTAGTATAGCAGCCAGGGATTTTTCATCCTGTTAACTGAGAACAGGTTATATTTTACCCACAAATGCACTTCTGCATGGGATTCCCAAGCTCTCCTTCTCTTTAGCCTCTTCCTGGACAATGCCATCCCAAATCAGGAGCCACCTTGTTTCTGAAATTGCCTCACTATGAGGTACCAGGGGTTTTTCTTCCTCTGAGCCCATAGCACATGGTGGTTGGATGGGTGTGTCTAAGGGGAACACATCTGAGACAGCACATCTCATCCGGGATCCGTCATATGAGCATTCACACTGATGCTTGTCTGCTAAAAGCATAGAGGACCCATATAGGACCTAAAAGCTATAGAGCCCATTTGTTTTCCGGGAAAAATACACATGGGCACAAACTGTTGTGTGCAATATCAAGAGATTCATGGACCAGATGCTTAGGAGGTCCATTAATCACAAGATAAGAACTCTTGGGGTAGGGGGACATGGATTGTATGTTAACCTCCCAAAATATAACACAATGGTGAGAACATAATGACTTTGAAGACATATTTTTGAAATTAAAAAAAAAAAAAGGAATGGTGCTCAAAATCATAAAATCCAAGGATCTCATAGATCCCTTAATACAAGTCATTCATGTAATAACAGATAGGAAGTCTGCTTTCCAGAGAGGGGCCAGACCTCCCTGAGGCCACACAAAGGTTAATCACAGAATTGGGACTGAAGTGGGGTCCCTGTCCCGAAGGTCTCTTTTTCTATCAATACAAAAAAATACCTTCTCCGAAAGTGAGCTTGACTTTTCTGCTCACTGTGGATTGTTGCTCACTGTGAGGTGTAGGGAGATAGCCAGGAATCAAACCTACTTACCGTGGGGTTAAAAAGAAAGAAAAGAATAGCTGAATCTAAAATATCACTTGCCCTTTCAAATAAATGCATCATTTTTCAGGCATGTGGGGCTGTCAGCAAAGGTACCTGTGGGCTATTGGGAAACCTCCGGTCTTCTTTGATGAGGTGCATCTTTGTAGGGACAGCATGAAACCCCTCCACCAAGGCTGAATTGAACATGTTGCCCTGGGAATGGAGGTCAGCCCTTGTGTCCCAGCTCTTCTCTGAGATTCTTGCTTACCTCCTATCTTGGGGCCTGAGACCCAAGTGAACAGTATCTGGAGATAAATTTAATTTGTTCAAGCTCAACCTCAGACTTAGCTGGAAGTCAGTCACCTGCATTTTGCATGCGGGCCTCCCCTGCGAGTCAGTCAATCAGATGCATGTGTGTCTTGAAAATAACATAAATGGGTGGCTTATTAAACAACAGAAATGCATTTCTCCTAGTTCTGGAAGCTGGAAGTCTGAGATCGGGGTGCCAACATGGTCAGTTCTGGGAGGGCCCTCTTCCAGGTTGCAGACTGTCATTTTCTCATATCCCCATATGGCAGAAGGGGCAAGAGAGCTCTCTGGGGTCTCTCTTATATGGGCACTAATCCTATTCATGAGTGCTTCACCCTCATGGCCTAATCACTTCCTAATGCCATTCCTTGGGGGTTAGAGATTTGAACCTATGAATATTTTTTGGGGGGATGGGAGTAGGAGGACACAAACATTCAGTCCATTACAGTAGGCTTGCTGGGCTTCAGCTGTAGATTTGCCACGGTACTAGGCACTATGGATCTAGTCCAGGCTGCCGAGGACTTGTATGTTTTGGAGAAGTAAAACTGAAACCTGAGGATTTTTACTAGTATTAACATGGTTATTATTATCATCAACATCGAAGTGTGTAAAAGCTTAATTAACCAAGTGCAACGTGAAGGGCTAAGACCCTTTGTGAGAGACACAAGGTGAGAGGCAAATAAAGTGTGACAGGGCCTTTGCACAGGTTGTTGCCTCTTCCTGGGAGTCTTCTGCTCCCTCCACTGACCTCCTACCCATGTACCCCCTCAGCCTCCCTGGATCTGATGTTAGCTCAGACATTGGTTTCTCAGGGAAACCTCTCCTGACCACAGGTCCCACAGCCACCGCAATCACAGAAATGCAGACTCTCATGGAATCACCTTCCCTGTGTGCTCACATTCATCTCAGCTGCATTCTTCTGATTATGTGGCCATGATGACTCAACCTCCAGATGTCAGCTAGGTGTAGGGAGACTACCAAGAGGGCTGCTGTATCCCAGGAGAACTGTGATTACCCTGGGCTGGAAATGGGACGAATTGCTTCCCAGAGTGTGGGGTTTATTGGGGAAAGGGGGCAAGCTAGAGATCATAAGCAGGCTGTGTTGAGGAATACTGTAGGTTAAGGGGCATGCCAGCAGGGAGGAAGCTTGGAGAAGAATACTTCTGATCTCATTCACTTCCCTCCCTATGTTGTTCTGATGGTGCCCTCCTTGGCTGAAGCCAGAGGAGAGAAGTAGCCTGAACTTTCAGTCCATAGAGGTCAGTGTCCCTGATGGAGAGCAGGGTTAGACCTGGAGAGGCACAAGCAAGATGTCCAGTGGGCAAGTTACCCCATCCTCCTTTCCTTTCAGCTCCTTTTCAGGTCAGTACCTTAGAAGCTGTGGAAGGCTGTCCACTGCGGACTAATCATTCCCCACCACAGTTAATGTTTGCTGTCCTTTGGCCACTGCACCTAGGAACCAGGTGTGTCAGGTCCAGGGCATGCGCTCCAGCACCAAGGAGATGTCAGTAGCTCCCCTAGCCAGCGGGAAGTGGGTTCTTTTTTAATGCCAGGGGATATCAAGGCTAATCATTCATCAAGTTGTTCCTGTTACTTTCTTTTTTTTTAAATTTACATTTTTATTGAATTTATGGGGGTGACATTGGTTAACAAAATTATATAGGTTTCAGCTGTTCAATTATATAATACATTATCTGTATATTGTATTATGTGTTCACCACCCCAAGTCAAGTCTCTGCCCATCACCATTTATTCCCACAAAAAACACACACACCTGCTTTGGGAGTCATTTCCTGTTGATGTTTGGAGAAAATGATGTTACAGCTATTTTATTTACATTTTGTTTTGAGGGCAGGGAGTTCTTTAAAAGTAGCCATGGAAAAGCCGGGGACCCTGCTTGCAGTTTTTTAAGGATTTCCATGCCCAATTTATGATTTGATCTTCACAACTCCCCTAGAGATGATAGGCATTGATTGAACAATGCAAATGTAAATTGAGGAAGAGCTTTTACTTTATATATCAGTACATGGGCACATAGTTTTCGACAAAGGAGACAAAAACATACATTGGAGACAAGAAAGCCTCTTCAAACAAATGGTGCTGGGAAAATTGGATAGCCATACGCAAAAGAATGACTACACGGCTATTTGTCACGATACACAAAAATTAACTCAAAATGGATCAGAAACCTAAATGTAAGACCTGAAACAATCCTATATAATAAAGAGCTAATATGCAAATGGCTGTCACACCCTCACGCCATCATGCTGTAATGGCTCAGACACTCAACACTAGGGAGAGAGGAATGGGGACCAGCCAGGCTGCGGCCCGGGAGAGGGACAATCCGCACACCCCACGGTCCCCATGGTCCCGGGCACCAACAGCTGTGCCTGCAACCCGGGAGAGGGACAAGCCGCCCGCCCCGCGGTCCCAGAAGCCAGCAGCTACACCTGCACCTGCAGCCCCGGAGAGGGACAAGCTGCCTGCCCCATGGTCCCGGGTGTCAGCGCCTGCAGCCCAGGAGAGGGACAAGCCACCCACCCCGCGGTCCCAGGCACCTGCAGTTGTGGCCCCAGGCGAAGCCGCTTTCCCACAGCCCCCTGTGGCTGCAGCCGGCCCGGGCCCTGGGTGCCTGCAACCGGCCAGAGGGAGGGAATCCTGGGTCCGGGGTGCTGGGCAAGGCAGAGGCGGTTAGGGGCGATCAGGCAGTCAGGCAGGCAAGCAGTTAGGAGCCAGCAGTCCCGGATTATGAGAGGCAGTCAGACATCCCCTGAGGGGTCCTGGATTGGAGAGGGTGCAGGCCGGGTTGAGAGACCCCCTCCCCCCATGCATGAATTTCATGCACCGGGCCTCTAGTAAATTACATAAAAGAAAACATAAGTACTAAACTTACGGATCTTGGTCTTAGAGTAGATTTTGTGAATTTGACCTCAAAATCAAAGGAAATAAAAATATAAATGCATGGGACTATATAAAACTCAAAAGCTTCTGCACAGCAAAAGAAACCATCAACAAAACAAAAAGGTAACCACTAGAATGGGATACATTATTTGCAAATAACATCTCCTATAAGGGGTAATATCCAAAATATATAAAAAAAACCATTCAACTCAACAACAGAAAAGCAAACAATCCAATTAAAAAATGGACAGAGGACCTGAACAGACCTTTCTACCAAGAAGACATACAAGCAGCCAACAGATATGTGGAGATGTTCAACTTGATTAGTTGTTAGGGAAATGCAAATACAAACAACAATACCACCTCATACCTGTTAGAATGGCTGTTATCAACAGGACAAGTAATAACAAGTGTTGGAGAGGCTGTGGAGAATAAGGAACCCTCATTCACTGCTGGTGGGAATGTAAATTGGTGCAGACACTATGGAAAACAGTATCGAGGTTTCTCAAAAAAGAAAAAAAGAACAGAGTTACCACATGACCCAGCAACCCATCTTCCAGGTATCTACCCCCCAAATTGGAAACAATTTATTTATAAAGATATATGTACTGTCGTGTTCATTCAGCATTATGAAGGTGGCCAAGACATGGAGACAAACCAAGTGTCCTTTGATAGATAGTAACTCAATCATAAGAAAAGCTGAAATACTTCCATTCTCAACAACATGGATGGATCTTGAGAATATCATACTAAGTGGAATAAGTCAGATAGAAGAAGGCAGGAGCCATATGATATCAATGTAGGATATAAAACTGAAAGCAACACATGCACAAAACAGGACAATCAAACAAACAAAAAGGGGTATTAAAGGATAAAGGTTGTCCAATATATGATGACAGAAGGAGTGATAAACACACAATGCAGTATACAGATGATGTATCATAGTATTATACACTTGAAACCTATATTATTTTATTAATCAATGCCAACCCAATAAATTTAATAAAATTTTTTAAAAATGTAAATAAACAATTTCAAACATGATAAGGACTGTGAAGCAAAAGTGCCCTGAAGGTCAGTGTTGAGAAAGTGGAAGAAGCTCAGTGCAGCGAGGGATGTGCACTGCAGATGAAATGAGAAGGGCAGTGGAAGGAGATGGGACCAGAAGTGGAAGGGCACCTGCCCAGGTCCCTGCTGACCAGGTGAAAGATTCCTAGGGTCACTAGCATAAAAGCAGTGGGAGCCATTAAAGGGTTAAGTAGGGACATGACAAGGTAAGATTTGCTTGTAAAGGGATCCTTTAAGAAGTTCTATGGAGAAGAGATGGAAAGAAACCAGAGATATATTATGAAGGTATTGTGGTATTTAGGTGAAGGATGGGGATGGGGGATTAGATAGAAAGTATGAGGCAAATTTGGCAGCAGTTTTGGAGGCAGAAGAAAAGGGCTTCTTGATAGGTATATGCCTGCACAGCTATGCTCACAGTAGAAGTCTTGATTTTGTTACCAGTGAGGGGTGTATGTATGTATGTGTGTGTGTGTGCGTGCACGTACACACCCCTGTTTTTCTCAGAATTGGGACCATGTTCAAATGATTCTGAAGTTTGGATATCCTATCTAATAAAAGAGTAATATGCAAATTGACCACCACTCCAAGACACAAGATGGCCTCCCCCACATGGTCAAAGATGGCTGCCCCCATGTGGACACAAGATGGCCACCACAAGATGGCTTGCAGGGGAGGGCAGTTGTGTGAAGTTAGGGGTGACCAGGCCTGCAGGGGAGGGCAGTTGGGGGGTACCAGGCCTGCAGGGGAGAGCAGTTGTGGGCGATCAGGCAAGCAGGGAGGGCAGTTAGGGGTGACTGGGCCAGCAGAGGAGGGCAGTTGGGGGAGACCAGGTCAGCAGGGGAGGGCAGTTGTGGGGGATCAGGCCATCAGAGGAGGGCAGTAGGGGGGGGCCAGGCCATCAGGGGAGGGCAGTTGGGAGGGACCAGGAATGCAAGGGAGGGCAGTTGGGGGGGACCAGGCCTGCAAGGGAGGGCAGTTGGGGGGGACCAGGCTTGCAGGGGAGGGCAGTTGGGGGGGACCAGGCCTGCAGGGGAAGGCAGTTGGGAGCCAGCAGTCCTAGATTGTCAAAGGGATGTCCGACCAGGTGGTCGGACATCCCTCAAGGGGTCCCAAATTGGAGAGGTTGCAGGCTGGGCTGAGGGACACCCCCTCCCCTTCCCATGCATGAATTTTGTGCACCGGGCCTCTAGTATTCTATAGTTTTCTTTTAAGCAAACTATTAGGCTTGTTTATTGAGCTTGTCATCTAAAAGGAATGAGATGTGGGGAAGGTGGTAATTTAACACATATTTTCTAATAGTTCTTTGGTCCTTTCTTCACTTTACACAGAATCCAGAAGGAACATTTCCCACTGTGTGATTGTTAAACTGTTACCTTTCTAGGCAATCATGCCTATACAATCATTAACATATTTATGGGGAGCCACCTGAACCAGAAATGACCCATTTCATATCCTATAGAGAACATTCTTCTCTCGGCCCTTTAGTCCAGTCTAGGTTAAAGGAACTAGACAGCTCATAGGTGAACTCTGTCTAAAGTAAGCTGCTCACCCCACCTCCTCTGCCTCCTCACCTCCTCTGCTCAGCCAGGCAGGAGAGATTGATATATGGTGTCCTCTAGGGATTTTTTTTTTTTTAAAGGTTTAGACCAGGGCAGGTTCTTCCATCATTTTTTTCTATCAGTGTCACTGGCCTTGTATTTTGTTCTGCAGCAAAGATAACCAATCTTCTAAGGACTCAGACTTTCTCTATGCTAGTTTCCGCTTACCTCTCCTTGCCTTGCTTCAAGGCAGAGGGACATTTAGCTTCTGCTTTGTAGATAAGAAGGTTGCTTCTTGGCAAAAATCTTTGTGCAGATGGCTTTTGTTCCAGGTATTAATTATGGAGAATCTACTGATATTTGTCAAGGCAGAGGATTCGGAACTTTGCTTTTTTCAAAAGCATCTGACTATACACAACCAAAGAGTAAGGGAAATCTTTGCTTATTTTATCTCTCCCCACTGGGATTCTCTCTTCCCTCTTTTCTGCTTATCAATACCCTATTCATTCTTCCAGAAAAGAGTCTCCTTCTCCAAAATATTGTCCCAGGCTTCCCAGATTCCCACTGCCTCTTCTTCCTCAACCTTTATCCTGAGCTCATTTGTCTATTCCCTGCGCCACCTTGTGTGATTGTTGTTGTGCACAATCATACCCAAATCTCCTTGAGAGGGAAGGAAAGGAATAGGTGTGGCTCTGACCCACAGAATCCAAACCGGATGGCTAACCCAGAACAATGACTCATTACTTAATATTCAGGTCAAGCTCTGTTGACTTTCTAAACTATTCCCAGTCTTAGCACTTCTCCTGTGTGGTGCCAGGGTTTTCATTTCTTGGTTATAGAGTATTCAGATGGTAATTTGCCAACCCTCTAATTGCCAAACTTTTTTTCAGTAAAAGCCCTATTTCCCTGGCTTCAGAGGGAACCTATAGGCATTTCTCTGGGCCTGCTGGGCCTGAGGGTGCTTGAGTACAGACCAGAGTATTCTTCCAAAGCACAGAGCTCTGTGAGGAGTTGAAGTGAAGACCAGAAGGTCAGGAGGGAACACACCATGAAAGGTAAGGGCCTGTATTGGCTTGCAGGGGTTGAGGGTAAGGGACATCATTAGAAGACCAGGAGTAATGCCTTTGGTCTTCTGAAAATGTTGTCCTGTTAAACTATGTTAGCATTCACATAATTTATGTTGAAAAGGCTGCTCATTTGTATGTAAAGGCAGTAGAGTTCTGTCCTATGAAGGCCCAGGCCCTTGCCATGGCTGTTCCAGGGCAGGTAGTAAAATGCCTCTTCGGGCCTGAGCCCCAGCTCCCCAGAGGAACACTAGTGATTGAGTTACATCAGAGCTGAAAATAGAAGGAGTGCTCATGCACACAGGATTGCAGGGCTCCAGGGCGGAATGTGCTCCTGGGAGCTGAGGACTGTTTAGATCCTCTCCACAGATCTGTGTCCAGCCTCAGCTCTCTTTCCCTCTCCTCCACGCTCCTCACTTTTAGGACTCTTCCTCTTCTTCTTCCTCTTCCTCCTTCTTGACTCTGATTTCTACCTTCCCCAGACTTTGGGTCTCACTTTACTCATGAGTGACAGCAAGGAGTTGAACACCTTTTTACTAATGTTCTTAAGTTCCCCTTACTTCTCCTTCCTTCTGCCTTATTCTCTCCTCGATTCTTTTTGTTCTAGTCTTTATATTCCTTTACTTTTCTCTGTAACTCCTCCATTTTATCCACATCTAAACAGGGTCCATTCATTAAAAGAAGACTCCTCATAGCAAAGGTATGGTTTACTGTCTTCAGGGAGAAAAGTTGTCACAGATCTAGACTATTATACCTCTATTCATTAATTAGTAATGACTTCTCATGGTTTGCTTGAAAACGACAAGGAAGTATGTGGAAAAATGGCATCATGTTACTGGAATTTTTTTTTTCTCTACGTTTCCTTTTCCATGAGCCACTCTGGCTAATCAGTTACTCAGGAAAGAAAAGGGATAGAATCTGAGATAAGTAGACTGTCTTCAGCCGTCCATACCTCTAGACATCCAGTTGCCCAAATATGTACCACTTTGAAAAAAATAGGGTCACTTGAAACTGAGAAAAAGACCACCAAGGTGGTACAGAATTGAGTGGATAAACCTCACAGGTCTGAAAGTGAGGGGTATAGTATATACTAGTATATTAGTGTGAGTCCATTAGGCAGTGTGTTGTGGGTAAGAAGGGGAAGAATAAATAAGTTGGCTTAGGCCATGGGATAATACCAACCAAAATGTTCTGCAATGTTCATCATGAGCTATTATACTCTGCTTCAAATTAGATGTACCTTATTTCAAGAAGCACATATTTTCCTAAAGAGATATATGAAATAAATTGTAGAGTCAGTGGACAACCTAGGGAAGAACATTCTGGCAGAACATTATGTACATGTAAAATGGGGTAAGAATGCCATTTAAAAGCAATCCTGTAGAAAACTTATTTTGTAAGAACTGGCTTTTGCATCTGAGATTCCCCCTCCCCTTAATGGGTACATTAACAAAATAATGTTTTTACTAATGGATCTCAAAGTATTTTTGTAGCTCTCATGGTCTGTGGGAGACTCTGACGTTCTGTACAATGTGAGGGAAGCAAAAGCCCATAACTATGATTCAATTTGCCCCAAACATACAGAGCCTGAGTATTAGAAGGAACCTGGGGGACCATTAAATCCAGTCCTTTTCTTTATAAGTAAAAAACAACAACTGAACACGGCTAGTGGCCTCTGACATAGTGAGCATCATCCTTACCCTCTCATTGCATTTCTGATTGTGGGATGCTCTTTGGTAGCCTTTGCAGAAACCCGAGCCTTTCCAGGCCCTGTCACTTATCAGTCTGCAGGACTCGCTTTTCATGGGAAGATGTAGTGAGGCACCACTAATGATTGGAAATCCCTTTGAGGGTCTTTGGCATAAGACTGCTCTGGAATCCTGGCCTTCCCTGGAGGAAGCGCTGTGTGCGCATTAACTACTGGACTTTGCAGTCCCCACACTACTAAAGTTAGAAGACAACTGATACAGGGACTTTCCTCTCTCCAGGGATGTTAATGCATTAGAGACTTTGAAGGTAAAAATCCCTCAAGACTTTAAGTAATGCAATAATAAATTAATAGAAGTATTTTAAGTATATAAGAGTTGATATTGGAAACTTTGGTGGAGGAACCTATTCAGTGCCTGTCAGGCACATGCCTGAGGGCTTGACTTGCTCTGTGTGTCTAACAGCTGTCAGGCACTCATGGGGATGGCTGTGGTCCATGTGTGTGCATGTATGAGTGTAGGGGTGGATGTGTGCATGCACACCTCTTCTTCCTTCATCTTCTTACAACCTGCCAGTTTCTTGCTCAAATCCTACACCCACTTCCCAAAGCCATTTTGGACTTCCCAGGAGATGCCCTGGCCCTGGACATCTCTTTAACTTTTATTATGTTCTGTTGGCTTTACAGCTTAGTATGTATGTACATGGTCTGTTGAACTGTTCTTTCTTCATTCCAGGCATTTACTTTTCCTTCGAGCTACATCGCTTATTCTTTGAAGGTATGAGCTGTCTTCTTCTTTATTTTCCCACAGCCTCATCACGGCCATGAGCTCAGCTCCACAATTACAGGGTTAAAGCATCTTGGGTTTGGGTGTCCAAAAAGGATTGGCTAGCCCAACTTGTTCATTCAACAAACGAGTTAACTGAACACTTACTCCACTCACCATGGTCAACCAGATAAGGCAGTGTTAGGGCTGGCAGGGGAACCAGTTCATCCAGCCTCATTTCTCGACACTAAAATGCAAGTGTCTGAATTAGATCCCAGGGCAAAAGGCTGGTGGGTCCCCCATGCTTAGCCTGAAACTGTGCTAGTTAACCTCAAAGTCATGCCTTAGACCTTCCTTTCCTCTTTGCCCCTCTTCCACACTGCTTAAGATTTCCATGATTCTTGAGTATCATGTCTGTCTACACATACATACATGCAGAATGTTAAAATGAGGGAAATGCCACATTAGGGTAATGAGAAGAAAAAAATGTTGAAGAAGAAATGATATACTTATGAAAAAAGCTAGAGAACTTCATTTCTTTTAAAATTGTCTTTCCTTATGGGTACCTTTCTTTTCTTTTCTTTTCTTTTTTTTTCTTTTCTTTTCTTTTCTTTTCTTTTCTTTTCTTTTCTTTTCTTTTCTTTTCTTTTCTTTTCTTTTCTCTCTCTCTCTCTCTCTTTTTTTTGTTAATCCTCACCTGAGGATATTTTTTCATTGATTTTTAGAGTGGAAGGGAGAGAAAGAGGAAAGAGAGAGAGAGAAGCATTGATGTGAGAGAGACGCATTGATTGGTTGCCTTTGCTTTCCAATCATATGCCCCAACTAGGTCCAGAGATTGAGCCTGCGACTGAGGTACATGCCCTTGACTGGAATCAACTCGGGACCCTTCATTCTGCAGGCCGGCGCTCTTTTCACTGAGCCAGACAGGCTAGGGCTATGTGTACCTTTCAAACTCTGCTTTTATATTTTCTCAAAGCCTGTGAATCTGTCTTCTGCCACCAGCATACTCTGGCAGAAATGACCACAAGAGCTTGTCCTTGCTAATGAATTATGTCTCAGTCTTCCATCTCCTGCTCTCAGGGAAAAGTTAATTCTAAGTTCTCTCTGTCTCCGTCTCCCCCTGTCCCCCTCATGTGTCTGTCTCAGTATCTTTCTCCCTGATCACAAAGATCTATATATATTCATCTGAATATATTTATGTCCAATTTTGCTTGGATTTTCCCACTATTTAGAGTTTAGGTGTGACTATTAGTGACACCTAAACTCTAAAAATGCTGAACACAAGCCACATCTTCCCACCGAGTTTTGTGTCTCTGCTGTGGGACTGTGCTCATGACATGAAGCTTCTCTTTCTGGCATTGGTGCTTTAATGCAGTGCTGGGAAGTCTCATTTTCCCTCTTTCTCACCACCTTAGCCATGTCTTCCCATCTTTTCATATCTAACTCTTACCTGCAGCTTTACTACCCTAGACAGATAGCTTTCATCTTAGGACTCCATGATCACTGGCAGTGAGCCCTGGGCAGCCAGTCTAGAACTGGGCACCAGATTGTTTCAACTATGTTAGTTGTTATTCCCAAACCACACTGTGGGCTCTGTAAGGCAAGATTAGGAATCTTATTTTTTTTCTGTGACAACCATTTTGCATAGCATGATCTTGGCAATATAATGTGAATTGAAACTGATCGAGGCTCAGGGCGCAAAGAACAGTAGGTGTTAAAACTACATGTTATAGCTTCTACATAGTGTTTCTTTCTTAATTGTATATTTACATCATAGATCTAAAGTTTATGTCCATTGATTCACAGATTTCATTTTTCCATTTTAAGAATTTATTCTTTTGTCGTATTCTCTGGATAAGATGTTAGTTGCTATTCTACCAAGAAGCATTTTACATTTGCTTTCCTCAATTTAGAATCATGGGACCTTTTCCATCCTATCTTAAATTACCCATGCACCATCATAGAGACATTTTCATTCATATTTGGTGACTTTTTTTTTCTTTGAGACATTCAGGCCAAGAGTACTTGGCAGTTTCACTTTAACTTTGAGAGCCAAAAAAGCCCCCACATGGTAATAACATGAAATCCCCTGGGCCACTCAACATTTTATCATTGTGAATTTATTTGCTGAAAGCCCATTATGCCTCCTTGTTTAATTTTTCAATTATAACCTGATGCTGGGGAACTAGGGGGTCACTCATTTCTAGAAGATTTATATTTCTAATTTAGGGTGTCCTTCAGTGTTCCTGCTGAAACCAGCACTCTCTGTGGCCTCAGTGACCCTTGTATCAAAGGGTATGAGCTCAGGGCAGCCACTCAGAAGGGGATCCAAATAACCATCACTGTTGTTATTATTTCTTTTCATTGCATTATCTTTACAATATTAAATTGTTTTCCATATTTTTTTAGTATGGATGTAACCAATTTTGGCAGTAACAAATGTTATTTCTGAATATTCTCTGAGTTATCTTGACCTTCAGATTATAAAAAGAAGATATGGGTCCCTTGGGATGTGACCACATGGTAATATGAAAGAAGTCCAATGTTAAGACAGAATGCATGTCTAGTTCACCCCTGTCCCTCTACTTCTGCTTAAACTCAGAGCCTCTTCAGCGTTCACCTTTTGGGCACCCGTCAGAGCTACAGGTGATAGATACCATGGGGGCTGAAGGAAATAAGTGATTCTATTCAGGAATGTTAGGCAAGGCCTGAGGGAAAGAGATGTTTGAGTTGGAACTTGAAGGACACGTAGGCCTTACCTGGTTCAAGACAGCATTCCAATTAAGACATGGTAGACACAAGGCCGTGATGACATAGAGGATGACAGCTTTGGAGTGGGGAAGTGACAAGTTCTGAACCATGGGTCCTGATGCTGTAGAGCCTGGACTAGCAAACCAAGGACGTCAGATTTCACTCTCAGAGCAAACAGAAGCCATCAGAGTTTAGGAATAAGGCAGTGGGATCCTCAGATCTGCCCATCAGAAAGGTGTTTCCAGTGGCAGGATGGAGACTAGATTGGAGGTGGAAGACATTGAAAACCTACCAACCCTCTGGTAGTTTTTATGTTTCCAGTAACTGCTTCCTCTCAAGAGGTAGTAACAACTTCTTTGTTAATCACTCTTTGTGTTTTCCGTACAACATCCACACTGTTGAAAATTAGTGCTCCTTAACAATCGTGATTTGGGTGTGCCATCTGTTTCCTGTTAAGGCCCTGGCTGGTGCACCCTCCTTCACACTTCCTTATAACAATTTGTTTCTACGTTCATCTCTCCACTAGCCATGGAGACATCTTTGTGTTTCCAAGTTTTCACCAGTTCAGCTGAAAGTTACTGTTTGCCAGCTAAGTTTCATTTGAAGCCATGGTTTCACATCAGGGAAGGTCACGGTCAACTAGGGTAGCTCAGTAAGCCTTTGGAGGGGTGACTTGAAGTGACCTGTAAGAGATCTGCTAGTTGGGATCTGTGGAGCGAAACAAGGTAATTCTAGGAAGAATGCGAGAGCATGTGTTAACATGAAAGCAGGAAACCCATGCACGGGCCACAGAGGAGATCTGCTCTCCTGGAACACAGTGGGCCCTTTGGAGAATCAGCAGGAAGTACACTTGGGAAACCCTGTTTCCCTTCTAGAGCTTATTTCCGTTTCTAATTACATTTGACCCAAGCTAATCTTAACACAATTTTGCTGACCCTTGAGCATTGGCTTTAGGAAGTCCAGGAAGGATGTTTCAGAAACTAATCAAAGAAAAAACATTTTCAAAACAGAAAAAAAAAAAAAAAATGCCACCAACCTGCTTTTTGTGAATAACAGAGTTGATACAAATCCTTTATTTGCCCATCCTAACCAATGGCTCATAGGATTCAAATGCTATGCAAAATAGGATTAGGTCTTCAGTGGGATGTAGTATCCAATTGTGTTGGTTGCTTCTGTGTTTTAATTGTTGGCAGCAGAATCCTGAAAAGTATTTTCCAGCATAAATGTTTCCACTTGCCCCAGTAAAACTATTGATTGCCTATTGAGGTATAGGATGGTTCACATAGTGGCAGTAAGAAGTATGTAAGAAACATTTGGTTGAATCTGAGTAATATGACTTTCAAAACTGCAATTACATAACCCTAGAAAGACAAGATTTCTCTTTATTATCATGCAAAGGCAACTCTAGGACAAACTGAAAGCTCATAAAGTTAATTCCATAGATACCTATGACTCCTCATCCTCCCAGTCTGGACTTACAGGCCTCAGGGAAGAGTAATGTATATGTTTGATTCCTGATCTCAGGCTTTAAAAGGAACATTAGTCTGCCATCCTGAAAGACTCCTTGGAACTGTGAGGGAAATGGTTATAAGGGGAACCAGCCCATAAAAACCTGGGTCATGGAGTTACCCATGGCCTGTAGCATTTTGCAGGATCTAGGGAAGAGGCTCTGTCAAGCAATTTGTCCTTAATGAAGTCTCATGTTACAGATAATATTGCTCCTTTAAATAAGAGTGCTGTCTCTCACTGGCCACAGTTCATTACCCAGGTGTTCAAAAGCAGGGACGGGAGCTCGCTGAGGGGTAGGTGGAGCAGAGAAAACTCAAACCCAAGGGTTAGGAGGTATGATTCATGGAAGGTCATGAGAATCTCTGGAGCCTGAGGATGAGTGTATAATTAGCAGGTTATGAAATAGAAACACTCAGAATCACCCTTCCCAGGAAGGAATCTAATGCAGAAAGCAAGAGTCCCTACATCCTATTAGACTAGGAAGCGTTGAAACTGACCTCGCCCTCCAGGCTCCCATCTGCCCTACAAAATGGAAATTGTTCTTTAGTCTCCTCAAGGTTTATTTTCTCCCCCATTTGTACAGGTCCCCATGGATTTATTGGATTTCATCTCTACTTTAGTTGGAAAGGAAAGCTCTTATCCTGGGAACGCTATTCTTTGATTCACAAAATTTCCCCACCTTTCCTATCCTCCCAACACATATTCAACCTGCTTTATTTTTTCTGTGTAAGGCCTCTGAAATGCACAGCAAAGGACAAGGAAAAAAAATCAATATTTGAGACTCGTTACAAGTAAATCTGAGTCCAATTCCCAGTTCTCTCTGCCTAATGTCCTCCACTCCGAGCATTCATCTGAAATTGAGATGTTGCACTAGATATTGTCAAAGTTGCCATCTAAGTTCTAAAATTATGTAATTTTTAAGGGAGAGAATGGGAAGTGTACTAGGACCTCTTTATAAAGCTGGAGAAAGAGTCACCTTGTAATATTGGGGTGAAAGAAATGTGCCCCTGTCTTCATAGTTTCCTGGTGTTCATTCATGATCAGATTCAAGCAACTTTTTGGAAAGGAGACATCCCACATTCTGAGTTATGTAGATGTCACTTCCTAAGGCTTTCCAGACCATCTCTGCCACAGCTGAGTGAATGCTATTTGATTTAGTGATTGGAAACCTTAATTATAATATCTTTTGCTTCCTAACATGCCATGTCTATTTGGGGGTTGGGAAGCAGTTTTATAGAACTTTAGAGTTTGTTGTAAATTTGCATATAGATTTTGAGTTGAAGGAGTGAGAAAAACAGAAGTTGAAATGGAAACGCACAGGCACCCGTTTTTGTGTGTGTGTGCTCAGAAACATAGCAGAGATGTTTAAAGCCTGAAGGGACACGGGGCAGCACCTAATTCAGGCAGGTGATAAATCCCTTCAGATGTCAAGCAGAATGTATTCAAATATGAATTAATGTGCATTTTCTGGGGGAGTGCCATGTACATTTCAAAAGATTTTGAAAGGGATCCAGGGCCCAGGAAAGACCCTCCCCCATTCTCATTGTATAGACTAGAGTGTTGAGGCTTCAGTGGTGAAGTGCTTGAAAGCTCATGGTTCTTCTCAGAGCCTGGATTTGAACACAGATTTCTTGACCACCATCCCATTATTTATTCTTTTTGGGTCTTTTGCAGGCATCTTGCTGTCAGATTTTAGACCAGACCTTAAAGTTTGATTTTTTTTTTGGTGGGGGGAGGGATACAGCATACTTCATTTATATATGAAAAGACAAAATCAATCTAGCAAGAACATTTCTAACCTGCCATCTTGACCATCCACCCATCTATCTGAGCATTCACCCAGGTTGAGCTGTTTAAAGGAG
Source organism: Cnephaeus nilssonii (assembly GCF_951640355.1). Taxonomy (NCBI): domain Eukaryota; kingdom Metazoa; phylum Chordata; class Mammalia; order Chiroptera; family Vespertilionidae; genus Cnephaeus; species Cnephaeus nilssonii. The sequence goes on from NC_137082.1 coordinate 80,686,957, forward strand.
CATACACATACTCATGCACACACAGGTGCTCACACATACATGTGTGTGCACTCACAGGCACTATTTTATGTGGGCTTCTATGGCTCTGCCCCACATTTATTGCAAAAGCCTGAAAAATGGCTGACCATCATTTTGCCTCCAACATTGCAGTCACTTGACTGAGACTGTGACCTGTACCTGCCTGGGTATGGAGTACATGTTACTACCTGGAACTTGTATTTTTTTTAAAATACGTTTTTATTGATTTCAGAGAGTAAGAGAGAGGAAGAGATAGAAACATCAGTGACATTGATGAGACACATCAATGTGAGAGAATCATTGATTGGCTGTCCCCTGCATCCCCCCTACTGGGGTTGGAATCTGCCAACCTGGCCATATGCCCTTACTAGGAATCGAACCCTGACCTCCTGGTTCATGGGTCAATGCTCAACCACTGAGCCACACCAGCTGGGCCTAGAACTTGTATTTTTTTAATAAAGTGTTCACCATAATTGCTGAAGATACCAGACCTATGAAATAATGGGGGCAGAAAACAATTTTTACTTGAAGTTGCCATTAAACCTTTACATTGGCACTGAGTGTCAGCCTCAGTATTTCTTCTCCCTACCCTGAGGAGGACTAAAGCAACACAGCAGCTCATGCCCCCAGATCAGAGTATAAACTGCCATGGCTCAGCATCTTTGAGAGGCCTTTAGTCATGGCCTGTTGATGGGAGTTCCTGACAGGGATGGGCATTCTTGGGGTGGCTGGTCCAAGTGTTGATACAGGCATTGGTTTTTCATGTTCCTTATTACTAGTGTACTGGACAGCTGGCCAGTTCACCAGATAATGATAGCTGGATCTGGTTCCCGATAGAAATGAGCTCTGGGAGGTCCAGGGGTGTCTGACTGGGCGGCCTGAGCAGCTGCCCATCAACATCTCCAGGGCTCACAGAGGTCAGGATGGAGGAGGCTCAGAGAAGTATACGGCAGTGCTGTGTGGGGCTCATTGGAGGAAACTTATGTGTAAGTCTCTGCAAACATTGCTCTTTGCCTCTGTTTTCCAACTCTTCCATCCCCATGATATGCGCGCGCGTGCGCACACACACACACACACACACACACACACACCTGTGGCTGTTATGCCCTGTACCAGGGCCGTAGTGGTCTCATTCATAAAAATGCTTTAATAATTTCATTTCTTTCAAATACAATCATTTTTTATTGATACACAAGATCACTTTGGACATCTGTGATTTAGCTAGAATGGTGATTGATTTTTAGTGCTGCTTGATTTCTCTAGAAACCATTTGAACCAAAGGAAATGGGCTCTCAAACCATCTTGGGGTGAATTATTTTATTAAACAAACTCTTACTTTTTATTCTCCCTATCATTGTGTTTGGGATATTTTTACACATCAGCTTGGCATGGTGTGGTGCCACTTGTGTGGTGCCCAAAGGGATCTCTTGGTGCCCTGGCTTAGCACAATTTCTCCTCTCCTTGACTCAGCGTGGTTGCCTTTTCCCTGGCAACATTGATGTCTGTTCCCCAGTTGCATATTGAATCACCTCTGGCCAACGCCTTGAAAATCAAGTTTCTAGATGGGAACTGGGATGAATCCAACAAGTGAGCTGGAACTGACAAGTTGTGTGACAGCATTTCTAAGTATTTATGACTGGAGGAGAGCCTTAGAATGCAAGGAATGCCACATCCCAGCAGACCAAGGTTCTCAGTTGTTTCCAGGTTGTTTCCCTTATATGAAAGCCCCATGGGCCAGGGCTGGTACCAGAAGTGTTGCTTCGGTGGCACTGATAATGGATGACTCTAAGAGGTCAATGAGGTGTTCATTTTGAGAGGCAGTTACCCATAGAATAGAGAGGAGATAAGCTGTAAAGGGGAAGAAGGCACTAAATTGTTTCTGAGAACGCTTTTCCACTGATATTCTACAGACAGAAAAAAAAAACCTCAACCAGTCCATTCTGTGGCTGCCTTTTCAGATTGTCTTTGAAATTGAAGCATTACCATTGCAAGATACTAAATGATGATGGCTCGTCTCCGAGATTGTCAGAGGATATGAAGTCTTCTGGCTGCTGCCTGGGAAGGGGAAAGGCTTTTTTTCCCCCTCTTCCCTAGAGGAAATTCTTCTTTACTATTGAGAGACAAGTGCTGGACAGAGATGGAAAGAAAGAAGCCAAGAGCCTGTGGCTCAGCCATAGGCCTCACAGGCTCTTGGATTTCCTGCAAAGTGTGACAGTGTGACAGAGTTGAGCGTGTGCTAGACTGAGAGTAGGATGCCTTCTGTGAGATCTTGGACCTCAGTGTTCCCATCTGTAAATGAGAAATTGGAATCAGCCTCCCAACTCCACCAGGCTCTAAATCTCTATGATTTTGCCAATCATTAAAAAGGGAAGCTTACACAGCTTTCTTTGCCTTCCTAGGAAAGAGAGTATATGGGGATTGATCCAGCTGGATTCAGTAATTAATTTATTCCGCAAACACATAGTACTTCTGTAGAGTGTGCCAAACACTGTGCTGGGATCTGTGAATGCAAGACTTGAGTCATAAACTCTGGGTCCCCTGAGAGCTGACACCCTACCAGATCACGTCTGTTTAAGGACTTGGGGATCCTAGTGGGTTTTCTGCTCACAGGTAACCTTAAGCCCACAAAACTGCTGGGGTGTTCTAATAGTGCCAGTGGGCCTGTCTGTCAGGTCAGATTTATAAGTCCTTTGGTCTGGTTCCATTATTGAGTTCACATTATTGATCAAGTGCTAAAGTTAACAAGTCTATAGGCTGGAAATAGAACAGTGAGTAAGGACAAAGGCCACTGCTCTCCGGGACCTGAGGATGTGGCCTATAGTTGAGGCAAAGGCTGAAAAAGCAGAGAAGAGGTACCAACCCAGTGGGAGGGGAGGGGCAGAGAAGCAAGGAGGAAGAGAGCAAGTATTGAGAGAATCTCACCTGGAAGCCGAGGACAGGATCTTTTAGAAGCTGCCTCTAGCTTATTTGATTTAGGCAGCATTTTCTAATAATATGTCAAGAACCAGTCTCATGAAACTGGATATGAGATAGTTGTAGAAATGGAGGTTGCTGGGTGGGGTGAGTAGCTCTGGCCCATAGAAATAAGACAGCAAATTTAACAGGTTGCCTGGGCACCTCTGAGAATATAGAGGTTGTGACCTATTCCCTGCCTTCAAGAATTTTGTCCTTTGCTTGGGGGAGGCAGGTTCTTTATCCAAAATAGTGAACATTCAAAAGAGTGACGTGTAGTCAAGGAGAAAAGTGATGACTTTGCAGTAAATTCTCCAGGTGGTCAGGAAAATATAGCCTTTTGACCACAGAATGAGGGGGAAAGGAAATGACTTTAGAGTCATCCAGACGTGAGTTTAGTTGTACTTCATCTTTAGCTGAGAACAGAAAGCCTTCAAACTTCCATTTCCTAATATGCCAAGTGAAGGAGGACATCCCTGACTCCTATAGTTGCCATGTGAACTGGGTTCTGGGGATGTGCAGGTGGAGGGGCTCATAGGAACAACTCTTGTCTCCATATGAGATGATGGTCTGGTTCTCCGGACCGCGTCATTCCTTTGTCCCAGAATAAAGGGGAAACATTACGAGAAGGAGGTGCTGATCTGAAGGTAGAATGATTCTCCTCTGGAGCTAGGGCCTTTCCCCGGCTTGAAGTCCATCCCAAGCCTTGCCTGTCCTCTCTTTCTTCTTTCTTGGTCCTCCATTCCACTCCACTCTCCCTCTTTGGTGCAGACCTCGGATGCCTCCTAGAGTTCTCTTACAGAAACTCCCATTCTCTCCTGATGTGTCTGGGTTCTGGAAGAAGAGGTTACATTGAGTCACTAGCTGGCTTCTTGTTTTTTATTCAGCTATCAATCTTTCATTTGTCATTCTGGACTGAGGTAAGGAGGAAGAGAGGCAGAGCAGTGAAGGAAGGGGATTAGATTGCCTTTCTCTGCAAGCTCAAGGTGGCAGTGCAAGTTGGTGTGTGGAGCTGGGAGGAGCTTTGGCTCAAAGGAGCGAGGACCAAATTTAACAGAAGGTCAAGTCCAAGGGCCAAGTACAATGCCTCTGATTCATTCAAGTTTAATTCATTTCAATGAATCGTGTAAAAATCACCTATGGCTTCTTACACATCCAGAATTGGCAAAGCAAGAAAAATTGACTGTGAGCTGAAATGATGGAAGATTTTAAGTGGCCTAGGAAGTAAGAGCTTTCAACAATAGGCAGACACTGCATAACATTCCCTTCCACTTTGGAAGTTTGATTAGAAGACCCCCTTGGTAAGTTCTTAAAGTCAGCTCCATGTGAGCTGAGGTATTTAAGGCTTCAGGGAGGAGGTAGATGCAGTCTTGCTACACTGTGGACTTTGGCCTCTGAGGTTGTGCAGGGTACAAATTGGGCAGTGGTACCTGATATTCTAGGAGGTCAGCATCCTAACAGAGTTTTTAAAGATTGTATTGCACTTAATAATCTGATTTGAAGAGGAGATTTTCCTGGTGGAAGAAGTAAACACGAGCACAGGTGTGTGGAGATGGCCATGAACATGAAGTATTTGGAATTCAGGGTCCCTGAATCCGGCTTAGCTGCACTTAGTGTCAACTGAAATCTCAAATCGGTCTATGCACTCTGTCTCTAGTGTCATAATCACACTGTTGGGCAGGGGGACTAGGTGCGAAGATGTGGAGTTCTTGGGCTTGACACATACTGAGCCAGGAACTCAGTGTAAACTTGGAATCCTGATCTCTTCTCAGTTCAGAAAACAAGCAACTAACTGATATTTACTAAGTTCTTCCTATGGACCCAGTGCTTGTCGACCATGAAGGGCTGATAATAAATATAGTTCCCACTTTTAAGGACCCATCTCTCTCTCTCTCTTGATGAGGAAATAAAATTAGACAATACACAATCTGACATTAAAGTGTGTGGTAAATCCCATCAGGGCTTCAGAGTTCAGAGATAGGAACTATGAGCAGGGTCTTTGAATGGAACTTGACGCTGTGAGTTGGATTTGAAGATGGATGATGTTAGGGTGGGTCTGTATCTACTTCGTAGGGGCAAGGAAGGGAGAAATGGCCAATAGACATTTGAATTATCCAATAAGACTTATTGTATTAGGACTGTATATGGCTGCTGTGTACTTTGATCATTTTCTTGGGGCAAGGGTTCCAGAAATCTGCAGCCTTTTGACATTAAAATTTTATCAAGATGTAATTGACATAAAACACTGTGCAAGTTTCAGGTGTACAATGTGATGATTTGATGCATGTATATGTTGTGAAATGTTTAGCACAAAAGGGTTAGTTAGTTAGTTAGTTAGTTAGTTAGTTAACACATCCTTCACATCCCATAATTACCATTTCTGGGTTGGTGTTGCTGTGATTGACACTGCTTTTGGTTACTACTAATACCCGTGTTGTCTTTAGTATCCCTGTGCATATGGTGCCTTCTGGGTTGTTCTTCTCTCTCATTTCATTGTCCCAGAAACTCTAAGGACTCAGCAGGTCGACACCCTGTGTTCAGGATGAGGACGGAGCCAGGGTTACACATTCAGTGCATCGGTCAACCGACACAATAACCATCTCCAAGATTTTCTTTGAAGTTGAAACATATTGTTTCTGTTGCCATGTTGCCAGGCAGATGAGGAAACTGAGACTGAAACAGACAAAATGACAGCCTGAGGACACACACATGCTGGGGGGAGGCCCTTCTGTTTCTGCATCTGTGAAGTGACGGGCTTGAAAGAGCTGGTTTCAGAGGATCCTCACTGCCCAGCCTCCGAGTCTTTGTCTGATACAGCTTTCCTGATTCCCAGCGAATGCTCTCTTCATAACACCAGGCTGTTTCTTTGACTGGACAAAAGTGATTTGATTCCCCAAATCAATAAACATATTAGAGAAAAAGTGAAGAGGGAGCCTGGGAACCAAAGGAAAACAGATAAAAGAAGAAGGCCTGGGGGAGGGGAGAGGGGGGAGGGAGGGACTCCCTAGGAGCTTCCTGTGAAAGTGGTCAGGCAGGGCAGGCAGGCAGGGGAACTGCAGTCTCACTGGCCTTTCATTCAGGGGCATCATCTGCCTGGGAATCAGCTAATGGGTGGGAGGGGGGGCGAGGGCAGACCCCTGAGGGGGGAAAGTGGCAGGTGCAAGCAGAGGCTACAATGCAAATAGTCAGGAAGGCTGGAGGGGCCAGGCTGAGGGGCAGTTGTGAAGCATATCTTGGGAAAATACGTGGAGAGGTCAGCAGCTGGCCGAGGGGAGCAGATGCAGGAGGGAAAGAGGGGCCCTCTAGGGAGGGGCTGGCCTGATGCTAGTGAGTTTTGAACCTCTTTGATACCTCTGTGCCTGCCTTTACTAGAAGGGAAATTTCCCCATTGATGTCCAGTCATGAAGGCCGGACACAAGCCCCTCTGTGGACACCAAGGTGTCGGAAAGAGAAGGTACAGCCTCTCATGGATGAGTCGTCAGCTGCCTCCTTTTGTTCCCTGTCAAGAGGTCCACGTTCAGTGGAATAGGACACCTCAGCTCATTGCCCCACATTGTCTCCTCCGTTACATTCTTATTCTCCAGGACCCAGTTTTAACAGAAGCACTGAGGGTTTGTTTTTAAATCCTTTCGAATGTGCCACTTTCTGCACTCCCTTCCTCCCCCATGGGCCCTCTCACCTCTTTCTGACCCAGCAAACTCTGTGTCTTGCTCTGAATTGACAAGAACACATTAAACACTGATCCAGCCACAGATTTAGGGAAATTGACAATCTCTGGGGTCTGTTCTGTTTGGGGTCAGCTGATAATACTGCCCCCTGGGTGGAATCCAGACAGCACACAGGAATCGCAGGCCCATGGAGTGCGTTCCCTAAATGACAGAAAGCAGAGCTGCACTGTGGTACCAGCTCAGTGGTTTGAAACCTCAGCCGGAATTATGCACCTGACCGGCCCCCTGACCAGGCAACCACAGTCCCAACTAGACCGGTGACTTTCGTAGGGTCACACAGTTCAATTTGGGACCTCAGAAATAGCACATCTAGTCTTTGTCCATTTGACCTCCTGAAGACAGAACTCAGGCAGGAATTTGGCCAAATACTGAGCATGGCATTTGAGTGAGTGGGGAGAGTGAGGTGATGGAATATCTTTTAAAATCAGAGCCTTCTTGGTCTGGGTCTCAGTGGAATCAGAACGTGCTCTATGGGTAGTCATACTCTCTGAAAAGAAATTGGGGCATGTGTGTCCTTTTGGGGGACAATGAGCAACTAGATCATGTGAACTGAGAAACTGGAAATATCTTGAAAAATTTGGTTCTTGGAAATACAGTTTTCAGAGTATCTTCGGATCTTCCAAGAATAGGCAGATTATTGTATACGACATACATTTTGTGATATAGTTGTCATCTGACTTGAGTGTGATTTTAACCAAGTGTTCTGGTCACTCTGCGTCAGTGTTGTGTTTCATAAATTGTGACATTTAATTCTCTTTTACAGCCAAATTAAGTGATTTCCTAAAGAGTGTAAACATCTAGGAAGTGGCAAGATAGAATCGAGCCCTTGTCTGCCTACCTACACATTTCACACTAACTTTTGTTAGTCCACGCTGCCTTTTAAGAAACAAAGTTCTTTTTTAAATTGAGGCAAATTATTTTTATTCCAGAGATATTTTATTACAAAGTGTTTTTCAGATAAAAAGGAATTTATTCTGGTGGAGATTCAGAGGATCATAAAATCATTGAACCTGAAAAAGAAGGACTTGGGAGTTCATTGGCCTTAGCTTCCTTGTTTTGCAGGTAAGGAAGCAAGGCATGACTTTGGCCAAGGTCAGGTGACACTGAGTCCAGGACTCCCAGTGGAGTGTGCTGTCCATGATGACGCATGGTCTCCTTCAGTTGAAAACTAGTGACCGTGGCCATTGGGGCAGTGACCATAGGTTGTCAAGGTCCCAGGTGACCTTAGTTGGCTTTGCTTAGTGTCTTAATGCCTACTTTCACCACCCAGTGAATTAACCACTCTTCAAAAGATCAAAATCATATCTGCCAAAGTTAAAGATGGCCTACTTTGATTTTGGCAGAGAGAACTTGAGGCATGAATTATTTCTTTGGTATTTGTTATTTTCACAAAAATGTTTATAAAAACAGTTTGAGACTTCTTTTTATGAAAAGAAAAGAAACACACACACACACACACCCCATATACCTCACATCTCACCAGCCTATCAGGAATAGGTTCCATTGGTAGAGTGCACCCTTTATCATCATTCTCCATACAGACAAGCTACAGTGTGCTAATCATTGTTTATATCCATTTGCATTGGCTTTCACTTACCATTGTCACAAATACTTCCCTATGTTTTCTTAGTGATTTTAACGACCAGATAATATTTCATTGAGTATATCTATAATAATAAAAGCGTAACATGCTAATTAGACTGAACGTCCTTCCGGATGAAGCAGGGGCTGCGAGGGAAGCCCGGGTCCTGGGTGCCTGCTGGTGGCCAGAGGGAAGCCGGTGCCGGCAGCCAGGAGAAGGAAGGCCTACTCTTGCATGAATTCCATGCATCGGGCCTCTAGTATATGTATAATACACACAAATTTATTTTAATAGCCTGTTATTATTGGCCTTTTGAAAGCAGTTGAACAATGTTTTGTGTAGTTTTTTATGCTCTGGGATTTTTTATTAGGACAGTCGAGAGGGGAAATAGATTTCCCTTCTTCTCTTGATAGATGGTCATGTTGGTTTTCTAAAGAGAAATCGAAATGTCACCTTCAGTTGGGGATGGCAATCACCTGGTGTCCTTTGAGTGGTGATGCCAAGCCCCACATAGACCCACTAGCGCTCACTTCCTCTCCATTAGGACTTCTGATCTTACCTGTGTTAACGTAAAACAAAACAAAAAAACACTCAAACCTGTAAAGAATTTTTATGAGTTTATTTGAGCCAAACTGTTAACAATATCCAGGAAGCAGAATGTCAACATATTGGCATAATGCTCCAGAGAATGGTGATTTTTTTACCTTGCTTTATACATTACAATCAAAAGAGGAGATGCAAGTGGACTTCATGAACTCCATTGGTGATAGATTAGGGAGAAAGCAAAGCTGGGAAACCTCTGGGATTGGATAAAAAGTAAAACGATAGACATCCTTCTTTTACTTAGGTGGGTGCAGGATAGCTAACAGTCAACAATTAACTCAGTAACAATGAGGGGATTTTTGGTCTCTGAAGAATAGTGCCTGTGCTTTGAGGGGTCTGGAAAAGGGAAAATCACTTTGGCATTCCAATGATATGTTATCTTAGATGCAAAAATACAACAGGCTCAGTTAAGGTAAAGATTGATCTTTGTCAGGGACGGTGCTGGCCTAAGTCGTGACTACCTACCATAACTGCTTTTCATTAAAGTTTTAATTTCAGACCATCCTTGAGTTTGCAAAATCGCCATGCAGGCCTTCCCTGAGCTAGTCAGGTTAGCATGTGGCCCCTTTTCATCCACACCTGCTACTTCATCTACTGAGAGGGCGGCTATAATTCTTTCTCATTCTTCTTTTCCGTGACATTGGGTCTTTTCTTTTTATGGTAAGTTTTACTATAGATGCCTTCTTCTTTGCACACAGTCACACAAGTAATTTTGGAAGTAGGTGTAAGTGCAAACAGAAGTAGAAGCTCTCTCTCACTGGATTTACACAACCCCTGAGTGGGGAGAGAACACCCGTGTATTACAGTGGGACACGAGGCCCCAGAGGTCCATGCCCGCTCAAGGTGCCATGTTGGGCAGCAGGGGTGAGGCACATCCGGAACCTTGTCCTGGAAACTCAGTGTTTTGCATGGCACCACAGTGAAGCATGTTTTCCTGTCCACACTGAGGCCACACAGGGGGCAGCTACCTTGGTCTGCCTCGGCTTAGATGATAACGTTGTCCTTGGGTTACAGTACCGTCAGCAGGCAGTAAGTAGATACTGTAATTTCCATTGAGAACGAGTCTCCCAGAATGAAGTAGGACTGCATGAAACCTCAATGTACACCCTTGAGAACAAGGCAGGTTCTCATGAGCCCCAAGCAGCAGCAAGCCCAGGACATGCAGGATCATTTTTTCAGAAAGCAGTACCCTTGCCTCCCTGTTGGTGGTAGAATGAGCAGGCAGCTGAAAACTGTAGAAGGCCTGCCTTTCAGGGGCTGAAGGAAGCTGGCGGGTCATGGGCGGGGGCAGCCGTCTCTGGCTGCTCTTCCTGGACTGCTCGGCAGCAGGACTTTCCTCACTAGGCCATCGAAGTCTGGGCTCAGAGCCACTCAGCCAAGCTCCACGTGGCAGTCAGGCAGCGATGTGGCTGGAGCTTGGGTTCTGGACCCCAATGCTGAACGTGCAGCCTAGTGGTTTTCCTGTTTCCTGACTTTAGTTTCTTCTCCGATCAGATAGAGTTGAGAATTATAAATGTGCTAAGTTAGGACCCGAGGAGGCAGTGAAGGCATCACCCCCTAATTTCCTGACTCTTACAGCTTCTGATGGGGTGCTTGTCTGGTCTCCACATTCGGATCCCTGCTCATCTGCTCCTCCTCTACCTGGCCTGGACTTTGAAGTCCAGCCTGCTGTGTGCCTTCTTCCTGAGCCCCATGTTTTTGAATGGGGGGTGAGATGGGGAGCAGGAGGTGGGACTCGGGTTCCCTTGCCCCTTTACAAGCTGTGTACACACAGGACACAACTTCAGGAAACTCCCCCATCAGTTGGGGAAAGGAGTATAGATCTACTCACTTCGTTGTTCACAGACCTTTTTGGAGTGTCAACCTATGTCCAAGTCCTGAGAGCACAGGGATGGAAGGACTGCAGGCACCCCCATGGGCAGAGGCGTGTGTGGCTCACTTACAGAGGGAGATCCATGTCTAGCACAGTGCTTGGCACATGGTGATTGTTCAATACACACTTGTCTCAATACACCTGAAGACATAGTCCCCGATTTCCAGGAGCTCACAATTGAGTGCAGAAAGGCAGAGGATAAATAGTCCCAATGACATTGTGGTGACTTGATAGAAATGTATACGTGCTAACTTGGGAGCCATCAAAGTGACATTTCCTTTCATTGAAGTGAGAGGGTTACAATTTCTTATTGGCAGGTAAGGATACTGCTTCCCACAGGATATCCAATGAGATATACTGCTTCCTACCAAGATATATTGACTCTGGAAAAAGCAGGTGTTGGTGGGAAGCCCTGAGTTTGGGGGTAGGGAGACCTGTGTCCTAGACCTCACTGGCTGAGTGGCCTCAGGCAATAGTCTCTTTGTGCTACAATTGTTTTCATATATAAAACAGGGCTTTAATGCCTTCTCTGCCTACCTCCCAGCAAGGCCTTGCTTAAAAGCCTCTCTGCCTCAACATCACCTACAGAGTGCAATCCAATCTGCAAGGTAGAATCCAAGCTCTTTATCAACTGACCCATCTCTTTTCCTTTGCATTATCATGAATCTCCTCAAACACTCTTTGTCTTTCCATGCCCTTCAGCATCTCTGTGCATTGTTCCCTCTGCCTGGGATGCTCTATCAGAGCTGGCCTGTCCAGAGACTTCCCAAGCTCACATGTCACTCCTTATTCCCTCACCTGTGGCTGCTTCCATGCCCGTTAGGATCCTTCTGACAGAACATTTGTCCCATTTCACTTTCCTGTTTGTGCACCTTTCATAAAGGCTTTGGATCTGCACTATTCCCTCACTCATACCCCATTCCTGGCACATGGCTGAGTGTTTAATAAGTGCTTGCAGCATTGTTTAAGGAATCAGAATAAATTGACTCTTCACTATCTCACTGAAGTGGTCAGAGAAGCATTGGTGAGAATGGCAAAGAAGCAGATTTCAGTTGAGTGCTTAAAAGAGTCTCCTCAGAATCAGAGCTGGCATGGTTCCTCATGGTATATCCGGGGACTTGGTGCTGTCCACAGTGGAGACATCTGCCTTGGGGAGCAGTACCCTGCATCTGTGGCAGCATAGCTCCTGGTGTGGCTCCATGTAGAAAAGAAAGGCGGAAGGGACTGTGGTTTTCTGGAGCCACTCTCCAAGGCATATCCCTCTCTAATGATCAAATTCCCAGGTGTTTCTCCCTTATTCATGGATTCCTGTGTAAGCCTTCAACCACTAGTTGTTGGTTAACTGCATTTATTAGTACAACAGTGACCTCTGCTCTGCAGAATGGAATAACCCATGTTGGAGCATGGCTGATCTGGGGAGAAAGTGTGCTTTCTCCATCCGTGGCCCTGGCACCCCATCCTTTTCTTAGGAAGTGTGGGAAGAGAGGAACTTAAGCTCAGACTACCTGTTACCTTCAACTCCTTTATCTCCAGGCAGTCCGGGTAGTGTTTGGCAGATTATAACTTTCCGGCAGCAATAATCATGTAGTAATCCTTTCTCTGTCTTCTCACATATCTTCATAAAATCTAGCAGTGTCTTGTATGTAAATATTTGTCAATTTAAGATTGCCTTCTAAAATCATTGACAGTTGGTATTTAACCACTGCTTAGCAAATAACTTCCAATCAAAATGTGGTAAAGGTTTTTTTAATTCTTTAGCTATTCATTCCAGAATTCCTCTTAAAAGTTCCGTGGACAGCGTATGTAAGTGTTGAGGCAGCTCTTTGCAACCCACTTATCTAACCCTGCCCTGTAACTGGACTTACTCTCCATCCGACCCACTGCAGATATCATAGGTATCTTCAACCTGTTCCATGCAGTAGCTACATCTGAAAATTGTAGTCTTTAGAGATAGCTCAGGGCAAGGGCTGGTCCACTATTGAAAGCCTAGGTCTCTGATTGAGAAGTTCCCAATGCTCTCTCCCTGCAGATACATGTGTCAGTGTGGCTCAGAGTCCCGTGGTACAATTACTTCCAGTTTGGCTCTAGACATAAAAAGAGAATTTGCCTGTTTCTAGCTCCTTATGAGATATTCATTAGACTAGATTGCTACCTACACAAAATATCAAGCAGACTCTAAATCCTAGAGTAGATACTGGTTACTTGGAAGCTGTTAGCATTTAATAGACTAGAAAGAAATACTAGTAGATACCTCTGGGTTTGTTTCCTTGCAAGTGACATTAATGAAAAATATACATTTCTATCCATCTGGGGGAGGATATGTAACAAAACAAGAACCAGTGATAACTTATCCTTCCCTGTTCTAGCAATGCAGTTGTATTTTAAGAAAATAAACAGCCCTGCTGGTTTGGCTCAGTGGATAGAGCATCAGCCTGCGGACTGTAGGATCCCGGGTTAGATTCCAGTCAAGGGCACATGCTCTGGTTGTGGGCTCAATCCCCAATAGGGGGCATGCAGGAGGCAGCCGATCAATGATTCTCTCTCATCATTGATGTTTCTATCTCTCTTCCTCCCTCTTCCTTCCTCTTTGGGAAAAAAAAATTATATATATATATATATATATATATATATATATATATATATATATATATAAAATAAACAAAGGGGAACCGTTTTTATTCAGCAGGACATAGATGGCACTTTACTAGTATTGTTTTCTGCCTGGTTCTGTCATCTGGTGCTGAAAAGTTGTGCTCTGTGATGAGGACTCACACCCATTGGGAGCCAGGAGTTGGGAGCATAAGTACCACCTGTTGACAGGAAGGCACCCTATGACATGAGCAGCCAGGCAGCACTGCCAGAGGGTCATTCTCAGGTCAAAGAAGTTCAAACTTTGCTGCCAAACAGACTCTTTTCTTTGAGACCAGGGACTTTTTGTGCAAGAGCAAAATAGGAATAATCTTTATTAGCGCAGGTGCCAAAGATGTAGCAGGGAAGATAACACAGATGTGAGAGCCAAAAGATCTTTGACATCAATCCCCTTGATTCACAAATAAGAAATTATTCGACTTCTCCCTTCATCATGCTACTTAGATGTTGTAAGTCCTTGTGGTGAGCAATGTCATTAAGACCAGTTAAGTATGGGATTAGTTGAATTTAAGAGAAAACAATACTTTATGAATCCTCAGTGAATAATAAGCACCTTGGCTGAATAGCAGCCATGGCAATAATCCCAGATGGCTGAGAGGGTGACTCCCCAGGGCCCTGACAGGACAGATTACTCACTGTGACCCCAAATTCCACCCAGGTTCCACTTCACCCCTGCCGAAATCTTAAGTCAAGTTAGGGTGACTTGGAAGATGATGGGCAGGGGAAGATGGCGGAAGGTAGGTCTTAAGACTGCAGTTCCCTTCCGCCTCTTGTCTCCTCTCCAAAGCCTACCCATCCTTCAGTGCCCACCTCAAACTTCTCTTCTTGGAGCCCACCTCTTGGTGGGTCCTGTCTCCGAGTTCTTGGGGCACACCTTGTCTCCTAGTACTCTCTGCCCCAGCACCTGCTCATTTGCTGCAGGTAACATCACGGGTAGAATTCTGTATGATTCCCTCACATGGCTATTTAACGTGGTGTGTCTGTGTGTCTCACTAGACATTTACAAGGTAAATGTCTCCACCAACATTTATTTCTAATTTTAACACTGTTGCCCCACTAACCCAGTACCTGCATAAAGTAGATGTTTGTTAGGTATTTGTTGATGATTTCTCTATTGCTCTTCTATGTTTCTGAGGGCCTAACATAAAATCTCAATGGATATACCATTAACTTTTATTCTAACGGACCCACTAAATATTTAACAGTAGCAGACTATTCTTCTGAATGACAAGTTATAACTTTTGGCTATCTCCTCCTTCTTCTACCAACCCCACCCCCCTTGAGACAATTGGGAAAAAGAAGGGGAGGGGAGAAGAAGAAGCAGGGGGAAGAAGGAAGAGGAGCAATGAGAAGGGAAGGCAGTGGGCAGGAAAGCAGATGAAGAAAGGGGTGGATAATCATAGAAAGTAGGTAAGGGCTAGGACCCCTAGTGACAGGAGCTGGAGATGAAGGAGCAAAGAGTCTTGACCTTGCTGCTGCCATGGAGACTGCAGTCTCCTCCATGGATACTGTTCCTCTCCTCTACTCCTTGGGGAGACTGCTTCTCAGCTCCTCTCCCAGGAGAGAGGGGCATCCACTCTCCGCATTGCTCACCAAGGCAGATAGAGTTAGTTTTCTTCTCTCTTCCATTCAGGAACTTGCTCTATCCCCAAGTGGGAACATTAAGGTAAGATGTTTCCGATTATAGCAACAGCCTGGGATGGATACTGGTTGTTTATTTATCAAGGAATTATATTTTGTCTGTTTCCAAAGGAATTTCACAGGTTTACAAGCTTAGTACAAAATTCAGCAGTTAGAGGAGAAGCAAAGCAGAAATCATCTAAAGGAGTGGGAGCTCCCTGGCTCCTCAGGGCTCCGCCTATCTACATCGGGGACTGACTTGGGCTGTCAGTGTGCTGGAAGCTACAAGGAAACGGGAAACATTTGACCATTTTCATTTAACAAATGGCACAGATTTATCTGCAGAATATTGCTGAAAGTATTTTTAAGCAAGCATTGTCTCTTACCTGGTAGATAATATTTTCAAGTGCTCTTTTAGAAAAGATAGAAATACCTATCAAGCCGATGGCTTTCAAACCGACCCCCGCCTTGCAATGTAGAAGCTACAGGGTAAAATTGGAAATCCCAGCAAACATTTCCAAGGTAGAATGAGGAAATATGGCTCATCTGACTTTGGGCGAACCCTCATCTGACCCATGTATCCCAAGGTAGTCATGAAGAACAAGGAGAAAATTAATTGCCTAGATGATGCAGATTTCTGGATGGTGCAAATAAGGCGAATATGAATAGCAACAGCTATGTCCAGGAGTTCTTCATTCGATCATTCTTTCATTGTTTAGTGAAGCAGCAGAGGAAGGCAAGAAAAAGTAAGGCCCTTGGTCTCACAGGATCTGAGCTCAGTTCACGACATGCTACATACTAGCTATATGAACCCAGGACAAGGGGGAACAATCGCGCTGTGCCTCAGTTTCCCCATATGGTAATAAGGAGTAACGGCTACCATGTTGTTTCAAGGATTCGATGGAATTATGAACGAGTACACAGATTGCACAGTCCCTGGAATTTAGTAGGTGCTCACCAATTGTTAGTTGAGACTTTTTGTAACAAAATGTAACTGAAGATGCCATGTCTTCTCTCAAGGGGTTTCAAAGGGACGCCAAAAGAGTTCAAAAGGAAAGTTCTGCACAGAGTGATTGTCACTGGTTCAAAATGTCCTTAGTCCTTTGAAGTCTCAGCGTAGTTGCCTTTCATACTCTGATTTCTCTTCAGATTGTAGAAATCTTTCGCCTTCCTTACTAGGGCAAAGGAAAGGGTGGCAAGAAACTATGGAAAGACCCTCTCACCTGTCCTCACCCCTCCTTGTCTCCTCATTCTCTCCCTGAGCTCCCTGCCAAGCCCTGGCCCTATACAAAGGCTCCCTGCATTCAGCTCCAGGTTGCTTTGTACCTGGCAGGTCTGCCCCCATCCAGGGCCCCTTTTGGGCCTTTTTCCCCCTTCTCTTTAAAAGACCCCAAGGGGGTCTCAGTGCCCAGTGGCTGGGCTCCCAGGTCACCTCACAGAGGCCCTGTTGTCCAATAGAATGGCATGTGGAGTCCTGGGGTGAGAGAGAGGAGGACATTATCAATCATGAGCTCTGAAAAGCCAGGAGAGAAGGGAGAGCTGGGGCAGGCGGGGAGGACTGCATTGAAGTGGAGGATTTTTTTTTCTCCTGTTCCTGTTGTTGTCCTGGCTGAAGGGAGCTTTCTTGGATATCTGCCCAGACACATGCTGAGTTAAAGAAGCAGCAGGATAAATTCTTAAAGAATGAATTGGGAGAGGGGAAGGAGCTGGGGGTGGGGAGGAGGAGTGAAAAGAAACCAAGGAATGATTCCAATTCCCAGACAAAGGAGGCCCCTGCAGACCGGCCCAGTCCGGCCCAGCCCTTCTGTGGTTCAGATGTTGGTTTGTTTAGCACATAATCTAGGGACACCAATGCTCCCTAATAGCTGCTTTGGGCCCACAAAGGGGCCACAGAGAGAAACTGCAATTTCTTGAACTTTCTTCTTTCTAACCACGGCAGACTGAGAATGCTTTGGGGAGGGAGCTTCTCTCCCGCAGTTTATTGGCTCAGAGATACTTACTGATGAGCCACAGTTAATGATGTAACCAGAGTGGAGACATAAACATGGGGCTCACCAATGGTGATGGCATGTTCTGTTTGGTGCCAAATGTCTTTTTCTTTTTAAAAAGAAGAAACTTGTAGAAAGCTCTCCTGGATTCTCTGGTGAGAAACTAGGGACTTTCTAATTAAAGACCCTTCAAATATGGTTTCTGAAATGAGAAAAACAAAACAAGACCTCGTGATGCTGGTGGGACAGCTGTATTTTAACTACATTCCCTCCTTCACTGGACTAGAACCATCCATAGAAAGGTCAACAGAGACTCGCTTGTATTTTTTAATTTTTACTGTTTTATTCCTTCTATTTGCTCTGAAATTCCCTAATAGGAATTATGTTGCCTGCTGCTGCCAGACTGAAAAGACCAGACATCAGAATAGAATAGTGTGTGAGCAACCCACAGTCAGAGAGCCCCAGAATTGATTATTCACTCATTGTTTTTTTTTTTTAATATATCTTTATGGATTTCAGAGAGGTAGGGAGAGAGAGAGAGAGGGAGGGAGAGAGAGAGAGAGAGAGAGAGAGAGAGAGAGAGAGAGAGAGATATGATGAGAAGGAATCATTGCTTGACTGCCTTCTGCACACCCCCTACTGGGGACCAAGCCAGCAACCCGGTCATGTGCCCTTGAACTGAATTGAACCAGGGTCCCTTCAGTCCGCAGGCCGACGCTCTATCCACTGAGCCAAACCAGTTAGAGCTATTCATTAATTTCTTTGTTGCAATATACATATCAGCTATCTAGTGAGTCTCCATTGAAGGCACTTGGCAGGGGCCTATGCTAGGCCTTGGGCAGATGTAAGTATGTGGGGCCAATGAAACCTTAGATGACCAGCATTTGCAGCAAGACTTTTCCTTCCGTGGTGAGTAAGTTCATACCACAAAGAGTAACTTCACAATTTATAGACAGCATGGGGAAGCTAAACATAGTCACAATATGGCCCATGTGAATGGCACCTCCTTGAGTAAGCATTAGACACTCTGTGCCCAACCATATTTGTTAACCTTCTAATCCTCCAATTGGCTCCTCTGTGAGTGCACACACTTTTTTCTGCAGTTTATCAGGAAACGGAGAGAAGGAAGAACAGTGAAAATTCAACAGAGCTGTGTAAATTCAACCCTAGTCATGCTGGGAATTTTTTTCATCTATGGCCCCAGATGACGAAGTATGAGCATGCTGCTGTTCAAAGCATGAAAGGGTAACAGACTGAGTTTTCAAAACACAAACTGGACCTTCTTGTACTTCCAAGTAAGAGCAGTCACCTCTCAAAGTATTCTAAAGAGACTATGCACTAAATATTGCCATTGTACAAAAAGTGTTTGAAATATCCCTTTGTTATCTCGAAGTCACTATTTTTTTTTTTAAAAGGGAGACCATCACAGCAGTTTCTCACTTATGAAGCTGACTTTTTCCAACAGGGCCCCTGGGATCTATAGGTAGGCAGTTCTATTATGCTGAAATGTGGTGGAGCAGGTTACCCATGGCCTTGTCATGCGACAATGAAAACAATGGGGCTCCCAGTCTGTGAGCTGCCGCAAGTCCTGACTTGTCAATCTGAAAATGGTTCCTGAAGTATAAGTCATCCTCAGTATAGTGAGTGAAAATTCAGATACAGTTGAACTGGGAGTCTCCTGGAATATGGTGGTCTCAGGGGCAGCGCAGACAATGAGTTGTTTCCCATCCATTCTGATTTGTTTTCCATCATTTTGAAAATAATTTCTTGAGAATTGACTGTTTTCCTATTCTGTGTAATATAAAGGGTTGGACAGAAAGGGGTTTGAGGAAAGGAGGAGAGGAGGGGAATGCAAGAAAGAGAGGAAGCTTCTACTGACTTGTGCTTTGCATCTTCACACCTGCTATGAATTAAATTGTGCCCCACAAAACTCATACATTGAGGTCCTAGCCCCTGATGGGACTCTGGTTAGAGCAGTGGTCGGCAAACTCATTAGTCAACAGAGCCAAATATCAACAGTACAACGACTGAAATTTCTTTTGAGAGCCAAATTTTTTAAACTTAAACTTCTTCTAATGCCACTTCTTCAAAATAGACTCACCCAGGCCGTGGTATTTTGTGGAAGAGCCACACTCAAGGGGCCAAAGAGCCACATGTGGCTTGCGAGCCGCAGTTTGCCGACCACGGGGTTAGAGTAAAGAAGTAATTGAAGTTAAATGAGATCATAAGGGTGAAGCCCTGAGCCTATAGGATTCGTGTCCTTGTTAAGAAGAGACACCTGCCCAGCTGCTGTGGCTCAGTGGTTGAGTATTGAGATATGAACCAGGAGGTCATGGTTCAATTCTGTGTCCAGGCACATGCCTGCGGTTATGGGCTCATTCCCCAGTAGGAAGAAGCCAATCAATGAATCTCTCTCATCTTTCCATCTCTCCTATTCTGAAATCAATTATATATATATATATATATTTTTTTTTACAAGACACCAAAGGTCTGGTTCCCTCTCTCTTTCATGTGAGGTCACAGGGAGAGGGTGGCCATGTATAAGCCAGGAAGGGAACTTCCACTAGAAACCAACCCCTGCTGGAACCTTGATCTTGGGCTTTTGAGCCTCCAGAACTGTGAGAAAACAAGTATCTGTTGTTTAGGACAATTAGTGTGTAGTATCTTATATGGTAGCTGATACTACCTCAGACAAAGTCTTTTTTCAATTACATCTAACAGTTAAGTTGACTCTTCAATGCAGTCCTGTAATCTACATTGTGACTCTACAGAGGAGAGAAGAGGGTAGGTGAGGGATATAATATGTGTGGCATTTCCCAAAGTGATTTGACCATGGGACACTTATTTTGATTTGAGGTCAGAAAGGATCCATATTATACAGAATACATTCATATTGGGAAATAATGCTGCAGTTCAGAACCTGAATTCTTGTAAAAGGCAGTGACCTTATGTAGATACTCTTTTACCCAAGCATAAAATTTGGGGACTGGCCTGGATGATCTCAAAGGCTTGTTCCAGATGGTAATTTTATACCTCTCATATTTTGAAAACCTTAGAAGCATCTCAAAGGGGAGATGTGTAGAGATGTTTGGAGCTTTTGCAATCACACTGAGAATTTCCGTCCTTGTCTGGGAAAAGGGTGTTTCTGAGTGCACTGCAGACTTCTGGGACTGATCAGTGGAAGCTGGGTGGGGCAGCAAGACAGCAGAGTTACTGGGGATGGCACTCTGCTTTCTTGGCCAGAATACAATTTCATTCTCATCCTCCGTAAACAGTGTATACAGGAAAACCACACACACGCTTTAAAACATTCTGTTGCAAGAAGATTGAAGGTTACATGTACCGTGGAGGGGAAGGGAGGGGACGAAACCCTATACATTGAGAATTTGAATTGGTTCCAAGAGTCTGGATTCACACAACAGTACATTGTGTTTTCTGCAGTTTGAAGTGTTTCCTTGGTTTCATGACTTCCTTATAGAGGGAATGGATCATTCCACAAAGCATTGGGAGGATGGGGAATATGTATCCTTTGGAGAAACTTAAATTCAATTTTCTGCTCAGTGACTTCCCAGAGTGCTTATTCGGTAAGGCCTTGTATCAAGTTGTCTTTTTTGTTTTTATTCTCAACCCTTCTGTAAAAAAATAATAATAATAAAAGAACAAACCTAGTTGCCTGTTTTGTGAATCCAGCAGAGGCCGGTTTTGAAAATTGCCAGTGATGAACTGTTCTTACCCCAGCCTCCACCAGCGCGGAAGAGCATGGGGTGGAGAGCGAGCTCCATTGAACTTGTTTTCATGGATCATCTTAGACCTAACTTCTCCTCCAGGGATTCCCAGGGCTTTTCTAGAAAGACACGTGGTGAAGGGGTACCTGCTAGCTCAGGAAGATTTAGAATCTCCTCTCCAAAGGTTCATCTCTTTTGTGAAGTTGAGTCCTAACTCTTACAAACTTGTCTGATTTTTTTCTTCCTTTGGAGGATCACTATGCCTTTTAATTGTCGTGTGCATGTCTGACATTGTATTACATTCTGTCTAGATTATTCACGATTGTCACACATAAGGCCAACCTGGGTTATTGGAATCAGACACGACCGAGACTGCTTCCTGACTCCCAACTCTTCTAGCTGTGTGAACTTGGGCATGTAGTTACCAACCACAGGCTCCGAATCCTCATTCATAATTGAAAAATAATTGTACCTACCTCATTGGGTTTCAGAGAGGATTAAGTGAGGGAATTTTAAAGAGACTCATTTGCACTCCACATGGCACTGTGCAAGTATTCCACAAACGGAGGTCATTGCTGTTGTTGGTTTTGGAATACACAAGGCATATGGATTTTCTCAATTACAACTAATGATTTTTACGTGATGACTGTAACACTGATTGTAGCAGATTTTAAAAGAACACCCGCTGTCCCATTCACTCCCTCACTCACTGTGCTTTCTGCCCCAGGGTGTCCCTTGGGATTGAGTGGCCTTTACCTCATGCACTGCCTGTCTTGCTGTCAGGAATCATGGCTCATGCTTCTTTGTGTTCCCCTGGTGGAGTGATATGTACCAAATAGTCTTCAATGAATGTTTGTTGATTACTAAATTGATTATCTAGAAAAAGCCAAGAATGAGAAGCCAGGTGCTTCCCTTGACTCGGAGAGTGTGTGATCTTTGGGGTACAGTGTAGAGGAGGGAGCCCTTCTTTGTGATCTAGGGGGTCCTTGATCACCAGCCCAATCAGTGCAGCATTGATAGATTTGAAGAAAGGTTATTGAGAAGGGCTTTGGCTTCCAGCACAAGGGGACCTCGAGCCACTCTTGCTCTGCTCAAACATCAGTGAACGTAACAACAATAACTGAGGAGACCTCGGAGCATGCAGATTCCCAGGCCAGGCTGCCCCAGAGGTTCTGACTCTGTAGAGCTGATGGGGCCGGAGAATCTGCACTCACTAAGCACTCAGCTTGGGAGATCCTTAATGCCCTTGGTGTTTGACCACTCTCTGAGAAGCACCCCATCAGAGGGGTCCCCTCCTAGCTCTTTCTCCTGTAAGGCGGAGATTCCTCCGAATCCCAGGGTGCACATTAGTCATGGCAGAGTGAGGTATCGGTGGTTACCTGCCCCTAAAGCATCAGGATATTTGCTGGGCACATGTCCTCCTCCCCCGCGCATCTCCTCTTGCCTTGCCCCTCGGAGGAGAGGCGGATGTGCCCTCCGTGTCCTGATTGCAGGGGCCTGCCTAGCAGTCAGCACTGTACTTGACTTCCCACTCCGTGGGCCCCTTGGGCCCTGAATAAGAAACAGCTGTGTGCCCGCCCTCCCTCAGTCTGTTTAGACTGGTTACACGAAATGCACGCTGTTCTGCAGGCCAGGTCCCAGTACTCCCTGTTCTCAGGCCTCAAGCGTGCCATCATTGGTTTTTCATCACATCAGGCTCAGGGCTCCAGTGGATTTAAGGCCTGACTGTGTGTTCCTAGGGACGCATTTCGGATGGATGAGAGGTGTCTGCTCAGATCAGGGGCCCATGACACTGGGCAGTATGTCTAAGAGAGCACAAACCGGGCAGGATGGAAGCCAAGGGTCTAGGCCAGTACTTAGGCATAACCTGGGAGCTGGTTAGCAATACAAAATCATGGGCCACACCTCAGAACTTGGGGTGTAGCTCTCCCCATGTTTCTGATACACACTGTAGTTTGTTTCTGGAGAATTGGAACCTAAGCCACAACTGAGTTTAGGCTAGAACAGATTTCTGAAGAAAGGGCAACTGCAGAGCGCCTGGCAGAGGTTGGATTTCCTATACCAGTGGTCGGCAAACTCATTAGTCAACAGAGCTGCAGTTTGCCGACCACTGTCCTATACTGTTCTGAGAAATGGAAGTGGGCAGTGTGCTAAATTGCTAAATAAATATGAACTAGAATATAGTTTATAAAATAGTAAATGCCAGCTCAAAGTTGAGAGTCTCAGGGAGGCTTGCTCAGTGCTTGCAACAGTAAGGCAGGGTGTATGGGGATGGGTAGAAAGTAGCTATTCCCAGAGATGATTTGTGACCCCCAAGAGTTATGAAGAAGCACAGAGGTGGAGAGGAAAGGGCCAATAAATCCCTCAACAAATGTCCTCTGTCAACAGAGACCAGCCAGTGTATTAATTAATCAATCAAATAATTACTGTACTCATCAAACACCAGGAACTGTGGCAGGGACCAGAGAGTCATAGATAAATTAAGACTGAAGTACTTGCCCTCAAGGAGTTGTGTAGGCAGTGACCAACAGTGGAAATGTATAAACAAGAATACAGTGTGTGATGCCCTGCCCAGCAGAGACTCACTGGGGATACTGTGAAGACCTGGAAGGGAGATGAGCTGACTCCAAAGGGAAGAGGGAGGGGCCAGTTCTCTGGGAAGGGTGCAGGCTTTGGTGTTTGGAAAGAGAAGTGATTTTCCAGGCATATGAAGAAGGGAAGGGTGTGGTGAGAGGGGAAGATACCAGGCTGGGAAGGTCTATAGCTGATCCATCAAATGGGCCTTCTGTGAGCTTCTAGGAAGCTTGGTTTTCACAGAGCAGCTGGAGGGAGCCATTGAAGAGTATTATTGAGGGAGGGAGGTAAAGAAAGTTATGTGTTGGGAGGAATAGTGGAGGATCAGGTCACAGGCAGGGAAGTGGCCCCTCATTGCTCAGAATGGCAATCGCCAGAAGTCCTTCCCTTCCAAAGGAGGGCCCCCCACAGATCTTGCATTTGGCTGAAGCCCTTTGGTCAAGTGCATTTTATGAATGTCATCACACTAGGTCAGCCCTTAGTTGTGAAGGAGGCAGTCTAATGCCTGGAGCTGCCCCTACTCCCATTCCTCTTTGCTCCCTGCCTTCCCCACTTACTGCCTGTCCTCTCCCTGGAGTTTTCCCTCTGGAGAGAAAAGTCCATCTGATTACAGTTGCTAGGTTTAGCATATAAAAACATAGGACTCCCACAAATACATTTTTTTTGTATAAGTCTATGTGGGACAGACTTATAACAAAAAAGTATTTGTTGTGTGTCCAAAATTCAGATGTAACTGGTTGCCCTGCTGACTCTTGAAAACCATGGCTTGCCCACTCTTTCCTTGTCACAGTTTTTGTTGCTTCTTAATATCTGGCAATCCTACATCTGACTTTTAGAGTTTACAGGTCCATCTTACTAGTATCTACCTGCCCAAGGTCTCTTTTCCATATGAAGGTGCTGAGGTCAAGTGGGTTATTTGCCAAGTTCACACAGTCAAGCTGGAGCAAAGCTGTGGTTTCCATACCAGCTCCTGTCTGCTTGACAACCTGTGCTCTACACCTGAGAATGAATCAGTTCAAGTGTCAGCCTTCCCAGAGGTATTTGCATTTGAAAAGAAGGCCTAAGGGCAAAAGCTCAGAGTATAGTATATGAGTCTCTAAGAATGCACAGTTGGGCTCTGCAGTAGGTGCCTGGGGAGGCACTCTGGCCCAGGAGCTGCCTGGTTTCAGTGAGGGCCTCCCACAGCCTGTTCTGGTAGCCAGGAGAGCCCATGTGGCCCTCTAACTCAACAAACAATTATGTGAAGCATGTGGCTTGCGACAACACTTCCTCCCATTGTAACAGTACCCTGTGCTTTTCAGAGCACGTCCCACTGGCACCGTTTCACTTAATCTTCACAAGTATTTTCAAAATTGTAAATGATATTTACACACCTTGCAGGTTTCCAATTTGGTTTCTGCCACCAAACGAACCAGCAAAGTTTCCACAAATACTGAATTATGTGTCAGCTTTTTATAAACACGCTGTGGTCAAGTTTTCATTCTTTTTTCCCCTCCCCACCAGTCCTTTTTTAGAAGGTCATAGCTGCTCCTCAGCTTGTTCCCATTCAGTATATCTGCTTCGGCCTTTCTGCTGTCCGAGAAAGGGTATCAGGCTGCCAAATTGAGAGGATGGAAGAGTTGAAGGTGCTGAGGCCCAACCAGGTCTGGCTCCTGCTGGAGCTCACAGGTGTGGAGTGCAGCTCATTTCCTCCCTACTTTACTCCACCCCACCCCACCCCACCCCACTCTTTCCTTAGGATCCTTTGTCTCCCCTGTTTCCTGCTTTAGAACAGTGTTCTGAAGACTCTTGACAACCATGGCTTGCCCACTCTTTCTTGTCATAGCTTTTGTTGCTTCTTAATAGTAGTCTGGGGATTTGTAAATTGGCTGCTTGGCAGATAAGAAAAAGGAAGACCTGAAGATACTGCATGATGCAGGGCAGTACGTGACAATCCCACTGTCCTCAGTTCTTTCAGCTTCTGCCCGGTTTGGGTTTGGTTTTTGCTGTGATCTGTCCCAAACAGCTTCTCCACTCACACCCAGCCTGTGAGGACCCTGAGTTCTTGCTGTATCCCTATTCAGCCATTGCAATGATCAGGCCCTGTCACTGACATCCCTGTTTTTCTGCAACTGTATGTAGCCCTGATTTTCTCACCATTCATTTCCACCTCTTCTTTAAGAATCTTACCATGTTAATTTTCTGAGTTGTTTGTACTCTCCAGCTTGCACAAAGGACTGCCCGAGGGCATGCTAGGCTCTACTCTGCAGGCTAAGAGTCTTGTTTGATGTCTTGGAAACCAGCCCTGCTGGTAGGTCACCAGCAAGTGCCCTGGATATAGGTCCCTTTTCAACCCAGGCAGTCTTTGATATGCACTTCTTCCATCAACTAATGCTGACTGTACAAGGAATGCAGAGAGTGTGATCTGAGTACAAAGCAGGAGTTCTCACCGGAAGAGGGTCAACCAGGCTCCCTAGAGGAGAGGGCCTTCCTGCCTGCTTGGGAACTCAATTAGCTGCTGGTAGATTACCGGCATTATGACCATAGCAAGTCCTTTTTATTTTAAATAGTGTATTAATATGGCATACCATTGATTCAGTATAGCATGTCTCTTATTTGATAATGAATGTGGGATTATTGTGTGCTGGAGTCCTGCAGAAACTAAGAGTTTTGCCTTTTTTATGTGTAATGATTTTACTTAACTGTCTTCCTGGCCTCTTCAGGGTAGGGTGTGGGATGGGCCTGGTCTCTGCACACTGGACCGGGTGGTGCTTTGCCCCAGCCTGAGGGGTGATGCTGGTAGGGGCTGCGGCTGGAATGGGAGAGCCACATGCATTTATGGGAGCAGCAGGACAGCTGCCTGGCTTTCCCTGATTCACATCTTTAGAGGCATTTCATTATTTTGTGGCAAGTGTTGTAAGCTCTACATTTCCACACCCATCCATATCAATTCCAAGACATTGATGCAGGCTAAAGGATGCTTTGACTATCTGTCATTTCTGATTATCTGCCCTGAAGTCATTGGTATACACAGAGACATATGCAAACACACTTCTTTCTTAGGCAAGGCCCCTTGTCAGTGGAATTGCCCACCGTTCCCTGTGACGGTCATGTGCACCACATTTGCATAATTCTCCAGTCTCATCCCTGCTTTGGCTGGTTCTGTCCTGCTGGCTTGTGCTTGGTCGGCCCTGTCTCCTCCTTTCTGTAACGAAGATGCTCCCAGTCTCAGGGTTCTTCAAGTTCCCCTCAGTCAGAAGCAGCCATGCCTGGGGCTGCCCTTTGGCTTTCCCAGTTATCCAGAAAACATACTTTGTGAACCATGTTTAACACCCACCTGCATTCAGGTTAGCATCTCATTATCTACTAGAGGCATGAATCTCAAGCACTGGGCGGGAGGGGGGAGAGGGTCCCTCAGCCCAGCCTATGCCCTCTCGCAGTCCGGACCCCTTGGGGGATGTCCACCTACTGGCTTAGGCCCGATCCCCCCAGGGATCGGGCCTAAGCCTGCAGTCAGACATCCCTCTTGCAGTCTGGTGCTCTCACAGTCCAGGACCCTCACTCCTTACCACCCAACTACATTGGAGGTGGGAGAGGATCCCACCACCACCGTTGTGCTCGCCAGTCATGAGCCCAGCTTCTGGCTGAGCGGCACTCCCCCTGTGGGAGCGCACTGACCACCAGGGGACAGCTCCTACTTTGAGCATCTACCCCCCTGGTGGTCAGTGCACGTCATAGCGACCGGTTGTTCCACCGGCCGTTCCTGCATTTGGTAGATTTGCATATTAGGGTTTTATTATATAGGATTCCTATTACCTGTCAGGTGTTTCAATGCTCAAGCCTCTCCCGGCTTATCTACTCCTTTTGTGTCATAACATTGAGTGCTGTGCTACCCTCACTGCAGACACTGCCATGTCTTCACATTGATGGGAATGGTAGGCTTCAATGTAGATCAAAACAGTCAAGATTCTACTCTTTCTTTTATCTGATACTTTAGCTCAGAATGGGAAGGAGTCTGGGGCCCCATGAAACAGCTTTTTAAATAAGTATCGGGGACATCTGGAACCCCTGTTGCTGTTTTGCTGGGTCACTTGGCTGAAGCGAGGTAGCCCTTGGTGTGTGAGGGAGACACATGCTTATAAGAGTTGTATTCCCACCACTGTATTTCTTAGGAAAGTGATTTACTCCAAGGCCTTACTGTTGCTGCTCAGATAAGTGGGCCCTCATGGTGGTTCCTCCCTCTTCCCTGGCCAGTGGATTGTGAGATGGGCTGGATGGGAACTCTCTTCCCAGCCCCTTTCTGAATACAAATTAACAGAGCAATCCCATGATGACTCATGCTCTGCATCACCTTGTCTGGTCCTCTGGAGAACACATACCCAGACAGACCCTCCATACCCCTGCTTCACCTAATGACGCAACCCCTGGAGCTGACTGTTGTGTGGCATGCAGGAGCCGCACAGGCAGATGTGACGAAGATGAACTGATCCCATTTTTAAGAGAATGAAATAAGCTCTTTAAAACTAATAATCAGGCTCTCTCTCAGGCTGATACACACTCAGCTGTCGGTTTGAAGGATGAGACCTTGATGTGACTTCTCAGCAATGAATGATTTTCTTAATATCTTAAAAAAAAAAAAAGCCAGCCTTCTCCTGCTTCTTTCCAAAGAATGAAGTATTACAGAGTAGACAGACGAGAGACCTGGGAAGGACTGCTCCTGGGAGCCTGCAATTCTCACTGGGCAGTGTGTGAAACAGTCTAGGCATGTGAATGAAGCACAGCAATTGTGTTCCCTGATATGGGAATCCAGGGCGAGGGGGCCACCGGGGAGGTAGCAGGCATCAGCTTAAACAGAAAGTTTAATCTTTTCTTACTCCTTCCCATACCCCTCAGGGATGGGCAGGCTGATGTGCAGATACAGAAGGAAGGAGACTGATTCAAGATGCCAGGCAAAACCTGGTGCTGCTGCTGTGGGATTGCTTATCAGCCAACGCTGGTTTCTGAGTGTCTGCCTGGCTCTCAGCTACCCTTAGAGGTGACACAGAGATCCATGGGAGGGGCCATGCCCTTAAGGATCTTCCATTCCCTATGGCCATGGTCGGCAAACTGCGGCTCGCGAGCCACATGCGGCTCTTTGGCCCCTTGAGTGTGGCTCTTCCACAAAATACCATGGCCTGGGCGAGTCTGTTTTGAAGAAGTGGCGTTAGAAGAAGTTTAAGTTTAAAAAATTTGGCTCTCAAAAGAAATTTCAATCGTTGTACTGTTGATATTTGGCTCTGTTGACTAATGAGTTTGCTTACCACTGCCCTAGGGAGTCGAAGGCTATGCAAAATAAGTTGCCAGCCCTAGAAATAACAGGGGGCTGGGGCAAATGTGCAGTATTATGGGATGCAGAGACTGTCTAAGACTGTGACAAGGGGTAGAGGACTAACATGGAGTTTCTAGGTAAGTGGGGATTTGAGATAAGAGGTAGATGTGATAAGCATTCCTCCTACTATGGATACCTGTGTGTAGTAAGCACTCTGTAAACACTAAGTGAGTGAATAGAGGAATAAATGAGGGAGGGGCACAGACTTGACATTCGCTAGATATCCAGGAATGACAGGTAGGGTAGGTAGGGTTGTATTTACACCTCCTTATGACGAGTAGGCGAAGAACAATTATGATAACATGGTTCTCCCCCCCTCCTCCCCACCCCAACTCTTCTGCTCATTAATGATCTGGATGAGGAAGATGGGAGAAAGTGGTATCACCACAAAATTCCAAAGAACCAGGAGCACAACATGTGACTTTTGATAGCAGCAGGAGTGAGACCATGAGAAGATCTCTCTGACTGTTTGGGGGCAAATGGTCTTCCTGATACATATTGCTCTTTATTTTATTGAATTTATATACTTAGTCTGTATTTGTTTTTCCTCAGAGAAAGGAACCTATGCTGGTAGTGGAGTTCTCTCCCTGAGTTTCCATGGTTTAGGGTCACAGCACTCTGACATGCAGTCCTATCTTTGAGGCTTTTCACCTCTGTTGTCTCATTACTCTAAATGACAAGGTCAATAGGGCAGACACATCATTTCCATTTTTACAGACACAGACCCTGACTCAGAGACGTGAACTGACCTGTCCCAACTGTTAACAGCCATTGAGCAGCAAGTCTTTTGGCTCAAATTGCCGTGTGTTCATGCTGCCCAGGACCTCGGCCACCCTTGCCAGACCAACGGTGACATGGTGCTCCTCTACAAGAGGCCCCTGCTTGATAGCATTCTCTTTTGCAAAAGAATTCTGCCAAACTACGCATGGCCCAGTTTTAACACTTCATGCAGTGGGTTAATGGAATTGATTAGTGCCAGCCCTCCTCAGAACTGGGCTATTTCCTATTCCCCAGGACACATCCATATTGTAATGACATTTACATCTTAAAATATACTTCTTTGTTTGGGGCCAGGTTGCACCAGCTGGAATAAAGGAGTTGTCTGTGGCTTTCCTGGACAATGTCCAGGCATCTGGAGGAATGAGAGAGGTGGGAAATGAAGAAATAGCACAACTCTCACATGCCTGGTTCCCAAGTCTGCCAAGGGTTTTATAAAATTGTAAATAGTATTTTAGAGCACAAAATGCATCCAGTTCAGTGATACTCAATCCTGGAAGTACATTTAGAATCACTTAGAGAGCTTTACAGAATGCCAATGCTTGGGCCTTATCATGCCCAGGGACTCAGATTCAAATGGTCTGGTGTAGGTCCTGAGCACAGAATGCTTTTAAACAGTGTGCAGGTGAATCTAACTTTGAGCCAGAGTTTAGAACCTCTGATTAGTCCATCCTTTACATAGCAATAAGGAACCTAATACCGAGAGACTTGAAGTTTATTGCCCTGTATTAGCCATCTATTGCTACATAAAAATCACCCCAAAACTTAGTAGCTTAAAATAATAAACATTTATTACCTCTCAGACTTTCTGTGGGTTAGGACTCTAAGAACACCCCAGCTTCATTGTTCTGGCACATGGTCTCATGAGCTTTCAATAAAAAAAGATGTCAGCCATGGCTATAGTCATCAGATGGCTTGAATGGTCTGTTGGATCTTCATCCAAGGTAGTTCATTTGCACTCCTGGCAAGTTGGTACTGGCTCTTGGCAGGAGGCCTCAGTTCTTCACCATGTGGATCTCTCCATGGGGATGCTTGAGTGTTGTCACAACATGGCAGCTGGCTCTTCGTAGAGTGAGTGATCCAAGGTGGAAGCCACAACACCTTTTATGACCTAGCCTTCGAAATCACACACCTCACTTCTGCCACAATCTGTTCATTAGATACGAGCCACTAAAGCCAGCCCACACTGGGAGTGGGCTCCACTTTTTGAAAGGAAGCATATCAAAGAATTTGTGGACATATTTTAAAACCATCCATGGCCAAAGTCATGTACCAACATTTAGTGCCAGAGCTACAAGTTTCTTGACTTCTAGTTCAGTGCCCCATCAACTAATCTCATAATTAACTGATTGACTCTAAGTAAGGAAATCCTCATACAATATTTAAGATTCCATCAATTACCTCTTTCCTATGAACAGACTGATTCTTTAAAACATCAGTATCCACAGATCAAGCGTCTGACCATCCAACCCCTCTAGTGATTCACTCTGACTTTCCGTCTCTCTTCACCCATTAGAGCCCTCGGAAGGATCGGATTACCTTGCCAGTGGAAATATATGAGCTCCCGGTGTGATATACCATAACTGCAACAGCACATCATATAATTTTCCCCGAAGGCTTGTTGCAGCCTATGTGGAGTCATTTGTATTTATGACAGTTCGGGTGTGATTTAGTGCGACCTCACTTTGATAAAAGCCATTTAAAGCTCATAAATATGTGTGACATGCTGCCTCCCTGGCTGAGGTGTTTGAGGAGAGAATGAGATTTGCATTTCCATTCAGCTTGCATTGTCCAGGAAGAAGAAGAGGAAAGAAAAGGCCAAGGAAGTGGGGAAGAGGGAAGGCAAGAGTCAAAGAGTCAGGGCGAGCTGGATAGAGGACAGAGGTAGAAATGAAGAGCCATGTGGTTGCCACTGGGACTATGGGAATTGGGCTCCTTGCACTGCAGGTGCTCAGCTCTGGTCCTCCTGCAAGACCTGGGATATGTGAAGGGCACCAGCTCAGAGGGAGGGCATGATGAAGCATACAAGTGAATAGGTCACCAGACTTTATGAGCCATTTACTTTAGCTTTTAAAAGCATTGTTAAATCACAACCAAATTACAGTAAATCGTCGATTATTATTGAAACAGGAAAGCCCTCTAGCTTCATTCCTCATAGCACTGCTTTCTGGGGACAGCTTTACTACAGGTGGAGCAGGTGACTACCATGGTCATAGGATCTGAAGGGCACCAGCCTTTGGCCTCCCCAAATACTATCGCATAAGAACCCTGAAATCTCATCATTTAAGAACCAACCTTTTTGGGTTGGGAGGCCTACACAGGCTACAAATTCCCTAAAGGAAATCTTCAGCTTACCTATAGACACATGGATTGCAAAGGTTAGGCCCCCAATTGTGGGGGTGCCCTCTGAGTGGCAGAGATGGGAGGCATGGGGAAAGAAGCTAAAGGGAGAGACCACAAAGTAAACATTTCTTCAATTCTGTGCATGGGCTTTTGTCTGACGTTCCTGCTTACTTATCGCCCTCTTCCCACCTGAATAAAGGGAACACTGTAGGGTAGACCCAGATCTCACCTGTGGATTCCCATTGGCTCTTTAGTCAGACCCTTTTAAAGATGTCATCAGCTCTTGAGCTGGTGGTGACCCTGGAGACCTAGGGCAGCCCCTTCATTCTACACATGAGGAAACCAGGGTCTGCCTACTGGTCAGCCAAAGAGACTGACAAGCAGCCAGTCACTCAGCCCAGAGCTATTTCCACACCATGGGAGGCCCTGGTGAGCTCAGCCTTGCTTAGCTGGTTTTCCTTTTATTCAGAAGTGGTGTCTGTGTATCAGGAATTGGGGAAGGAGAATGAAGGGAGGGCATCTCCCTAGGCAATCACATGATGTGAGAAATGGACAGGCTTCTAAACAACATCTTGTCCAGAGGCTGGGCACCTGGGGCCAAATTCATTCCACAGACATCTCTTTGTTGACCTACTCATGTTTTACAAAAATTTGCTAGCATTTGAAATTAAGGAAATTTCTCACATGCACCTACAAATGCAATCACATTCATTGCACCCGAGTCAGATTTTTGGCTTCTGGAGGCAATTGCCTGGAGTGGAGTGGGACCGGCTTTGTTCCTTCAGTTCATCACAGCTTCCCAGATGATCCGCCACACTCACATTATGGGTTGCTTTTGCAGGCTCTCTCATTTTCCAGATGGGACCACTGAGTCTCAAAGGGGTGAAGTGGCTCATTCAAGGAGGCACCAGTGAGGGTAGTGGCAGAGCAGGGGCCGAAGCCCTGATACCCATCTTACCATCTAGCTGCAGGCACAGGGAAAATCATGGCTCAGTCATCCAATTCAATGAGGCAGGTGTGCTGAGTGTCTCCATAAGGATGCTCGGTGATTGATGTTTTCAAGTCCAGAAGAGGAGGTTGCTGGAGGGTCTTGATGGCTGGGGAAATGATACAAGGTACAAGGAAGCTTCCAGAACAAAACAGTCAGGGATGGCTATGTGGAGTGATGAGGTTGTCATGGGGCTGGTGGACATAGCCTAGGAAACATTTGCTTTCCAACATGATGTAATATTCATGCTTACACCTGGGACCTGAAAAAAGAGAAGGCCTTGGAATGAATCAGTGATTACTAAGGTTTGATATTGTGGGCAAGTTTTTTCTGAATGGTAAAAAGGAGTTGCACCTGACTATTCTCTAGACCAGTGGTCGGCAAACTCATTAGTCAACAGAGCGGCAAACCGCGGCTCTCGAGCCGCATGTGGCTCGCGTGCCGTAGTTTGCCGACCACCGCTCTAGACTGTGGGGCAGTTGCCAGAGAGGTCAGTTATAGTGATTAGAGGAAAGACACATTTCCCATGTATTTTTAAACAGAAGAGGTTTGGTTGAGTGTCGTTATTGCACAGGATGGTGTAGTTTTCCCACCCACAGTGAAATCCCTCCTGGACCATGGTTCCTCAGAGGCCTGGGACCTCTCCAGGGGTCCCACACAGACACCCAGTATCTTTTACTCTCCTCATTGCTCTTGGCCCCTTCAGAGGTGCCTGACTGTAGTCATTTAAACACATGGAACTTTCTAGGGAACAGGAGGCTTCACACTTCATCTCATTAACCTACATGGGCACCTGTGAGCCAAATTCCCACCCAAGGCACCCACATGTTCTGCTTGATATTCTTCAGCAGCCAGTCTCTGATCTTTGGATGATTAACTTCCCTGTTGTGCACTTAATGTGGAGGAGGAAGGCTGGGGGCCTCCAGGGCCATAGGCTCCCCTAGGGATGGCCCATTTCCACACATCCAGTAGTGTTGGGGGGATGGCACACTCTGCCCACCACTCTGGGGAGCGGGCTCATTGCTCTCTCTAGGCTCATTCCATGCAAGGGCAGCCCCCCAACTGCTGCTTTCTCATTTATCTGTATTCACCAGGGAGCCCAGTTCTAATTAATTACCATCTACACTCTGCACTCAAGGGGGAGACCTTCAAGTGGGAGAGTGGGGGGAATAATAGACATAGGGATTCAGTCAAGATCTTCAGGTTGGAAGGCTTGGTGTTGGCAACCACACTTCTTCGCAGAGTAAATGAATGAGAGCATCCAGCTTTGTGCAAAGCTGCCTATGAAATCACCTCTCGCTATGTCCCGGTGCCCAGCAGAGGGGATGCCTGGAGGGGCCTGAGACAAAAGCCTTCACCTGGGAACACAGCTTCTGGGGTTCAGGATTTATAGACACACATTTTTTCCTATTGATCTTGGAGGGCTTAACCCTTAAGCTGCCAAAGTCTCCTTTGAAATGATTCAGGAAGTGAGCACAGTGGTTCTTAACCCTTGGCTTCACTTACCAACCACCTTTTTTTTTTTTTTTTAATTTAGATGTCAAATCCTGTTGCTTTACTTTTTGAAAAATGTAATGTTCCAACAGCATCTTTTTAAAAATTGAAATGTAATTCACATACTATAAAATCCACCCTGTTAAAATGTACAATTCCATGCTTTTTAATGTATTACAGAGTTGTCAATCATCACCACCATGTAATTCCAGAACATTCTCGTCACCTCAAAAAGAAACCCATTCTCATTAGCTATCACTCTCTGTTTCTCTTCTTCCCAACCCCTCTCGCCACGCCACCCTCATCCCCACCTCAGCATTAGGACACCACTATTCACTTCCTGTCTCTATGGATTTGCCTATTCTGGACATTTCCTATGAAGGAAATCATACAATATGTGTCCAGCCCCCCATTTGAAACCTTGTGAATTGAAATAGCTGAGCCTTATATGTGTTTTCAAAAAAGTCTCAGGGGATTAGTTACAGCCAGGGATTGAGCATCCTGGCAAAAAAATGTTGAAGTGCCCTGCCCGAGAGTGCCCACGTGCCCCTGGAGACAGTAAGTGCTTAGGAAGTGTTTGTTGAAGGACCAAATCCACATTCTAGAGAAATCTCTCACAGCCTAATATGATTGGGGTACCTGCCCCCAAAGATATAGATTAGTCCAAACTTTTCCAGTTAGCTATTTTATCATCACTATATGGAAATCTCAGTCAAAATCTACTGTAGTCTCTGTTTTCCCAAATCAATAAGTTGAATGAGTCTCTATGGTTGTCACCATCTCTCCAACTTGTATAGAAGTTTTCCACATGGAGCTGTGGCTGGGAGATCATGGAAGGCACTGTCTTTTCCAGATAACTCTCTAATGCTCACTCAAAGGAACTTAACTGAAATGGCCATCCTGGCTTCTCCTAAATGCATCAGAACCACAGCTCGACTGACATTCGAAAGATGAAACACAGCCTGGGACAAATGTGCGGGTTGGGAGCACTGTGGGGAGGGAGGTTACAAACAGGCATAAAACTTCAGTGATTAGAAGACACAGGTCAGGGTCTCCATCTCTGTGATATCTGTGGGGTCTATCCATGTCCTGCTTCCCCATTTCTCAGGCCTCCTGTTTTCTAGAGGTGCCAAAGTAGAGGACATTCAGGCCACACCTGTTTG
Source organism: Cnephaeus nilssonii (assembly GCF_951640355.1). NCBI lineage: Eukaryota > Metazoa > Chordata > Mammalia > Chiroptera > Vespertilionidae > Cnephaeus > Cnephaeus nilssonii. The sequence continues at coordinate 80,722,381 of NC_137082.1, forward strand.
CCTCGCGCCACCTACATGGTCATTTATCACAGTAGCATCTCCATCTTCTGCTTTGTGCCTTCTGGATGAGAACACTGAGCTGAGGAACCCAGGGTCACCTCTCCTGGGCACCTTCAGAGATTGAAACTCTTGGGAAGTACACAGGGCAGTTACTTAATGTCCAAATTTGGCCTGCCATTGGGTGGCATAGTGGGAATGGTTTGGGGACACATCTCAGTGTTGGGGAAACAAAGCAGAGCCCCCCTGTTGGAGCAGAGAGGCATTCATGCCTTGCTTTGTTCAACAAATCCTTTTGGAGTGCCTGCGATGTGCCAGGCACTGTTGGGATGGTGCAGTGAATAAAACACAGCAGGTTCCTGCATGTTGGAAATTTACACTGAAGTGGGATGGGACAGAGGGTGGAAGAAGGGAGACAGCAGTGAGTTAGCAAGCATGTCGTAAAATATCAGATAGTGATAAGTGTACAAAGAAAAATAAATCAAGTCCAGAGGATGGAGAGTGATGGAGGAGAGGAAGAAGTGGCAAGGTGGAGAGACTAGTCCGATACACAGCATGACCTGCATGAGTTAGGGAGAGAGCAGGCAGTCCTCCCAGGAAAGATAATTCCAGGCAGCATAATCACCCTGGAAACTGAAAAATAACTCTAGTATTGGTCCTCACCCTGGATAGATTAAAATTAAAATATCTGTGGAGGGAGAGAAATTGTGTGTGTGTGTGTATGTGTGTGTGTGTGTGTGTGTGTGTGTGTGTAAAACTCAACAGGTGATTCTATTGCACAGGTAACTAGGATTGCAAAATATTATACAAGAAGAACAACATAGGGGGCATTGTGGCTGGAGCTGAGTGAGCCAGCGGTCCCGGAATGGGAGGATGAGTGTGGAGAAGTAGGCAGAGTTCAGCCAGGTTGTGGGGGCCTTGGAGGCCACGGAACAGATGCAAATGTCATGGGAAGTGGTGGGAAGCCACCAGAGTGCTGGAGCAGGGGGCCGTAGGCATCATAAGAGCTCCATGCCAGAGCAGCACACGTGGCCTCGGCCTTCTCCACGAAGTATCAACAAAGCCTGGAAGTGGCGGGCAGAGAAGCTGTCTTTGCTTGTGGAGACTGTACACATAGTTAATCCTTGTTTGTTTCTGTGTCCAGAACAGACATGTTTACACACAGCGCAGGCTAGAAATCTCAACACTAGCAGGCCTTGTGAGTTCTCCACATTCTCCCTGGCGTTCAGGATGAGGAAGATAAATGCCTCTCTGATAACAGGGAGGGCCTCCGACTGTCTCATTTCTTCCTGAGGAGGTGTTTTTAAAAAAGTGCAAACCTGACAAAACAGATGAGGAGCATTGCAGATTACATTTCTGACAGTGCGCAATCTCTGCTCGTCCGGGCCTTGTCATTAGGAAGCCTCCTGATTACCCTGGCAGCTCTGGCTTCTAACTCCTCGTGGACAGAAAGAAGCGTGAAGAGAATTACGTTTCTCCAGGGATGGGGTCGATGGTCATCCTGTGCATTGGACAGCTGGCTCTGGTCATATTGAAGTGCCGTGGCCTTGAGTGTTACTGACAGAATAGCTGATGGCCCTGTTGTCGCTTCCTTTATGCTCACTATTGCTTACAAATTAAGCTGAAATTGTAGATTCTCAAAAATCAGGGAGGGAAATCTCCACCTGCTGTCCCAGCTTTCCCACATTCATTGTGAGTCTCTGGTCCCGCAATGTTCAGGGCGACATGGAGACAACACTGAGGTCTGGAATGGGAGCCTATGCCATAGCTGCCTTGCTGTGCCACTGGGAGGGGGAGACTGGCACGAGGCCTGTGCACTTCTGTTGGCAATGTATTAGTAAAATAGCTCTGGGCATTTTACATAGAGCATTGACATTGCAATGCCTGACAGGCACCCCTGTGTTCTTGCTCCTCAGCCACCGTTCTGTTCTCAGATACTGTTATTCAATAAACATGGCCCTGGACTGAGAGTTGGAGGCTTGGGGCTTAAGCCTAGCCCCTCCCAGACTAGCACCATGGTGTTGAGCAGGTGGTTAGCCTTGTAGAACTTCAGTTCCCAATCTGTTAAAGGAGACGACTCAATTGAGAATGCTCTGGTGTTCCTCCTACCACCATGAGTCTGGGAAGGGCTGCCCATTTGGCTAGGGGCTGGTGTGAGAGTGAACAGAGGGTGAGGTGGGTACGGTGAGGGGGGTCATGGGGAAGAGGCTGTGGGTTCAGACAGAGAGGAGTTGGGAGAGGAGTTCAGCTCTCCACTCAGCTACTTCCTAACTCTGTGGTCTTGGGAAAGTGACTTACTATCACTGAACCTCATATTCCTTTTTTTTTTAAATAGTTTTTTATTGATTTCAGAGAGGGAGAGAGAGATAGAAACATCAGTGATGAGAGAGAATCATTGATTGGCTGCCTCATGCATGCTTCTCACTGGGGATTGAGCCCACAACCTGGGCATGTGCCTTGACTGGCAATCAAGCCATGACCTTCTGGTTCATAGGTGGACACTCAACCACTAAGCCATGCCAGCTGGGTGAACCCTAGATTCTTTATCTTCAAAATGGGATTGCTGAGGCCTACTCAGTGCTGAGAAGTAAATGAGATTGTATGAAGCACCCAGTACACTGACAGCCTATTAAATGCAGGCTAGCTATTATCACTGTTACCCGCTCAGAGCTGGGTAATTATTTACACCTTTGGAGTATTCCGTTATCTTCCAGCATGATGTAGAACTCAGCAAGAGAAAGGTTAGTTCTCTTAGCATTGGCTTTTATTCAGAATGTTTTTCAATTGCCCCCAAATCTTCCCACTTAGTGCTCACCTCTCAGACTTGATCATTTTTGGTGTGAAGGACCCTGCAATATTGTATACAAACTGGATCTGGGCTTTTCTTTATCCTCTAAATCAGTGTGGTCCCTGGGCTCTGTGTGGGCTGTGTGGTACAATGTATTGAGAATTATAGCATTAACTCATGCCGGAGTGTGGAATTGGCATCCCAGGCACCCACTGGGATTAAAAAATGCATGCAGCTCCCAAAGGACTCTTCTCCTTTTAGGGAGGTTAGAATCTGTCCTGCATCAAGGGGGCCATCCCCACCCAGTGTTGCCATGCACCCCGGTTTATGTGTACATACCATTAATTAGGCACAGATGGTTTCCCATATCAGGGATCAGAGTGAGGCACCCCTAACATCTTTGCTTTAGAAAACTTTTTTGTAAAGAAGCAGCTCTTGGCTTGCTTCTGCCACTTGTGCCACCTTTATACCCTCTGATCTTCTCCTCTCTGGCCCCTTGCGAAGGGTGCAGAAGTTCAGGTGGAAATGGAGTACCTCCAGGCACCCTCCTGGATCATGTAAAAATGAAATCACAGGGCACGCTTATGCCAAACTCTTTGTGTCAGTAATTCACCTTTGGCTGACGCCTGTTGCAGGTCTGCTATAGCCAATGACTGTGCTTGGTCCTGGAGTTAGATTCCAAGTCATAAACATCCAGCTCTGCCCTCAAGGAGCTCCCAGTGCCCACCTCAAAGACTGAAAGAGCAGCTGGGAGGGGTGTTCTAAAGTTCACTGCATAACAGCTGCCCTTAGGGGCTTTGGTCTGGCTGATGGAGCAGGGCTCATACCCTCATCATCATAATCAACATCATCACCATCATTGCTGTCAATGTTGTCATTGTCATTTTCCGAAGTCAAATGAATTATTTACACTGTCAACTCCAGCCATCAGAAGGACGATGCATGCTAAGCGTCACAGGGTAGTACAGATAGTACAGGGTCGGACAGTTCAGAGAACAGCAGTCCAGGAACAATTCTTGAGAGTGGAGTCTGCTTGGATCTTAGTGATGGTCATAATCCTGATGGCCCAAGAGAAGCGGGGTATCAAGCTTTACTCAGACAGAACTTACAAACAGAGGGAGAGCTCTGGGCTGAGATTTCACTATTTTTAGGGAAATGGAGCTCAGAAAGTTACTGGAGCTTGTGTGCAGGAAGGAATAGGTAAACTCTCAAAGGCCCAGAGAATCTTGACTCCTTAGCTCTTCTCGTTTTGCAGCTTTTACAGTAGTGTTCTTCCTCCTCTCAGAATCAGCCACGTGGTCCTCTTCCCAGCTCTGCATCGGTTGGGGCAACTTGCTTTATCCCATCCTCTCTCGGGGCCTCTTCCTGCTTCTGGATCTCAGTGTCCTCCTATAAAACGAGGAATTTCGAATTCTTCCTGAATCTAACACTGAATGAGCCCTGCTTGCCCTCGGTGTACTCCTGGCTCCACCTGCCTCCTCAAGTCTCCAGGCTGGGAATGCCAGCCTCCAAAGCGGACACTTGCCCATGAGCCTCTCCCTGGGACCTCCCCAAGGCTGCCGAGCCTCAGGCAGGCAAGGCTGCATGCTGCTCCTAGGGTCTGTCCTTTGGACCACCATGAGCTGCCTGTCCCATGCCCTAGGCTCATGGCCTTCTATGCCCTCCCAGGTGCAGGCAGCTCTGGGCAGTGGGCAGGAGCCATGGCTTTGATCACACACACAATAACCTCAGCACCGAGGCATCCATGCTAATCACTTTTGATTACAAATGGATTAAATAGGACAGCAGCTGCACAGGGATGCTTTGATTCAGGCCTGCTCAATAATGAGATGCATAGGCACAGGCTGGGAAGCTGCCATCAGCCCTGCCCAGCCCCCACCCCACCTCCTTCGGGGGCATCTTCGGGCAGGGTGCACTTCTCTGAGACACAAGGGAAACTGAGCCAACTCATGTAGGCCCTGCATTCAGCTAGCCTCATCCATGATATCCCTCAGAGCCACCTAACACGCCTGCCCTTTGCCAGTGGTATAGCCCTGTTCTTCCCATTGCTGCAGGGAATGCAGCCTGTTCCCTGGGTATTCCCAGGACGGAAGGTGCAGAGCGAAGGTTAAACAGCAGCTGCCCTTCTGAGATGAGTCCCGAGTGTAACTCAGGAGCAGTTCTATCCACAAAGGGCCCCCCTTCCCGTAACCACGCCCCGTATCTGTTCATTTGGCTTATCAGAGATAGTAGAAATAATGTCCTCAGTATAACCTTCATGTATAACAAGTATGAAAGACATTCATAATCCCCTCTTATTTTCCCCCCCATAAATTCTGCGTGCTGGCCAGGATTTTTGGACCTTGTTCAGAATAAGAACGTGGAACACAGACAGGTAGAAGGCTTTGCCCTGAGTCTTTGTGTAGCCTCTCTGGCTCTTTGGAGTGCAGCCCAGGCTCTGTCATCCTGCCATGGAATCATCCACCAGCTCCTCTTTCCCTCATCACAGACTGTCCTGCGAGTATCTGGTTTCTGATGATGGCTTCATGAAAGCAGTGACCGCCTGTGTGTGTCTATTTTTGTACAGAGATTGAACCAATTTGGGGTTGTGGGGTATGAGCAGCTGCCTTGGCTAAATTGCACGGCTCAAGGGAGGGAAGGGAGATAAGAGGGATTCAGCACCAAAGCCAAGAGTTCTTCAGGCCCTTAGATGCACTACTAAATTTGACCTTGAGGCATTTCATGTTTGGCCAAAAGCATTAGAAAGAGCAATGGGGAATCCCTTGTTTCTAATCAAAGTTTCCACAGAAGAGCCAGTTTCCACCCACCTCCTGCCCACCATTGCCCTCAGCCCAGGAAGACAAGTAGTTGACCTGTGCTGAGGTGGCTACTTAAAAACCAGCCACAACAGAGCCGTGGCTAAAGCCCCTTCACATTGCCCATAGGCTTCTCACGCTAAAGGATTCCAGAGAGTCATGGGCTTAGAAGCAGGTAAGGGAAAAGGAGGGCTACAAAGTTGAATGCCAGCTACCCCAGCTATTGATGTGGTACCACACAGTCTCCCTATTATCCATTCAGTGGTCCAGATTAAGCCTCACTGCACTCCTGAAAGATGTAAGAAGAGGAGGCTACTCACGGTTATGAAGCACTGGCCTAGGGCTCCTTATAGGCATGGATTTCATCATCCAAACATCCCTGTAGGGAGCCAATGCTACCACTTTTTATGTGGACAAGAAAGCAGAGGCTCAGGATTAAGCTGCTGGAGAGAGTTAGTAGCTGAATTTGGGACTAGTTGACTGTCAAGCATGGCAAAGCACATGGCCTCTTCTGTCTTCTCACTTCCCAGGTGAGTACATTGAGCTCTAGAGATGATAAGTGACTAGAACAAGGTCTAGTGCTAGTGGTGGCAATAAAGGATTAGAATTCAGGAGCCCTACCTCATTCTAGCCTTCCTTCACATTGCAGAGTGCAGGGGCCTTTCCAATTTGCAGATAATTTTCCTGCTTGAGGCCCTTGGGCATGATGTCCCATTTCTCTGAGTGTCTTCTCTACAACTCTGTGCTAAGCACCTTCTGCTCGTCCTTCGGGGCTCAGCTGCATTATTGTTTCCTTGGGAACACCTTCCTTGACCAACCCCATATTCTCAACCAGGTGTTTCTCCATGAAATCTCTTGTGATATCCACTTTCCCTCCCATTTATTCTTAACTCTTCAACTAGCGCGTTTAGGTGAGAAATGGTGAGAATATGTATAGTATGGAAATTGGCAAATGCCTTACATCAGTGCTTTTTTTTTTTCTTTTTCTCCCAGAGAGTCAGTTATTAACGATTTGCCAGCACAGGAGTGGCCAGTAATTTACTCCTCCCACTGACACAGTGGGCTCAGCCCTGAGAGCCACATTGTAAGGGAGGCATTTGTACGCTAGATGTGATGACACAGGAAACCATGTTCAGGGAAGAAGAGCTGAAAGCACTTGGGATAGTCCACTTGGAGATATGTGGCTATGACACCTGTCATCGAGTGTCTCAGGATGGCCAGTGGCAGAGAAATGAGCAGACTGCTGTGTATGCATGGGTGGGACTGGGGAACTCGGGAAAGGATGAGTCTGGAATCCTCCAGGTTTGGTATTTGGCTCAGAGTTGAGGTGTGGGGTCTGGTGTAGGTTGATTAGTTCATCTGTCTGTTCCTCATCTGATAAATGGGCTCCACATTCCCTATTGAACAGGAAGATCAGGACAGTAAAAATAACAGCTAGTTCTTGTTCCTCAGAACTAGGGGGTGAGTTTTAATGAGGCACATTTCAACCGAGGAAAGGTGGAATTTGCTGGCCACTGAACTAGCAAGTGCCACTTCCTCAGAGGTGTTCAAACTGGGTGTCCATCTGTTAGAGACGGGGATTCCTGCATGGGAGGGGGTCTGGAAAATCACACCCCAAGATCCCTTCCATGCTAAGACCTGTGAAGCCGAGAGTGTGTCCCTGGGCAAGTCACCGAACAATTTTTTGCCTCATTTCCTCCATCTGTTAAACAAGCAGGAGAGTTTCTCTCCCTTCCTTTTTTAAGTGTTCATGTGAGCAGCCCCATGTTCTAAATCCGACCTCTCTCCATTAACTCCCTTGTCACGCCCAAACTTTTTTCTCTTATTTTCCTTGAACTTATCATGACTTTAAATTATATTTATTTTTTTATTCAAATTAATGCTGTTTCCTCAGTTAGACTTTTGGGTTCCAAGAGGTCCGGGGTCTGTGTTTTATTTGTTCATTGACATATCCTCAGAATATAGGCTTCATGGCACTGGTGATGTTGGGATGATTACGTGAGCTCATAATTTGAAATGTTTTTAGGTCTACGAAGGAAAGGTGTTTGATCAATCTCATACTTCACTATTCTTGTTATAATAAAGACATTCTATATCTTGAAATAGGGCCATGTTCCCTATGACTTGACTATGAACAACATCTGCCATTTTGTACCCAATTGGTGATAAATGGTTAATAATTAAAATAAAATAGTCAAACTCTTTTTAATTGTAGGTGGAAATAAGCTTTTTTGTCTTAGAATTGGGATGCTTGTTAGTATCCCATGTGGTCCAGGACCAGCCTTAAGCTGCATGGAGAGATAGGGCCACTGCTGTTGACACTTGCATACCTCTCATTTAGATGTGGCGAAGGCAAGTGGCTGGACACAGCTAGGCATGGCTTCCCTATCCCCCTGTCCCTCTTCTATCCCAGAATCAGGCTTGCTTCAGATGGCTCTCCACGTAGCAATGGGCCCTCTGCCCTCCAAATTATGGGCCTCTCTCCATTCTGTTCTCAGCTATGATTCTTTAGATTTGGAATTTCTTTTTATCAAAAGATATCAGGACTCAATGTTTTTATGGCCTGTTTAGAAGTGAAGCACAACAGATAGCTATCCTGAGAATATCTGCACAGTGATCCTGGTATAATTGATCGACAGTATACACTTTCCAGGTTTAGTAGGAAGGGATGTGCAGAGAAACAAGAGACCACTTGCTCTCTGAAAGACCAGTGAGAGGTGGTGAGGGCACAGATCCTCCTAAAAATACATTAGGCTTTGCCAATTACCCAGTTCTGCCTAGGGCCCTCTCTCTCCTTACCTCCTACCACTCCTCTATTTTTGCTATTTTATCTCATCCCAAGTACCTTTAGAAATGTTTTATGTGAAGCCTGATCATGCCTTGGGTGACTGATAGGGCCTCCTATAGCCTTTCCAAGATTCATAGGCTGTCAGATCATGGGGTGATCATTCAGAATTCCTCATGTCAGAGGTGGGCAATTTTAAGGGCCAGGCAGGGGTATAACTTGCCAAGGTCACACTACCAGTGAATTTCCAAATGTGGCTACCAAAATGAATATCATCAGTCCCTGTGGTGGGCCCTTCGTCTGTGCTATAAATAAAGGGCTAGGCACATAATTATTAAAGGGGCCTCAGATGGAGTTAGCAGCTACTTCCAGTCCTGCTGATGTAGCATCTGTGTTGCATTCATTCTCAGTCTCATTGGGCAAGGTATAGAGAGGCAGCCCCCACCTGAACCAGCCAGAAATTCTGGGCAGGTTTGCCCAAAGACGGGTGGACTGTGAGTCAGGCACACATGGGATTCTGAGTGAGAACAAGTAAAAGTTGTCTTATTTGGAGAAGAGGTCCAGGGAGGTACAATCCACATTTCACTGAGCCATTTTGATGAGAAGGAAATCTCATTTCCAGATACCTCTGTGAGATGATCTTCTTCTTTTTAAGAGTGACATCACAAGAGACCATTTTGAGCAAAAGTTAGTGAAGGCAGAACTGTGTGAAACACAGATACATACACAGCCCAACAAAGACGAGTTACTGGTGAGCCAGCTGTTTCCAGAAGCCTTGTATAAAATACAAGAGGGGCAGTCTTGTAAATTTTATTTTTTATTATAGTTTGCATTTAACACTATTTTGTATTAGTTTGAGGTGTACAGCACTGTGGATAGACATTCATACAGGTTACCAAGTGTTCCTTCCAATAATTCAAGTGCCCACTTGGCACGATACATAGTTATTACAGTATTATTGACTGTATTCCTATTCTGTACTTTACATCACTGTGACTCTTTTGTAACTACCAGTTTGTACTTCTCAATCTCTTTACCTTTTTAAATGAATCCCTCAACCCTCCTTCCACCCCCCCCCCCCCCCCCCCCGCCCCGGCAACTATCAGTCTGCTCTCTGTATCTATGAGTCTGTTTTTGTTTTATTTGTTTATTTTGTCCCTTAGGTTCCACATATGAGTGAAATCATATGATATTTATCTCTCTCTGTCTAGCTTATTCACTTAGCATAATACTCTCTAAGTCTATCTATGCTGTTACAAATGGTAAGATTTCATTCCTTTTTGTGGCCAAGTAATATTCCATTGTATATATGTACCACAACTGTTTTATCCACTCATATATTAAGCTTCATTTTTAAAAATATGTTTCTATTGATTTCAGAGAGAGGAAGGGAGGGGGAGAGAGAGATAGAAATATCAATGATGAGAGAGAATCATTGATGGACTGCATCCTGCATGCCCCCCTACTGGGGATTGAGCCCGAAACCCAGTATGTGCCCTGACAGGAATCGAACCATGACCTTCTGGTCCATGGGTCGATGCTCAACCATTGACCCACATCAGCCAGGCTCCACTCATCTATTGATGGGCACTTGGGTTGCTTTCATATCTTGGCTGTTGTAAATAATGCTGCAATGAACATGTGCATTCCCCTGAAGCTGTGTGCTTGGTCAAAGAGGACAGCCTTACCTGAGAGGATAAGACCATTCTTGGGTCAAAGCTGTAGGAGTAGCTGCAAACTCCAAACAAGCTCTCCAGAGTGGCAGATTTTAAGCAAAGTACCAGAATGTATATATTTCAAGGAGTCATGCCTCCTTCAATATTATCTAGAAATCTTGAAAGGAAGCTAGTCTTGTTTTTCTGAGGGTATTTTCTTTGGAACATTGTTACAAGCTGTAGAATATCTTGAATGGTGAAGAATCATTCTGGACACATCAAATGTCTTGGTCCTCAAAGAGCTCCCGTCCTAGGGAGCAGCAGGACCTAGTAGGGACTCAGCACTTATGATGCCAGTAGTACTATTGGCAAAGCAGGGCCATTCGTGAAAGTGATTGCACATTGGTTGTGCAAACAGCTTTCAAATAGCAATTCAAAGACATGTTTATTTCAACCAATAGCAAAGTATATAAACAAGCAAGTTCTACTTGCTTAATTAAAATGAATAAGCAAATGACCTGATCTTTAAAAAACTTGGTCATCTTTTTGATGAAAACCATAAGCAGGGTATTTGATAAACAAAGATAGCCTTTTAAATTTTAGTATTGGGAAGGCGGTTTCTTGTAAAGGAGAGGAAGAGCTCCAGGTTTCACTTCCCTTATCTCTGCTGAAGATGGTTGTCTGTCTTTCCTGAAGGTCATGCCTCCTGCTGTCCAGCTCCTTGATCCTGGGGTGCAAACTACCCTTCCTGCTTGCTCCTTCTCCTTCTCATTCTCTGTTGGATTCGAAGAGGTTGTCATAGCATGTCTCATGCATTTAGTAACAGAGTTGGATTACTGTAGATTTCCCATTTCTGGGTATTATTAAAACTGCCCACTTATACAATCATAATGATACTACTCTTCCTTGGGATGTAGCTATGCCTTCCCCATTATTGGTTCCCCCTTTTTATAAATACCTGTCTCGTGTCTTAGTTTGTATCTCTAGAAGGCAGAGATCTTCTCTAGGTGGCATGACGTTACTGGCAGTGCCACCATACGGAGTAGTTAAGAGTGAACAAAGGCTTTGGACTCAAATAGAACAGAATGTGTTCTCTGGATCTGTCAATGACTACCCTATCACTTTGAATATGTCACTTAATGGAGCTAAGTGTCTGCTTTCTCAGTCATAAAATGGGTATAATCATAGTACTGCATTATGAGAGACTTAAGGGGATTGAATGGTACAAGCTGTTAGATTAAATGGTACAAGCTGTTCTCTGGAAAGCATTTAGGAGTTTGTGGGGATTCCTAGCATCCGTGATGATGGCCTGAACATGGCATGCTCTCAATGCTGGAAGGAAAGAAAGGCTGGAGGGAGAGGAGGTAAACTTGGTTAGGAAGGGAAGATAATCATAATAATTAGCAATGTTTGAAGCAGTGTACGGTGTACAGTACAGACTCTAGTGAGTCCTAGTCAGCCAGGATTCAAGAACAAAGATCCTTTGAAAAAAGTCAATTTGAGTTCAGAGAAATCTGAAGGGAAGATCAAGGTAATATGATGTTACCTTAGATGCCTACACTGTGAGGCTGCGTGGGGCTAATGGGAAGTCTGGCTCCCACCTTCATGGCAGGTTATCTGGGCACAGCTGGCAGTGCCAATGTCCCTGGGCCTAGGGCTGACTCCCTGGCAGAGTAGGAAGGAAGGAAGCAAGATACAATTTAGGGATTCCTGAGGGGGTCACAGGCACCTTAGACAGAGGACTGGAGTTGTTATGATTCAAAGCTAGGTTCAAGTTCAGATTCTGTCACTTTCTGCCTCTGTAACCTTGGGTGAGTTATTTAACCAATTTGCCTCTCAGTTTGCTCAATTATAAACTGGTAGAAATAATACTATCCTACATAGATAATGCAAAGATGAAGAGAGATAATGGAGTAAAAGCATCTACCTGCTATAATAACAGGCAAAAATAGGTCCTGAAAGATCAATTATTTTTTATCTTATAATTAGCAAAGCGCTTTCTGGAGGAGGCCCTTCCATTTCACCTGAGGCCTACAAAAGCTGTGGTTGCCTACAGTGTAAGGTTCAGCCACCACAGGGTCCAACTTGACATTATCCCTTATTCACCTGTAATTGTGATTCATTTGGTCAAGAGGGCCCAGATTCTCAGCCCAATTGGCTACACTGAGCTAAGGAGCAGAGCTCTTGACTCCTCGCTCAGACACTCTCTGAAGCAGCACCCCCTGCCTTTTCCATTCTCTGCTGCCCTGTGAGCCTAAGGGTCTAAGTCAATTTCCTGGGTTTCACCAAGGATCCCAGAAAAGCTTCAATACTAGCCCTGGAGCCAAGTGCTCAGATCATCTGGGCAGTCTAAGCAGAAATTCAGTAAATGATGAGGAAAAGAGAGACGCCGTTGACTCCCCCCCCCCCCCCCCCCCCCCAGCACACAGCTTTGCTTGGCATATGTACAATGAGGGGAACCTGCTTTAATGGCCTCTTCCAGACTTTGGAAACAGCCACAGATGCTTGCATGTGATTTCTTCATTTTGTTTGAAGGAAAGAACCTATAGCCCAGACTGTGCTCCTGAGAGGTGACATATCTTTAGCTCTGCCCTTTCCTGGTAAATTAGTTATGCTTTCTTCAGCGTGTAGCTTGGTGAACTTCAGATGAAGAGAGCATTTTTCTGATGAGGACTCATATGTGGTAAGTCTTAAAGGCAGTTTTCTTAAAATGAGGCCTGGCTATGTATCTATTCTGCTAACTAGTAAGAAGGACCATCTTGGCATCTTTAAAGAGGTGAGCTGGATAATTCTGTTTCCCAGGTATATTCTGTTAGTATTCTGTTAGTGGCTTGCTCACCGTTGTAGGGGCCTTCTCTTTTTAGATAGGAGTTTTCAAAATTTCTTTATTATAAAGCTTTAAATCAAATAGATCTTAACCTGGAAATCCAATATAAAACATCAATAAAAGTTGAGTTGTTTTGGATTAAGTGGGATTGGGCTGGAACTCTCCACCTTCGCCCCTCTCACCCACCTTACTCTTTCGTGGAATCCATGACTCTGTAGTGTACCATTTGAAAACCACTGTTCTATAAATTTCCTACGCGTGATTCATTTTGAAGGGTCAGCGCATCATAGAGGACCTGATAAAAGCTCTAATAGTGCACATTCCAAAAATAGCAGGCGGCTCATAGACTGTGATGAGTCAGCCACACCAGGCTCCAATGCCATTCTAACACCTACTAATTGTGTAGCCTCAGAAACAACTTAACCCTTTTGAGCTCTTTTCTGCCAAAATACTTAATAAATGGGGATATGAACTCCCATTGTCACCAGCTTATATCAGGTTTATCTTTGTAAATGTCCCACCCAACACTATACCAGGTGCCCTCCATGAAATCCAGTTTTCTTGGTCTGGGGAACAAGGCATTTAAAAAGAATTCTACTGAGAAGTTTCAGAAGGGCGGGGTGAGTTTCTGTAGGTTCATCAGGTTCAAATAACATAAAACAAGACTCATTGTCCCGGTGAGTTCTAGATTAGGGCAATCAGAGGCCTCTTCTTTCATCAGTTCTCATAGTTGCAGCTCTAATCTGCGAGAAAGATGAAAGGCATTCCCACCCAGAAGTTGAAATAGCTTGGACTACCACCAAATATCCACCCCACCATAAGAGCATGGGTTATATGTACAAGGTTACTCATGGAACTAAAAAACATTAAAAAAAAATGGTAAAAGCTCTTTTGGCTGCATATCTAGGGGAATTTGTTACAGCTCTCACCTGTAAACATTAGAACCCCATCATTTAACAAATAACAAAAGAAAAATATAAGCCATCAAGACCAGGCTTGCCGGGAGTTATACTCAATTATTATTAGTCATGCTTGCTACTCTGTGGGAAGGAGCCCAAAGCTAAGCCTGCCTCCACTGTCAGTGGTTTCAGGTTTAACCTTTAAAAGTCCATGAGTCTGAGGAGACTTAGCAAAAGGACTCAGTCCAGCTAGGATGGCAGCTTCAAGTGTGCACCTTGCCCCTTAGGCTGGTGGGAAGCTGACTGTGGGGCCTCCTCACCACCCACCCCAAATGCCTTGGCAGTCAGATCCAAGGCCTTTTGAACTGTAAGGTTTCTTACCCTTTGCTTCAATATGGATGTGACTGCAGCCTCACTAAGACAGTGAACTGTGTAGCAGTCCAGGTGACCATCTATCTCAACTCCTACTTGCACACCAATAATGGGGCGCAGAACATCACCCTCGTTGTCTTCCCTCCTGTCCTCTTGATTAGGAATTCTCCCAGAAAGTATAGACAGCCTCTTAGAGGGGTGTGTTTTGGGGAAGGGGGAGTTGCTGGAAAAGAGGAAATAGAGGAAACTAGAGAGAGTCTGTTTCAGAGTGAGAGGGCCATTTTGGGATGCTAGAGGTATGGGGCCAGAGGGAATATGGGATTCATTTTATAGGTGCTAAAATAAGACCTGACTAGGTGAAGTAAGCTTATAATTAGTGAGTGGAGGCAGACCCAGGGGTAGGACATGCTTTTTGCCACTCCCAGCCCAATGAATGCCCCTTTGTGCTGCGATGTTCCATTTATCATCGCTGTGAAGGAGAAGCTCCCTGTTGGTTTCATTTTACCTCCCTTATTACAATTTCCACATTTACCCCTGTGGTCCCGGTAAACTTGTGGCTTATTCATGGGTGGTGGCTCCAGAGCCTGTTGCTTGGTGGAAATCACCTTAACCTTCTTTCCTTTTCCCTATATTATCCCTGACTTACCTTGCAATACTCCCCGCCCCTTTCAGAATCTCCCAGTCCTCAGGTGCTAGGGCCCCTAAAACTTCCTTTGGTTTATATACATATCATTGGTTGTGGTTACTGATTTTCCATTGGATTAGTCACTTACTCTTTCTGAGCCTCAGTTTCCTTCTAGCCAAGAGAGAAGGTGGGGCTAGTTGGTTTCTGAAAACCCATCTTGGCTTTCTGGGACACTGCCTTCCACATAGGCTGTCCTGGACTCTTTGGTGGGTTGAGGGGTTGGGGTGGGATGGGGTTCAGGTTCCATCTTATAGCCAAAGAGGGTAGTAAATGATGCTTCACAAAATAAAGAGGGAGAAAAAGATCTAGTTCTTACGAAATAAGAAAGAGAAATGAGTACAGATTGAAAATAGGGAGGGGGTGCATATTAAGTAGAAGTCTTACTTAATAAAAGTTGTCTTCAAGGCAATTTGAAAATGGGTCATTTTGGCTCCCCAAAACCATCTTTGCTCTGATCCTTTATCTACCTGCCTACCTATGCATCCATACGTCTATCTATTCATCCATCCTCTCACCTGCTGTCATCTATTTCTCTGACCCACAAGGGAGGAAAGAGCAGGGAAAGCACATGACCTAGAGTAGTGGTCGCCAACTGGTGGTCCGTGGACCACTGGTGGTCCATGAGGTCCAAAAGGTTGGCAACCACTGACCTAGAGGATCCCCAGTGAAACCAGGTTCAGTTCGTCCATCTGCATGTCTATGAGGCCCAGATCCTTCTGGCCAGATGTCTAGTGTGACCCACATCTCCCCTTTTGTGTCAGTGATACCCTTCCAGGTGCACGTGTCCTGGGTCAGCCTAGGGAGTTATATGAGACCACAGCCTACCCAGATGTGCTGTGCACCTTTGGTAAGAGACCAGCATAGGGAAAATGATATTTCTGGGGCAGGGGAGGAGGACACTGGGAGGAAAATGGAGCAGCCTTCCCTCCTGTGAGGGAAGTTCTGGAAGCTGTAGAAGTTCGCAGGTAGGAGGGAAGCTGTTGGAGGAGCAGTCCTAGGCCCAGGGAAGTCACCAGGGGGTACTGGCTGCAACTGTGTGGGGGTGACTTGGTGAGTAGTGAGAGAGCAGAGAGCCTCTGCCTGGGAGCTGAGGATATTCCTTCTCTCACCTCACCACTTTCTTTATCCTCCTCCAATCCTCCCTGCTCCCCAGCCTGCCCCTCAGGCTAGAGACCAAAACACACACACACAAACCACTTCTCAAGAGACAAAAATGCAGCTCCTCAAAGATGGAAAGCAGAGCCATCCTCCTAATATTTTGAATTTGGGATGATTCGGAGACCGGCGAATCGTGTCAGGAATGAGAATGGCCCAAGACAGGGCCCAAGGAACAAACCTGGCTCCACCACGGAGATGAAAGAATTTTCTCCTTCCTTTGCGTTTTAGATGTAATTCTGTCTGCCCTTCTCCCCTACACCCGCTCAGGCCTCTCCCTGGAGCTTCGAAGACACTTAGCCATCCTGGGAAAAGGCAGGATCCTTTCATTACCTTCAGCCTGATTGAAGTCCCAGAGCCTAGCCAATTGCATTCCCCTCCCTCTCTGCCTCCCTGCCTTGGGTCACTCCCCACACAGTGAGGCAGTGAGCTGTTTTCCAATGGGAAGAATGAGAATTCCTGTCCGTGGCTTTGTGGAGGGACAGGTTCATTTCTGCTTGCCTGTGCCTTAGTTTCCTCTGGATTTTTTTAGCACATTTCTTTCACCTCCAGGATGGAGGCCAACAGTTGGCTGTGTCAGGGTGGGACTAGACTGAGATTGTTGCTGAGGGGCTGGGGGTGAGGGGACCCGGCCTGTTGTGAATTATCGGTGTGATCCTGAATTCACTATCAACTTGTACAACAGAAGGATTTAGTCTGCAGTTTTAAAGTTTGTTTTAGTGGCAGATCGTTCATTTAAAATGAAATTGTATACATGAAAGAGGGTAAAACAGAGCCACTCTGGTTGAAGGGCGGGAGGGAGAGGAGAACACATGGAGATCTGGCTACACCACCTTCCCTCCTTCCAGTCCCCCAGCAGAGGGGGCTCCTGAGCCCTCTGGGGACACAATGAATTCCTCATCCACCCTGGGACCTTCCATTGTCTCCCTCAGGTCCTGACACTGTAAGAGTGGAAGTCTATTTTGAGGACCAGATAGATCTAGGTGGTCTGCAGTTTTGAATATAGGAGAACTTTCTGAGCTATATTTCTAATGCACATCTGGGCACCGACTTCAGTGCAGAGGACGGCCCCTTCCTTTCCTGGGTGCAGAATGTGTGGACATCTAGGAAGTAATCAGTTGGAAAGGAGAGCGTTCAAGGAGCAGAGACTGTGTTTCGCTCAAGAGCTCATGCGGTTGGGTGGAACATGGTTAAATCCTGGAGCCAGGAGGCAGGGATTTGGGGCTGATGGTGAGGAAAGGCTATTTTTGGAACTATTGAGAGAGGAGGTCACAGGCTTGCCTTTGGTTATTTCTCAGGTCAGATAACACCTGAGATGCACTCTAGATTGTGAATAAATAGTTAAGGATCTACAAGGTAAGGAATTCAGAAGTTTAGAAGTTACTGGATAACCATCCTTGATACTACCTCCCTGCCTCGCCCAACCCACCAATTAAATTGGTCCTAACACATCAGAACTGCAATGGGCCCATTGAACATTTTATTGTTTCATCCACAGGAAGAGGGTCTCTCTCTCTCCCTCCCTCCCTCCCTCTCTCCATCCCCTTTTGATTTCATGCTGTCTTTTCTTCAGTTGAACCTTTGACTCCTGCACTGATGTATAAGCCAGTGTTCTCTCATAAAACCTACAGCGGATAGAGAAGAGCGTTCCCATTGCTGATTAATTCATTCACATGTTTGAGTACCTACTTCAGGCAGGAAATACTCTAGTGCTGAGTGCCACATCCTCTTGTCGACTTGAAGGGTGTCACCAGCCGTCTCTCCTAAGTATCTTCTGCAGGCTCAGCAGTTTAGTCATCCTAGTCCCCGCCATTGACAGTACTCACCACTTTCCCTTAAAGTCATTTGACCAATATGTATTTATTGACTAATTATATGTCCAGACTCCTTAGTACTTTGAGAAATGTAGAGGTTACATGAGATAGTAACCACGGTCTTGTTGGGTACAGTCTTGTTAGGTAAGAAAAAGAAAATAAAAAATACATATAACAGCACAAAACAGAACTTCAAACAACTAAGAACTTAATTGCATGCATCTGGGTCCTTCTGAAGAGAAGGAAAAGAGGGTCTAATAGTTCCAGGGATAGATCCTGGCTTTGTTGAGCTAGGGACACTATGAATAATAACCAAAAATGCCACATCTCTATTGCCAAACAAACAAATGGATCTGGTTATTTCTCAAGTCCAAAACTACTGGCATGAGGAAATAGCGCATCTGATAAGGTGCTTTGAACATCCTTGTGGTTGATTTGCAGTTGCAGCATCAGAACTGGGAGGAACTAGACCTTTGGTTTTATGCCTGCTGTCTACCTGCTGAGCCCCATTAAAAGGAGGTAGAAGAGTCCCTGCCCATTGGACTGCAAGGGCCTGGAGAATTTGAGATTTGGTTCCTATATGCTAACACATATTGGTGGCCTTGTCCTTAACAAGGTCACTCTCATACCCATACCTCACCCCAGCCTTTCTATTCCTCCTTCCCAACTCCATCCTAACCTGTGCTCTGCTCAATTTAGAAGCTTAGGTTGTACTTACGAGATCTGAAGAGTGGATGGTCATTACCAATTAAATAAAATAATGTCTGGAAGGAAGGATCAGTTAAGTCATTCATGGAGACACATGTTTTATGTTACTGCCTGTAGCTCACTTGACTAATAGTCTGGTACTCATCTTTTTTCCCTATGCCATGTCTCATCAGCGAGTTGTCTCCAATGCTCTATAAATCAGAGGCATCACATAATAAAAGGAAGAGGATGAGCTTTGGGGCAATATAATTTTGGATTTAAATTCCCAAATACCTATACTACCCGTGTGACCTGGAAAATGTTATTTAAATTCCATAAGTCTCAATTTCTCCCATAAAGTGGAGCTAATTTCTATGTCATGATGGAGTTGTGAAGATTAAAAAAGAAAAATTGTACAGAGCAGCAGTCACTGTGCTGGGCACCCAGGGGGTGGATCTTCAATGCATTATAATGCCCTCCTCCCTGTCCCCTTAATGTGTGCTACGGCTGGCCATAGGGAGATGCGAATGCAACGGGTGCTGTACTGGGACTGGGGAGTCCCTTTTTCATGTTTCTATTCTTGCAGCTGCCCCACCTCAGGTGCCTCGATCTGCCACCTTTCAATTTTCAAGGCTCAGTTCAAACTCTCTTATTTAAGCAGCCCCACCCTGACCTTTCTTACTTTACCTCCACATGTTTATGCTTTCACCCTACTGCACTCTGCTCACACTGATATACATGCCTTATCCTTTGGCCAACTTGTAGGTTCCTTAAAGGCAGGGACTAAGTCCCATAATGTTTGGCCCTTAGTGTCTAGTCAGACACCCTCATGGCTTCTTGTTGGGCTGTTGCATTACCAACAGAGGAGCCAAGCTGGCTCTCTGTCAGATGGTGCCATCTTCTCATGGGACTTTGTGCATGGAGAGCTGATCCTCAGGCCTGGGTGTGGGGAGAAAGTACAGCTTTGACATTCTCCATCTCCTCTCTGCTCTGTCCCAGCGTTAACACCCCTCTCCCCATTATTTTTGGCAAAGTCATGTAGAGAAGCCAGAAAAGCCCAGTTGAGCTTTTCTGAAGGCTGGAGGCCTGGAGTCCAGCATGACTCCTTCTCACTCTCGAACCAAACATAATATTGTTACAGAAAACATGAAATTTTTCCTATTTTTCGCAAATGCTCTCCAGGCCTAACAAAGCTAGTAGTCACATTCCTTGAATCAAAATAATTATCTGCCCTTTTTCTTTACCCCACACTTTTTTTTAGCATTTTTGCACAAAAACACAGAATGTTATTATTTTATTATTTAATCGTATGAGTCAACTAAGTGCTTTTTGGAGAGGATGCAAAAATATTAAAACCTCACCTTTACCCTTTACTATTTTTTAAAAAATAATTTTTTATTGATTTCAGAGAGGGAAAGAAGAGGGCGAGAGAGACAAAAACATCATTCATGAGAGAGAATTATTGATTGGCTGCCTCCTGCATTTCTCTTTTTTTTTGGGGGGGGTCATTTTTACTGGGCTGATTAACAAAAAAGAAGAAGGAGGGAGAGGAGGAAGAGAAGGGAACGGGGGAGGGCAAGGAGAAGGAGGCCTTTAGCTAGTGGTATCACAGGCTACTTTGATAGTAAGAAGTAAGTCAGGTACCCTCTTCCTAAGAAGTGTATACATCTCTAGACTCCTGTAATTGAACTTACAAGTCCAGGGAGGCTTGATCTGCTGAAGTCCTTCCATAGACCATGATCCCTAATTTAAGCATTGGGGACACTTGTGAGAAAGGTAGGAGGCAGTAGAGAGGGACAATGCAGTCAGAGATGAGAAGGTCTTTGAGTTGATGTTCCTGGCTCTTACCGTTAGCGATTCTGCTTCTTTAGCTCCAGATCTAGTCTATGGTAAGTCCATTGCTGATCAGTCATCTTCAGGATAGTCTATGCAAACTTTGAGAAGTCTCACTAAGGAAAACTCCTTTGTTCTTTTCCAGCTCCTCACAGCCAGTGACCTTGCAGCCAGCGACCTCAAAGGATTTCAGCCACAGGTAAGTTCCACTGATCCTTTCATGACGTTTGGGAGAGTGAAATGTTCCAGTTTGTTCATGAGTAAAAAAGTTGGCACTGGGGTAGAACCACCCCCGCCCCCCTTGTATTTCCAGCTTCTCTGACTCAAAGTGCCAATCTTGACAGTGACCTGGTAGCTTGTCTTCTCCCTCCAGCTCCTCTCTCATCTCATCATGACCAAAACACCTTTTTCTTCTCTCTCTTAATATTTTATACGGGGGATATATAGACCAACATGCTTGGAATGTGTGGTGGTGGGTGACTTCATTTAGAAACTGATTAAACCAAGGAGATAGAAGATGGGGTGGGCCTGCTGTATTCCCCTGCATTTCTCTTTTCTTGGTGGGGGACAGGATAGTCACATTTGTTTAATCTTTGTGTGCACATGCCTTGCAGTCATTGGTCTGGCAACTCAGTTCATCTCCGACTCCAGCCCATCTTGGTTAGTTTTGCTCATCTTGGTTAGGAAATTGGCCACAATCCTCTCTGGCCAGAATGCTGTTTGGAGGTTACCATGAGTAAACCACAAGAGGGCCCAGACAAGGGCTCCCTGGGGACCTCTTGCACAGCAGGGAAGATGGGCAGTCACCCTCCCTGTCTGTAGATGGGAACTTACTGCCTACACACAGATAAGCACCAACATACATTCATAGCGGACACACGGTCTGTGTGTTCCCCATGGACCCGGCGCAGACAGAGCATGGAGGTAAAGAGAAGTAGATCCTGCAGTGAGGCTGTGTGCTCTGTAGAGACAGGATCAGTGAGTGGGAAGTGAGAGGCTGCAAAGAGAGATTGAACAAAATAGCGAGCCCCATTGGTGCATCAAAGGTAAGTTCTTGCACCCTTTGGGGTATTCCATTTACAGCTTGTTGATCCTTCTGTCAGGGATGTGATGAGGCTTAGGAATAAGTAATCAGAAAGCCTGTTTGTCAACTGTGGAAAACTGCTCATTAATTAAAGTCCTTATTCACATCCTATATAATAAAAGGGTAATATGCAAATCGACCGAATGGCGAAATGACCAGTCGCTATGATGCATACTGACCACCAGGGAGCAGACACTCAATGCAGGAGCTGCCCCCTGGTGGTCAGCGCGCTCCCCCAGGGGGAGTTCAGCTCAGCCACAAGCCGGGCTGATGGCTGGCGAGCGCAGCGGTGAGGGCAGGAGCCATCAGTCGGACATCCCCCGTGGGCTCCTGGACTGCTAAAGGGCACAGGCCTGGCTGAGGGGACCCTTCTCCCCACCCCGAGTGCACGAATGTTGTGCACTGGGCCTCTAGTACTGACATAAACTCCCAGGGGAGCTCAGGGAATGCCAAGCAAAACCAAAATCAACATTTACCCACATCCCACCTATCTCACACACAGTAGCATCCCAGCTAATGATTTATTTTTGTCTGAAGATTTATAAAAGGGGAAATGCTTTGTGTGATGTTGTGTTGAGGCTTAAAAAGGGTACCCAGTGGAGACTGAGTTTATGGAAGGCATGTGTGGGTGTGGGGGGGGGGCGGGGCGGGGGGAAGGGTTTGGCATCGTTGCTTTCTGAAATGACCACATTCTCTCCATGCTTGTCATGCCACATTTCTAGATTATTTAAACTGAATTTTTAAGAGAAGCAAAAGTCAGATATATTGGGTGCATCTATAACATGCGAGGCCATGATCCAAGAAAGGCAGCTTCCCTGCTCCCCCCACCAGCCCACAGTTGCTGGTACAGATGGCTCACTCCCCTGGTTCTGTCTGACCTTTCCACATTATCCCATTTGTATGTCAGCCCCCCAAAGCTAGGAGCATACATCCACATTTTTCACTCCTCAGGATGCGTGTTCCTGAGGCCAGGAAGCCCTGGGAATGTTGTGGCCAGTGCGTAATGCCCAAATCAGAGTTAATTCTAAAGTGGTATTCCTGCGTCAGAAAGGCCCGGATGTGTCTCAAGTCACTACCACCCTTTGGGTGCTTTTCCACAGAGAAACCATACTGCCCATGTGCTTGGGCCACCCCCACCTCCCAGCCCCACTGCACCAAATTGTTGGCTTCTAGTGTTATTTTTTCCTTCTCTCTTTGGGTTTCAGATGAAGCTGAGTCCCACACATCCTGATGTTCACAATAATTCATGGGTCTGTTCCCTTCCAGGAACCATCAGTAGCTTTTGGGAGAGGAATCCGCTGAGGACCCCTCTCTGGGGGAACTGTAATCAGGCTTGTAAGCTTTCACACCGTCCACACTAATCAGTTGCCTGTAAAGGGCTTTTTTTTCCCCCCTTGACTCCTGATCCTGC
Organism: Cnephaeus nilssonii; assembly: GCF_951640355.1. Classification (NCBI taxonomy): domain Eukaryota; kingdom Metazoa; phylum Chordata; class Mammalia; order Chiroptera; family Vespertilionidae; genus Cnephaeus; species Cnephaeus nilssonii. The sequence goes on from NC_137082.1 coordinate 80,745,168, forward strand.
TGCATCCTCTTAGGGAAAATTGTCATGATTTCCTTGCTAATCTTAGATGACTCTCAGCTTGGAGAATGTGGACAAGGGCGACTCAGTTAGGCTAGACCCCTTTGTTTCTTTGTCTCTGTCCTCCTTTCTGCTTCCAGAGAGAAAGGAGGAGATAAGGAAGAGACTATCTGCCATTCTTCCCAGGATGGTTGGTTTGCAAGGATACCTTGCTCATTGGTGGAGTAAACACATTGCTCTGCAGGTAGGCTGATGGCTGATGCTAAGATCCTGAGGTTGTAGTTTGCTGTGGGAGTTCGGTGAGCTTGGCCTCTAGACCACAGAGGGTAGGACTGTCTCTTAGAATCAGGCCTGGGGCTGACAGGTGGCTACTATTTCAACAAGTTTTAAAGGCACAGATGAAAGAGCTTCTGAAATTCACATCAAAACCTCCCAGACTCTTCTCTTCCTTATGGTTCCCCCCCCCCAAACACATCTTTCATTTATCAAGACCCTGTTCTTCTTGCCTTTTGAGGGGACAGACACCCCAGAATCCCTCCTTCCTGGGGTTTGGATGACTGGAAATGACCACCCTCATCTCCCTTTGCCAGACCACCCCTCTCCAGTCCCAAAAGGAGTAAAAGAAGGCATCTCGTTCCATTTCATAGAATCATATGCTTTCCTCTCCATGTTTCTTTTTATCCTGTTTCCCCTCCATACAGTAGCTATCCATGTTCCCTGGAGAAATTCGGAATGGGTGAGGGTGGTCAAATGTACAAAGTATCAGTTATAAAATAAATAAGCCTTGGGCATGTACATCATGGTAACCATTGTTATTTCTATAGTTAATAATACTGTATTGTATATTTGACAGTTGTTATGAAAATAGATTTTAAAAGTCATCCCAAGGAAAAAAAAATTTGTAACTGTGTGGTAATGGATGTTAATTATAAGAAGAATTTTTAAAGAAATTTGGGAAAAAAAATAAGAAAAAATATCTTGTTGATGCAAGAGTAGATAATGACATTTGGGGGGGTGGTCTTGCAATCTTTAATGTACACAGGCATACACATGGATGGGTCGTTGAAAATTGATATCATTTTTTACGTACTTTATTTTGTTACCTTCTTTCTTGTTTGTTTGCATGCTTCCCATGTCACTGGAAAATCTTCTAGCAGCTGGCTATTTTTGTCCGCTTGCTAGTACCGTCATTTATTTACCACTCCCCTCTTGTTAGACATTCCATTCCTTTTGCAGGCTGAGTTCTGCAGGAGTGATCCAAGGCAAATGCTAGATCGGGGCCCACAACTAGGACACAAATAGCATCCCAGCTTCTTGGCATTTAGTTCTTCTTTGTTTCTTAGTTCCTACAGGAATGTGATGGTTGTTTAAACTTTGTAGTAGGGTGCCCATGTGGGTGTGCCCATGGGCATTTGTACACATGTTTACAAGGGTCCCAGTTGGGATGTGGTGAATAAATAACCATGTGGGGCCCAATCTCAGATGCAAGTTTCACATGCCCAGCCACCACTCTGGTAAAGCTACCTTGCAAAAAACCTATCCCCCACTGGCGGAAGCGCTTGGTCCTTTCCTACTTTCCAAACCAATATTTCTTTCAGGAAAAAATTACATTGTACTTCAAGTGTGACTCATGATAGGATCTTAGGGGGTGAGTGTAATAGGTATCCTATAAAGAGTAGAAGTTTATAAGAAATTTTTATGATGTCCATTGCTGTGATGGCCTAGGGCAGTGGTTGGCAAACTCATTAGTCAACAGAGCCAAATATCAACAGTACAATGATTTAAATTTCTTTTGAGAGCCAAATTTTTTAAACTTAAACTTCTTCTAACGCCATTTCTTCAAAATAGACTCGCCCAGGCCATGGTATTTTGTGGAAGAGCCACACTCAAGGGGCCAAAGAGCCGCATGTGGCTCGCGAGCTGCAGTTTGCCGACCACGGGCCTAGGGAACATTGCAGTAAAAGGGGAAGGGAATAAATCAGAATGCACAGGAAAACATTTTCCAGTGTGAAGAAAACAGGGCTTTTGGTCACTGAGTTACCATTTCATTCAGAGGCTTCCAGAGAGACCTTTATGTGGGGCTTCCTGCTGTGCACTCTCTTCCCCAGAAGTTGACAGTTCTGGAATGTTCTGCCACTAATGTTAGCTTTGTAACCCTGGGAACATTACTTAATGTCTTTAATCCTCAATTTCCTTTTTAAGCAAAAAAGTTGTGCAGTTTATCTCACAGATTATTGCGAGGGATCAAATAAGACAATGTGTATGAAAACAACTTACCACGATGGGGCCCACACATGCAGTGAATTTAATTTCTTCTTTCTGTTAGAGATGTGCAGGTTAAATTATTCAAGGGGAAAATGAATATATTATAGACCAAGCAGGGAAGACTTCCAGATGGAGGTGTCATTGTACCTGGGCCAAGACAGGTGAGAAGGAAGTGAGGTAATGAATTTATACTGGGGCAGGGGCAGCCTGAATGAAGGCCAAAACTGGGGTGAGATACTTGGGTGTATTCTGGAGACTTGCAGCGGTTTAATTAATCTGGTTCAGGCATAACTATGATGGGATTTTAGTTTGAAAATTAGGTTGGGGTCATATTGCAGAAGGTTTTAAAACTCTGGAAAAAAAGTCACACTTAAAAAAAAAATAACTATTACTGAAGTTTTCAAACTTATTTCAAAAGTAGTCATAATAGAATAATAAAACTCCATATGTTTTTCAACTTCTGTTATTTATTATCCAACTTCAGTGGTATAATGCTAAAAAGTCCTGATTTGTATCTTGTGCCCATTTCTGTGGTGTAAATATCTTCACCTTGACCAATTTTAAGTTGCCAGTGGTTTAATAGCCTGCTTGCCAAGTTTTTGACAGTCAGCTTTCTGGAGCTGATGGGAACACATTCTTGGGCCAGCCTCAATAGTCATTATCATTTGACACTCTTACTTCATAAATACTCCCAGCTACTTTTACTTTTGATTTTAATTTTTGGGCAGTGTATTTTAAAATTCCCACTTATCATGCTATTTCACTCATAAATACTTAAGTAAACTTCACTAATAAGAGCTTCTTAAAAAGTCACAGTCAGTGCCATTGTCACACATACCCAAATCAGCAAGAATCCCTTAATATTTTCCGATACCCAGTTCATATTCAGATTTCTCTGATTATCATAACACCTCATTTTACAGTTGACTTGTTTGAATTGGATTGAGTTTAGAATTTGCCATCTATCTGAAGACAGTAGGAGCCATTGAAGATCTGAGGGTGGGAAAGAGCCAGAATTGAGAGGCAAGAAGCTTATGCCATAGGTAGTAGGGTGATAAAATGAAGAGAGGAGTCAGCAATAGTTCTG